>NC_073339.2:21061333-21379166 GCF_027580225.2 Misgurnus anguillicaudatus
TTTTGCCTGGAAATGCTTCCAAGACGCTTGCGTGTGTGGCGTGAAAAATAGGCGTCGGTCCTATTCCTAGCATGCACGCGTTTTCGGCGCGGCTCGAACCGCGCCTGAGACGTGCGTGTCATGCAGGCGGTGTGAACTGTCAAACCTGCTAACATGGGACCCTAAATAAAAACAGACACGCCACGCAGCTGAGACGCACACGCCACACAGCCGGTGTGACCCAAAAACAATTGACATATTCTAGGACCGGGGTTCTCTAAAGTCCGGACTCTGGACCCGAAGGGAACTTGATCCGGACCTGCGTACACTACATATTGCAAGTGCATTAATTTCTATGTGATTGATTAAATGTGTGCATTTGCTACTTTAAAAATTCATATAAAACTAGTAAACCATTAATTTAGTTTTTTCTGTTTAGATTTAAGAGTATTCCTGGTCCAAAAAGAAAACTAGTTATTAAAAAAAATTTCCTGTGTTACGCGGTGTAGCCATCACATCCAGATATTATGCACAGCTATTTCATGTACTAAGGCTTTTGATCAGAAGTTCTTATCGATCTGAAATCACTGTTGGTTTGAGTCGTTTAAAACATGCATTTGAAAAAAAGCAACACTCGTCAAACATTATCATTATACATATTCTTTATTATCATGAAAATACCTGAAAAGGTTTGAAGAACAGCAATATAAATATATCCTTAAGACATTTCCTGGAGCTGCGTGTGTATTGTTCTTCGTCTGCAGCGCAGAGTTTCTGCATGATAGCGCCCTCTGGCTTTTGGATGTAGCGGCATTTCATCGTAATTTATACACCCTTTTACTGTTTGTACACAATGATGACATGGCAGCGTATGCGCACGCATTTTGGCAACAGAAGTATGGTAAGGATCAACAGTGAAGCAACGCAGAAAGAGAAAATTATTTTAAAAAGTTCACTTTATCAACATTTTTAACAGCAGCTACCAGGTGGATAGAAGACGTTAGCAGATGGTCAAGTATAAAGTAGCCAGATACATATACGTATATTATATTAGTGCAACCAAATGCAACAACCAGACATTTTGATGTTGGGAAACCTTTTTAATAAACTTTTTCAGTTGCTAACAGATTAGAACCAATGGGGAATAACACCACTTTTGTAGCCTAAATGTGCACGCAGGCTGTTTGATCACGCAAGCTGTAAAAGTGTCTATTGAGGGTCTGTTTACACTTAACAAGCATAGCAAGCGTCATCGGCTAATTTAGGTCAGTGTCTCCGTCTACCAACCACACCTATTTTGCCATGGTTTATGCATCTGATGGAAAACAAACTGTGCCATTTCTCTAATTAGGTTGCTCTGTATTTTGCACCTGGTTACTTTTGGCATACTTCTTGTGTTTCATGTTTGCATTTTTTTTACTTTAAATGCAAAATACACTTGTTATGAATGCACTTTAATAGAAAAGTATTTTTTCCAAAATATTTGTGTTGATTTGTTATATACACAAATGATTTACATAAAATTACCACCATGCTTGACAATTTTTGTAATAACCAGTTTTTCCGGACATATAAAAATTATGAGAATTCAGATTTGGACCTTTGAATGTAAACTTTGAGAACCCCTGATCTAGGCTGTAATCTTTTTCCACTCATTCACAACAGCATTGAATACCTATAGAGTAGTATGACATCCTTTATATCTCCGAAAAGACTTTAGTTTAATCAGATTTATAAAAGAAAGATTAATCTTTACCGAATCTTTCCGATAACTTCCAAAAAAATTAAGGAGTTACTACCACTGGTGGAGCAAATACGAGTCATGCAACACTATACAACCTATAACTTATGATTCACTACATGTTCGTGTCATTTATATAATATGTACGCGCCTATTTCCAACATAAGACAGAAGTCTAACTTACCGCATCCAATCGTGACCCGGTTGGGAAAATCCAGCGCATCAAACACACACGCAAAACTCCGCTGCTACCCCGGATAATAAACTATATCCATTGTTTTCATAAGGCTGGATTTCTTCTCCTTGCATCCAAAAACACACTTCTTCTTTCGTGCCATTGTTGAGTTTTAAAATTAAACAAAGCTGTGTCGCGTGATGTTTGCAAGTGCTAGCGTCTCCCACTGATTGGCGGGTGGGCGGGGTTTTCCGGGGGAAGTGCCCATATAAAGAAGTGATACGTATAGAAAACCCCTGAAACGTCAGTTGGACTTGTAATAAAAAAAAACTTTCCGAAACTTGTACGAACCCTGGCGAAGTGCATTCGTCACAGAAATACTCTGTAACACGCCCAACTGCTTTTTTGACACTTTGCCTACGTTTAGCATGAGGAAACAACTCTATAACTTTGTTAATAAGTCAGAATGCTTGAAATGCCATTGAACACCCCCTTTAAGTGTAATTTAGATGTGCAGCTTTAATTAAAGGGGCCATTTCACAAACCTTTTTTAAGATAACATCCAAATATCAAGATATCAAAATACCATTTAGATAATTTATTATAGCATGTTAAAATTGCCACTTTGTAGGTGCGAGCAAAAATGTGTTTGGATAGTGCAGATTAAGGGGCAGTATTATTATAATAAGATCCCCTTATGACTTCATAAGGGGCCAAATTTGATGGGCCAAAAATGACCTATTTTTTTATGTGCTTGCAGAGAATGGTTTACTAAAACTAAGAAGTACTGGGTTGTTCTTTTTCATATTTTCTAGGTTGATAGAAGCACTGGTGACCCAATTATAGCACTAAAATATGAAAAGTCAAATTTTCATGGTCCCTTTGAAGAAGAGCTGTGTACGACCCATATTTCAAACGGCTATCTATTAAACTACTCACTCCACCCTCTTGCCCAATCAGAGCCAAAAATGCCTGGTCATCTCATCCGGGCGTGGTGAATGTGGATTACTACATCACAAAGCTTAATCAAGTGAGACTGCCAGAGTGGACTTGCTATATACATATCAGTATACACATCCACGATGATAAAAATTGCATAATAGAGCCATTTACTTCCTATGTAAAGCTCACATGTCCTACCAGACCCTACTGAACATTTACCGCCACACTACTGAAAGCATTTTAACCAACCGAATCATAGTGTTGTAGGGCAACTGGACTGTCTTAGACCGTCCAACTGGTGGTGAAAACCACCAAATACTAGTGTCTTCATCATAGACATAAGGGATTCACAATGAAAAATGTGACATGGCTTGATAAATACTGCGATACACAATATGCGATAGGGTAATGCTTTCTGTTTCCCATTACGTAAAATTTTAAGTCTCCCTGTAGTCAAGAATGTTATCTTTGAAAACGCATCTTTAAACATCATATATATAAACGTTTTACCTGTAACAGTAATTTCTTCACACTTTAAAACAACTTGAATGTAACTCTACACTCTTGCCTCATTTAGTATGTGGATAGTATATGCAAATTAGTTACTGCATTTACTCATTTGCACCACCTCAGACCATAGATATATATGTAAATAGATGCTACATTCCGCATTTTTAGACACATAACTGCTAAGCTCTGATTCACACAATGCATATGTGAATGACGTGTTTAAATCTTTAAGTGCTGATGTTAACAGGTTACAGCACTCATCCTGCATATGTGAGCATCACGTGTGAGAAGCACAGAAGTTAAGATGAAGCAGCTGTGCTGCAATTGTTCAGCTTCAAGTCTATGCGGCATCCATACATAATAATATCTATGACTCAAATTACTGATTCATGCGTTCAACAGTGTTGATATGATTTGGTCACATTTTTTGTTGACGATGGAAACCAAGTCGATTTTAAACCGCACGAATGAGACAGTCTCTTTGTAAACCACAGGATTTAATTATGTCTCTAATTTTATAGAGAAAATACTCAGCAATGGTATTAAATTATAAATTGGCATGCAGCTGGACTACATTTCTCTACCCCATAGCTGCACTTAATGATGTATTTACACATATATTAATATTAACTAATATACATACTGTATTGCTTTTTGGACTAGTTAGATATGAACCCCATTTTATTGGCTTTATACTTTGCACAATTACAAAAAAGTTCTAATTAGCCCGTCTCAGGCCTGAGTGAACTGAAATGTCAAGTGCATGTAACCGTTGCACTTTTAAGCAACCTTTTGCACAACATTTATCTTCTACATCTGACCACTGATACCGCTCCTATCAGATTCAGATCACTGTGTGATCAAAAGGAATTATTATGAAATTAAATGCTATGAAGCATGTAAGCTGATCAGACTGCCATTCAACAGATATCAGGTTAAATAATCTCAATTTAAAAAGTTAAAACATGATAGCAGAGAAAAATCTTTAAGCAATCTTTTAAATATCCTCTACAATCTACTGATTCAGTGGTCCTTATTGTCTCAGAGGCCAGATTTTGCACCGGACAACTGGCGACCCAACAAGGTCCCAAAACTACAATTAACAATCCCATCAAAATGCTCATAACATAAGCCACACATCTAAATTAATCACAATGTATTGTTATTTTAACTAATAAAATATTATTTCAAATGGCTGGAGAGAATAATACAACCTTTTTTTCAAACTATGTTTAACCAAGCAAATGTTCTCCTAAGTGGTCCATTTGAAATTAACAACACAAGAAAATACTATATATGAAAGTCTGTTATTTCCTTTATTTTAAAGTTAATTAGGCTGCTAATTTTGTAAATATGCATAATTATAGCTACTTTTTATTTCATCATTTGCATTCAAGCATTTTTTGGTTCCTGCAGTACACAACCCTCTTTCTTTCTATCTACAACATATAAACAGTGTATGTGTTCAATGTCAGCATAACGAACAAGCCACACAGACCGGTAACTCCGAAATTTGAGAAGTGGTCTACCCCGTATGCACTTGTGTCAAAACAACAACGCTGACCAAGCAGAATGCTACGTGCTCCTTGTAATGTGCAGTCATCCTCAAGAAGGTCAGAGACCTGAAACGGTCACTGTGAATAGTTAAAGCATTGATTTGACTGAGAGGTCTCAGAATGTGCAATCAGAAAGAGCATCTGCAAGTGGGAAGGTGTGCAGACAGCACGCAAACATTGGGGTTTGGCTTCAGATATTCCTTGGTAAGTCTAAGGAAACTCCTTCAACAGTGAAGCATTGAAAACAAACCAAAAACAACACACACTGGAAACAGTGATTATAAGGTCGAACTCTGAATACAGCCAAACCCTGGCTGGTTCTGACCCAAAAATAATATTTTGTATTTTGCCAATATAGTAATAATATTATTTATAATAATAATAATATTTAGGGCAACTGAAAGTGACAATTACAATGTTCTGTAGATTTAAACATCATTTCTGCTAAATTGATTTGAACTGGTAGAATGTGTTAAATGCTCTGTGTACAAATGTATGACGTAGAACTTGAAGGTTTAGCAAAAAAGACCTTCCGCCAGAAAACCAACTTCTCTGTCAAGTCAACCTATGTATTATGGAAAAGTTAAATATGGGTTTCCTCCATAATGGCCAAAACAGAGGCACTGGCAGGCATGCATTTTTAAGTTTCAAACAGAAAGGCTTGTATTTAAAGTGACCTTATGTTTCAAAATGAAAGTGCGGGCACAGTTTGCTTAAACATAAACTATAAGTCATGATGAGTAGGGTTCTTTGATTGACATCAAGGGTAGACAGCAAGAGTATATTTAATATGAGAGGTTTTCTGGTTTCTTAAAGGTGGAGTCCATGATGTTTGAAAGCCAATGTTGATATTTGAAATCACCCAAACAAACACGCCCCTACCCCAATAGAATCTGGACCTTCTGTTGATAGACCCGCCCCACACATACGCAACCCGGCATTTGATTGGCTATAAGTGTGTTTTGGTAGTCGGCCCGTCTCCTTTTCCAACGAATTTTTCAAACATCGTGGACTCCACCTTTAATGGATTTTTCTTGATGTCTTAAAATATATATATAATATATAAACATTTTTGAAAGATAAATGATTTACAGAAATATACACAACAGTAGTTTTTAAATGGACTATACATTTATTTCTAACAACTAGCATCTACTTTGACTGTCCACATGGCCTTTTACCAACAACTAGGGATGCACACTGAAAAAAAATTCATTGAATTTAATCCATTTTTTAAGGCAAGTGGTTGCAATCAATTTATTTAAGCTACGTTTAAACAAAAAAGATTAGTAAAGTAAAATAAAATATAAAACTTTTGTTTAAATGTAGCTTAAATAAATTGATTGCAACCACTTACCTTAACCTTTTAAGCGTCACCCCACCCTATTGGGTTAAATCTACACTCTTGGAGCTTTTAAACAATATACAGTCTGTCATGATTAGATAAGAATTCATATGCAAACATTGAAGTAAATTCGTCCTGCTGGTGGGACAGTGACATTTAGCAGAAAATAAATTTTTTGAGGCACACTCTCTTCATAAATGAATCAATTACTCTCCCTACATCATTAATTTTATAAAACACTGTTGAAATGTCTATTCTGGAGGCTTAGACCTTTCCAACGATATATAGTTTGTAGTGATAGTTAAAAATGTACATCAACAATATTAATGCAAACTTAGGTGTCCCGTATTCGGGACGGCAACACTTAACAGTTTTAAAAAAAATTGATTAAATTCAATGAATTTTTTTTTCAGTGGACAGAATATTCAGCCACCAAAAAAGTATTTCATCCGAAAATTCTCTTTTGGGCTATTTTCAGCCAAAAGACTTTTATCACAGAAAGAATATGGCCGAAATGTTGTGATGACGCAAACAGAAACTGCTTGTCTGAAGCAACATTTCTGCGGTGTGGACGTATTTCAGTAACCCTGTGTCTCAATTCGTTCCCTAGCCCCCGAGGTAATGAATCAGTATATCGTACACAGGTTCAGGCACTGGTTAGGACTCTAGTTCACTTGACATTGGGACACTGTTCACTTTACTGTTCACTGTTACTCATCAAAAACCGGCAAAACCAACATCTCTCTTACTTCATTTTTAAACAGTACATTATGAAAAAAGCTGTCATTATTCTCTCACATATCTATGCATAAAATTTGAGAAATATAATTCAATTTTAAATATATAAAAATATTTTACGTGAAGTAAACCGTATTAGAAAATTGCTTTGTTACTTTTGCCGGCATTACTTTCTCCCCGGTTCTTCCCTACACATGAGTGGGGTCAAGTTAAACATTTTAGTCTGAATTTTATTTTATACTGTGCATTGTTGCAATGTGCTAAATAAATATTTGCATAATTTGTAATTAATTTATTCTTTGAAACTTTAATATTATTTTATGCAATTGCAATGCCTTGATTTTAGTAAAGTAAAGTTAGTACACAATCATAGCCATAAATGCAATGGTACTAATAATTGGCATAATTTCTTTTGGTGTTTTGGTTTAACGCCTTGATTTCCTTTTTATTGGTTTTCAGTTTCGTCCAAGATTTTAATTTCGGTGCATCCCTACCAACAACACAATGATACATTTTACAAGAGCCATTTTTTCCGCTGTATTAGAGACCTCAACCCTCAGTGTTTCTGGTTTTGGTTAGACAATGTCTTCATTGCAGCTTTAGAGCAAAAAGAGGTTTCTGTATTTTAATGTTAGGTACAATGAGACAGCCTAAAATGTTACTGCTTATCTGACATTTAGCTTTAAAGACAGCAGAGGAGAAAACACACACACACACACACACACACACACACACACACACACACACACAAAGGACACTGTCACAGCTTAAATTGCGTAACAGTGTTATTTAGAGTCTGGTTACACATACATTTCTTAGCCAGACACACCTCTCACACTCCTTTGTAATTTGTGCCTTGAGAGTGTATTGTGCTGTTGAACACAGGTGACCACTGTAAGGGAAACTTGGCTAAATAGATGTTCAGTGGCGCAGAATTTTTAGCTAAATTCATTTTAAGTGGCGCAATCGCGCAGTTTACCGGCTATTAAATTCGGTGCAACGCACATCCCTATTCTCAGCTACTACATTTAAATCAGGTGTTTGTGTTTTTTTCAACTTTTGCTGAAAAAACCTCTATGCACTATAAGCTAATTCCACTATATCACAATCATGTTTAATGTCCTGGTCAAGATTTGAGGCTTATCTTATTTTATCTAGTTTATGGCACTGAACCCAGGAAAAACAAAATGGAAAAGCATCAGGGAAATGCCTTACCCTTTGCTTATCACAGGAAGCCACGTTTTAAAAACATCTGTACAGTTCATCAGCAAGCGCAATACTGTGCTGAAGAGAAAAGGGTGAAGTTGACATTGGTAATTTAATAGTGTCTAGTGTTCTACAGAAGCTGTGACAGGAAGATCAATTGAAGGCATGTCATTCGGGTTTAAAGGGAAACCAAAACATGACGTGTATTCTTTCCCAAGAAATAAGGATGCATGGACTTCAGCAGTCAACCTGGCTATGAAGTAAAGACACACACCCAGTCTGAATCTTAATCACTGCAATCATTGTTATGCACTGTGAACCAATGAGTAATTATCAAATGAGACAAGCTGAATAGTAACCTATCATTTAGCAAACACTTATGATCTGAAGAACTTTTCAGTAACGGCATGGTCTTTCTGGAATAAAGTTTGTATCTTGTAACACTTAAAAAAGCAACTGTAACTTAAGTATGCTGCCGTGAAACCAAACAAGGGGTTCTTATAGTCGTATAAGAACTACAGTACATTTAGGAAAAAAACATTTGGAAAAGGTTAAATAGTTTTGTTGATTAAGGTTGTGTGAGCTGTCTGGTTTAGATTTATGCACTTTCATAAAGATATCTCTGTTAGGTCACATACTGAATATACAATAAAAACCCTGTTTGGGAAAGTGATGTCACTTACAGTGGTGATCCGACTAGACCCGCATATGTGCCTAACTTGGAGGAGTAAAAGAGAATCAACAACGCTGTTGTAGTATGCAGGCAAACTTTAAGGGGCGGTTTAGACTAACTTAAATGTTAGTGTTGTCTTGATCGAAAACAACTTGCTCTGACTTAAAATATATCGGTGCTAGTGTTGTCTCTCAAGATTTACACCAGTAGTGTTTATTTATAAGATATTCTTTTAAAAATGACTTAAATATCTTTATTTAACTAAGACCTAGTCCTGGCTTAAGTTAATCCTTGTCTGGGAAACCACCCTTAAAGGTCAAGTTTTTCGTGATCCCATGTGTCAAAATTTTAGTTAGTGTGTAATGTTGCTGTTAGAGGATAAGTTATACCTACAAAACTATAAAGCTCAAAGTTCATGCCAAGCGATATATTTTCTTTAATAATTAATCGAATTTTCGATTAATCTGTTTTTTTTATGTGGTCGATTCAAAATCGATTCTCAAAGAGCAGAATAGATTTTTTTTCTTTCATATTTATTTCCGCAAACCTTGAACGTAAGATTAATGTTAATCTAATTACTAGTCTTCTTCACTAGATGTCACCCTCTTTTTGCCTTGCGCGATGTTACCAAGGAGTGAGAGGAAAGCCTGTCATTCATTCATTCAGAAGCCGTTTCTCAATATGCGTTCTTGTCTGCACTTGCGTTCTTGTGGACTTTTGAAACGTCATCAGTCGCGGCCCAAGTACTGTTCCAATTCAAAGTTTGCATCAAGCCCAAGTTCACATAAAATCCCCGGATGTGTTCTTGATCCGCCTATTTTATCGAGGATGCATCAGAGGAGACTTGTGTGGACTTATGACAGCAACGTTTCCCCGAATGCATTTCGCGTCAGGAGTTCGTTCTTCCGAGTCTGAACTTGCAAGTTCGAACTACGAAGGACACAAGTCTGAGTTTGGCGTACTTGGTATTGAGAAACGCCTAGTACTTAAAATGGCAGTTTCAGGTGCTTCATCGACGTTGATGCCACCTTCACATAAAAAGTCAGAAGTATGGAAGCATTTAAGATTTCACAAGCAAGACGACAACGATAGTACAACGATATCTTTTTATTAATTACCCACTTGTAAACTGCTGTTCAATGTTCTTTTTTATTAATATAGTATTTGTATTAAATCTATATTCATTTAGTTCAATCGAGAATCGAGTATAAAAACTGACCCAAGAACCGGAACCGAAAATAATTGAATCGATTTGATAGCTTGTGAATCGAAATCGAATTGATCTGGAACATCTGAATCGATACCCAGCCCTATTCTTTAACCGAATTCGCTTTTTAAAGACTACAGAGAAATGCCGATTTTGGAGTGAAGCCCTCTACTTCCCGGTTGAATGACGTCAATACTAGAGTTTTTGACTAACCTCCACCCACAGGAATACCCAGTCGCCACCTAAGCTCAAACGGCTTTGGCTAAGCTAAGCTGCTGTCGAATTACAACACACTAAACAAGCTACACAATCGGAACTCCTTACGTATTTCTGAAGGAGGGACTTCATAGGACAAGGAAGACATCAGCCTGTTTTTATAACAGTGATAAGTAAATTGGGTAAAAAATACGTTTTTACACAGGAAACATGAACATGTTATATTGCGCACCTTAAATACAAGCAAGGCTTCAAAAACACACAAAAAACATGACCTTTAAATCAGCCCTCGCGGGCCGGGTCGGCGCTCGTTTGCATGTATTAGCACTGGAATTGCCACAGTTATCCAAGTACGGGTGGAGCGATCAAAGGAACCATAACTGATTTAATGAGCCATTCGCAGTTTCACTATAGTATACTATAGTACAAATATCTGGAAAGTACCCGTGACTGATCCTAAATCAGTGCTGCTCATTACCAAAGCTGAAAACCCAGCAAAACGGTGGAATGATCTTTAGATGCTAAATGCTTTCTAATTTCAGAAGCATCAACAAACATCAACAACATTCACAAACACTGTTTCAACACAGATATTTTGGAGGTGTAGGTATTTTGGAGGTGTCCTAAAGACGTTTGCAATGTGTCTGTATGCGTCATGGCTGCTAGTTTGCCATGAAAGTGAAACTCCTGAGTTATTTCATGATAAAAGGTATGAAATGTAATCTTAGTGTTCAGCACAGACATTCTCCAGCACCCTCAGCAAAGTCCTTTTAAGGCATGCTGGAAGAAATGCTTGAAAATGGCAAGGTGCCTTATGAACACAAGAGGCCCATTTCAGCAGTCAAAGGTATAATAACCATCTCTACTACTATGACATACAAGTTTTCTTTATGAGCCTGAAGTGTGAAAGCAGGTTAATAGAGGCACAGTGTAAAAGAGTTGAGATGTACTATATAATTTAAGTATACAATGGGATGTGGGGTATGAGAGTAACAATGAGTAGAGAACTTGAGTGTGTTTATGGAAAGTTTCAAGTCAAGTCCATTTTGACCTAGTGATGATTAGTTGGGGTAAGGGTTTACAATTTATCTAAAATTCAGAAAAAAGTGTTACCCAATTTTAATAATGGCACATTCCATGAACTTGGTTCATAATTAGTCAAAAATTTATGATATTTTATATAATTTGCTACAAGATGCATGACATCAACATACTGACAGTGCTAGAAGTGACTAAGGGGCTGTTTACACTTAGTATTAAAAAGGAACTTTCCACTTATGATATAAAATATGTTAATTTTCCAGCTCCCCTTGAGTTAAACATGTGATTCTTACCGTTTTGAAATCCATTCAGCTGATCTTGGTTACTTTCAATGGCAGCAACCAAGTCCTTGATTACTACGCCAGAATGAGAGTATAGTCCCAACCATATCTGCCCAGAAAAATCACAACTTTTAATTTTCTGTAGGTCTTAGTACACAATGTAACTACAATAGAGTCAAGTTTTAAATAGGAAAAATATTTAAACTCTGGTTATTTTTTAGGTCCAATCAGATTCAATGGTTTTTTTTCTAAGCTACACTGTAAAAAAAAATTTTTTTTTTACGAACAATTACTTTACATTTTTTACAGTGGTTTACCATTATTGAAAAATATAATTAAAACACTGTAAAATTACAAACATTATCTGTCAATTAACGGCTCGATTGTTATTTTAAGTATTTTGTAATTAAAGACAAAATACAGAAAATCTACGTTTTTAAACGGGAAAATACTATATTATTTATACAGTACTTTTTTGTTTTCATGAATTACATACAAATTCATCTAAATTTACAATAAAAATCTGTTATTAAATGTGTGGTTTGTTATATTTAAAGTACATGACCATACTAACAATTTAACATTTTTATTTGTAATTTTAAGGAAAATGTTCTTAGTTTTATATTTATTTGTATTTTTACAATTAAACTGTAATTCCAGACATAAGTTTTTACATCAAACAATGCTTGGACTTTTAAAGCTTGTTTTTCAGGATCAGATTTTGAGTCTTGTTGTGCCACTGGACACATACCTAATTCAGTAATGTAACACAGAAAGACCTTTCAATAAATCTGACAAAAGTCAGGAGTACAGTGAATAGCCCAGGCAAGTATTTTGTAAAGAACCAAAAGTTTTAAATCCCTTACAATATAAGCAACACACTTGAAATTTTTGTCACTTGCTTCAGTTTTCATTTACCATATGTACATTGAGAATAATTTGCAATAATACTAATATATATATATATACTCACACACACACACGCACGCACGCACGCACGCACACACACACACATATATATATATATATATATATATATATATACATATACACACACACATATATAAGTATTTTCCTACCATATAATGTCTATTTTATTTTATCAATTTCTATCACCATTATTTAAATTATAATTGTATGTATAGCTGCTTTACAACAATAAAAACTTTTAAAAGTGCTATATAAATCAAAATAAACTAAATGTGTGTGGGCTGACTACAAAAGTGTAAATGTCAGAATAAAGAATAACACAAATAACAGTGAAGTACACCATTTATTTTCTTTACAAACACATGAAAATGCGTATTAAAACATTATTTTGGTGTCTTGATATCAGGGGAAAAAAGTCAAAAACAGAACACACAAAAAGGTATAAAATAAATATTTGTTCCATGGCACGCACACACACACACACACACATTCTGGTTTCCATGTTTTGTGGGGACATTCCATAAACGTAATGCATTTTATACTGTACAAACTGTATATTCTATTCCCTTCCCCAAACCCTTACCCCAACCATCACAGAAAACTTTCTGCGACCTTAGATTTTCAAGAAACATCATTCCGTTTGATTTATAAGCTTGGTTCCTCATGGGGACCTCACAAATGTCCCCACGAGGTCAAAATTTACTGGTATTCCTATCTTTGTGGGGACATTCGGTCCCCACAACGTGATAATTACCAGGTACACACACATAAACATACTGGAACAAACATCTACATACCGTGTAGCTTCCATTAGCACTCCTGGAACATCACAATTATACATGGATAGACAATGCCAAAAGCACCGCACAATTTGTTAAAGGCGGAGTCCACGATGTTTGAAAAACGCTTTGGAAAAGGAGACGGGCCGACTACCAAAACACACTTATAGCCAATCAGCAGTAAGGACCGTGTCTACTAACCGACATCCGGGTTGCATATGTGTGTGGCGGGTCTATCAACAGAAGGTCCAGATTCTATTGGGGTAGGGGCGTGTTTGTTTAGGTGATTTCAAATATCAACATTGGCTTTCAAACATCATGGACTCCGCCTTTAATCACCACAAAACATGTGAAGTCAAGCTCCAGATCACGTACTGTAGTATCTGTAAGGAAAGGAAAGAAAAAAATTGTGAGATTGGTTATTTTTCTGTAATCACATTTTAATCAATCAAACATTTCTCAGCCAATCAGAATAAAACATTCAACAGGCCAGTGGTATAAAAAACATTAATTTATAAATATGCATGATTAATTGGTGACCCCAGGTAAATTGTGAAGTGTCATGCAAGATAACCCAGGATTAAACTGACCTAGGGTTTTGAGTGACTGAATGTTTCATATTACTTTCATATTTAACATGAGTGGCATGCCATAATATATGCCACTGTAGCACTCACACACAGACCAAGTTTGACAAGTGAGAAATTCATTACATACGAAACGTTGTCCGTAGATGGCAAGAAGTATTTGAGTAACCGAACTGATTAATATTCACATGCCGGTCAAAAAACACGTGTAACTTAATATGCAAGCTGAAATGCAGCAAACAATTATTAAGTGAAACAAACTAACAGTTAGGCTAATACGCTAAATATAAACTAATACGTGATGCACATTGCTAAAATGTGGTTAATATTTAGCAAGCCAACATTATATTTTTAAATATAACGTCAATAAATTGGTTTAATAACTAGAGTATCTTTATCTGTTCTTACCTGTATTTACTCAGTCGCATGCGCACAAGCGGCTTCTTCTTATTCTTCTTCTTTTTTTGTTTAAATGGTGGGTGGCTATCCAACTTAATGTGCATTTACCGCCACCTACTGGATTGGTGTATGGAGCACTCGCACAAGCGGCTCTTCCTGCAGACACATGCGTACTACGTTGTATTGACCCAGTGGCGCAAAAAAAAAAAAAAAAAACGTAAAAACAAATTCAATTCTTGTAGATTTTTAGCACTTAATTACCACTGTATTTCACAGAACAATCAAACATTAAAATAAATTAAATAAACTTTAATAAGTTGTGCTGTGTTTTTCTGGGTGGGGTTTGGGGGTTCATGTAAAAAGCTTGCACTGGGTGGAAGACAAACTAGTAATTTCTTATATTAGTGAGGACACTAAAGAGATGCTGACTTTCTTTTGGTTTTACTACTTCAGGTTAACCCTTTAATGTATACCTCACCTCGGGTCTTTGACCATGGTTTTACTACACTAAACGGCTACACTAACCATGGTTCTGTGGTTTTAGAAAAACATGGTTGTCAAAACCATGGTTATTTTGTGGTTACCATGGTTTTACTACAGTAACCATGCTTTTTTGGTTTTAAGTTAACTGTAGTAAAACCATGGTTAATTTTCGTAAGGGAAGTCACCATGAGCTCACAAGATACTCACTGTGTGGGTCATGATCTTAATGTGTAAGCACGCTGCACAATGTGTGCTCATATGAAGGTCACAATATGAGATCACTTCACACTCACTGTACTACCCCATAAAGCCCACCATATGCAAGTACCGGCATGTTTTGGTGCTGGTTTGCTGGTGAACACCAGCTAAACCAGCATCAGCACCAGCATTAGCACCAGCTAAACCAGCATCAGCACCAGCATTAGCACCAGCTAAACCAGCACCAAACCAGCATTAGCACCAGCATCCCATGCTGGTCATTCCAGCATGACCAGCATATATTGTGTTTTGGTGCTGGTATGCTGGTGACCACCAGCTAAACCTGGCATAGACCAGCATAATTCCCATGCTGGTCCATGCTGGTTTGATGCTGTTTTTTTCAGCAGGGTGCTCAGAGAGCTAATATGCTAGCTTTTGCTATTGGAAACATGTCACTATTTAATTGCAACTGATATCGGGCAAAATAAAAGAAAAAGTAAAAAAGACATGAATTTCTCTCTGCATGAACCCATCCACTGCAAGTCATGAACACACAAAAACCACACACACAGATATGCACATCCCACACAGGGCAACTATCACTGCAACACCCCAACACTTCAATAACTTAGCTGTGGGATTGAACAAATAATCTCTGAGTTACAAAGTCCGACTCGCCATAACCACCAGGCCACAAAGTTAGTGTACATTGTAACAATAGTATGAGTGACCTCACATTGGTCACGATGTGAGTTCATGGTCCAACTGTGCTCTCATTCCATGGTCATAATAATGTAAGGTCACGGCACACTCACTTTGTCATAGCAGGACAACACACATATGTCTGGAAAACGTAGGTCCAAGAGTAGAAAGTCACCCTTCTTACTTGTAATTTTAAGAAATATAGGAATGATCATAGGCTCAAAATTTAGGACACTTTCTACACAGCATTTTATACAGCCCTGTGCATGGCGTGTATATACCATATAAAAT
Source organism: Misgurnus anguillicaudatus (assembly GCF_027580225.2). Classification (NCBI taxonomy): domain Eukaryota; kingdom Metazoa; phylum Chordata; class Actinopteri; order Cypriniformes; family Cobitidae; genus Misgurnus; species Misgurnus anguillicaudatus. The sequence goes on from NC_073339.2 coordinate 21,077,313, forward strand.
GTCAACAACAAGGTTATGGCATCAAGAAGCCTACAAATAAAGATTCTAGAAAGCACAGATTTTAAGTAAAAGTGACCAGGATTGACAGATATGTGTTTAAGCATTGTGGCCTAGTGGTTAGAGAATCAGACTTGTTTGCAACCCAGAGGATGTTGGTTTGATTTCCACAGCTGGAAGGAAGTGATTGCAGTGTTTGGGTGATGCAGTGATACTTGCTCTGTGCATGTGTGTGTTCATGACTTGTTAAGGGTTCACTGTATGATTTGCAAATAAATGTTGACATCTCAGTGACCTGTTTTTCAAATAGCAAATGCTAGCATATTAGCTCTCTGAGCAACATCTTGATGGTACTTTGTAAATTGTGCCTGCTCACAGTGAGTGTGTCATGATCTCACATTGTGAACATAACATAGTAGTTGCGGCCAGTGACTTCTTTTTTTGAGGGCGCAAAATGCAAAGTTTGTCACATGTATGCAGCCGTCATGTGTGTGGCTCGTCATTTCAAAATATGTGTTTGGCGCGTCATGTAAACTTGTGTGCATCACGCGGGATGTCAAAATACAAGCCTGCTGCAGATGCTTTGAAGGGGTTTATAATAAAAGACACTCGCATTTGTCAGATACTCACTTAATCTCATGTGTAATCAGAGTTTACTGTTAAGTTAGTATCTTGTGAGTATTTTGTGAACGTGAGCTTCTCTTGTATCATAAAAACTTTTGATGCGTGTGCAGCAGGCATGTACCTTGTCAAGACACGTGATGCACACGGTTCACACGACGCAATGTACACACATATTTTGAAATGACAAGCAACACACATAACACTCCGAATACATATTTTGAATTTATGCACCTCGGAAGAGAGGTCAGTGTACTGTGAGTGCAACAATGTGAGGTCACTCAGGCTATTGTCACAATTTGAGGTTACTGCACACTCACTGTGCGCTCATACTATGGCCCTGAGGTGAGGTCACAGCACACTCAGTGTCCGCTCAAATCATATTACGACACACTTGCTGTTGCCATACTATGGTCAATGTGAGGTCATGGCACACTCATTGTGCACTGAACTCAACATTTTGAATTCACAAAGAGCTTGCACATAACTCACAAGATGAGAATGTCACAGTATGAAAATGATGTGATTTTACTGTGATTATCGCGTGATCTCACATGTTGACTGGGTACAGTACAGTGTTTAAGTCACTATGTCTATAGTGTGGGATATCTCGCATGTGTGTGCCTTTACAAAACTCAACCATGGTTACTGTAGTTAAACCATGGTTAGTGTAGTTTTGCTAATAGTAATCAATATACCAAAAAAAGAGAATACTACACTTTTACAACAACAAAAAATGTTAATTTTCATGAGGGGGTGTGTGCATCTGTACAGTAGGGAAAGAAGTGAGAGTTTTACTGTAGTGTTTGTGCATGGTGCATGTTCCTCTCACATAGGCCTAACATGTTTACAGTTCAGCCTCTGTCCAAAGCCACATTAATTTTTATTCAACTTTCATTTATGGACAGTAGACAGCAGTGATTTGTTCGTTAGCAATTCTTTCAGTTACTGATGTAAGCAGAGTGTGTATGTATTGGCCATATGTCTACTTAGACATGTCATTTGTAACTTCAAAATCTCCCACCTCTTGCATACAAAAAAGACATTTAGGACTTTTAAAATATACCATGGGTGCATTGCCTTCTTAACAATATATATACACACGCACGCACGGTTTTTTGTAGTCACATAATACTTTAAAAATAACTATTGCGATGGTTGCACTATTATTACGCTATTGGGTGTCTCGCCTTGTTGTTATTAGCCCTGATTGGTTGTTTTGACCGTCATCCAGATCTCTGGCCTATGACAATTCAGCGCGCACTTTTCAACATTTCAAACTCCTGCAGCCGGTAGTATTTGCTGATGCTGCTGGAGGGAGGAGTTAACTCTGCAGAACTGCAGCAGTACATCGGTTGGTCCACTACTGACTTTTACTATAATTGGTTACCTCTATCGGGTATTTTTTTATTCGGTTGAACTTAAGTTAGAAAACATAATATGGACAAAGACTTTTACCAACGGGTACCGGACATATGGAAAACTGCAGCAGGTAAATACCTTTTACTTTACCATTTTTCTAATGACGCATAAAGAAAGTGTTCAAGTAAGATGCTAACCGCGATTAGCCCGAGAACGATATTTGCAAATATCAATGTAAGAACCGCTAATGTAATGTGTGTTGTTAGTCGTTATTAGGTCAAGCTCACATAACGTGATGTCTGAAATTGATGAGACGTTTATAGTAACGTTAAGGCTTCTTGTCGTGTTTTGTTTTCTTGTAACTACGCTAATAAAACCTTTGGTTAACAAGCTAAATGTTTCGCAGTTATACATGTTGTTCCAAGGTAGTTATATGAAGCATTTGACACGCTCTGTAGCTGATGTTGATAATATATAAGCAGAAGTTTCGTCGAAGTTTTTAAGTAAACTCTAAAATCAATCTGCGACCGTAAAATCCTGACGTACTTTCCGTATTATGATTATCAGTGATACTAGTGCGTTTATTTTGAAGCATAAATAGTAATGTATATTTGGAATGTGTAAATTGATCACTGGGCTCTGTAGAAGATTATACAATCCTGTTTTTTCTAGGATCTACTGTGGATCGCTGGGACTTAAGTCAAAGTGAGACCGAGAATGTGTTTTATCTCAAGCTGGTGAGTAACGTTTCAATTTTGAAAGTCCACATCCCATTAAATAAAATGACTAATATTGTTTTTGTGTGCGTTTCCCCCTCAAGCTCCAGAGAAGTCTCCTACCACGCCATACATAAGGTATTAATTTTATCCTAATATATAAAGACTGTGTTCGCATATTATTGGAAATTATTGACAAATACTACAACAACGTTGCCAAAAACGTTGGCAAGCGCTCACAATTGGTGTCTGCCTAGCGTTTTTAACAGCATTTACATGCTTCTGCACGATTGTGACTTCATGAGCAACGTCACTCTAGAATTTTTATGACACAATCCTAGACTTCATCTTCTCATCAAATTTCCTGTTCAGTCAAATGGTCTTTAGTTATATGCTGAAGTGTCCTGCCCCCTAAATTGCACAGAACATGATATCACACGCACATGAGATAAGACATACATTTACTAGTTCTTAGCATGAAGTAGGGGATAGGAATGATTCAGACAGTGTAAATATGCTTTCCATTGGGGTGAATGAAGTCTGCCACTACAATGCACAAACATACAGGGTGCTCCGGTCCAGCGTGACAGCACAGAGTGGATCATATGTAGGAGTCTCTGCCAAAAACAGTTTGGAGGAGATCAAACATCACAATCAGTTAGACGGCCTTAACATTATAAACAGCAGTAATGAGTAGAAGAGAAACACTGCTGCATACACACCAACAAAATTTACATATCACTGTTATCATTGTTTTTATTCTGTAATAACACTTTATATCTTAATTGTGATTTTATTTTAATACAACTGTGGCGCTCACAAGCTGTGAAATGCGACTTTGCTGGACTGTGCCATAAACACTATTGATCATTTAAAAAATAGGGAAGGTCTTCTCGACAGTTCGGTTGTGATTTTCTGTTTCAGTTAAAATGACCTCCACATAAAATAATGCTACATGTTCCAAGAGGGCAGGGTGCTTCAGTGTTAAAAAAGAGCATTTGATCGGAAAGAAAATTTGATGAAGAAGCTAAAGTGTAAGCTGACCCTAATTCATGTGTTCCTTATACCACATACATGTGGGGAACATGGGACATTTGATGATGGTAGATAAAAAATATATTTTGTACGTTCTACCATTTTTAATAATAATAATAGTAACTTCTCAGAAATGTATTATACAGCATGCTCGTCTTGAAAAGGTGATACATTTTGGCTTAAACATGTTTTTAAATTCCATTTTCCAACAGTGATAACTGCTAAAGATGAAACACATTAATTCTTTCTTTTTTCTTTTAGATCAACATTGAAGCATTGTTTACAGTAAGAATAGGCACCAACAGAAAGACAAATCCAACACTAGTAAGTATTAACTGGCAAATATAAAACCAGCTTTATCAATTTTAAGGCATAGTGTAGAGAAATAAAAATTATCGTGCCATCCCTGATGTATCTGACTTTCTTTTGTTAGGGAAGCACATTTTATTTTACAAAAAATACTAATTTGTGGGTCTACATAATGTTATAAAAATGTTTATCATTATTCTATCTCTATATTAAAGGAAAACACCACAGTTTGTCAATATTTTACTATGTTCTTACCTCAACTTAGACTAATTAATACATCCCTATATTTTTCAATGCGGGCATCACTAGTTTACACTGCCAGAATGTTTCAGTGTCAAATTTGGTTAAAAATGTTAATAAAAAAATAATCTTGTTTAAAGGAAAGGTACAATACTTTTCAGTGAATTATATTGTGTTCTTTTTTATCCCCTAGATGCACCAAGGATCAAGGTGATTTTTGGCAGCTTGGAGAATTTTTCTTTATCTGTCACATCTGGTACAGAATCTCTGACATTTTGGTATTTGTAATGTTTATTTTATTATATTTGTATACTTATGCTAGATATTAATATACTTGTATAGTTACTGTATGTTTCTGAATTAAAAGATAGCCCCAGGTAAAAATGTAAAACTGATATAATACTGATATTGAAAATACAAGCTAAAATGGCACAATTTGTTGCTTTCTCCACCTGTTTCACAAATGAAAACATTTTATATGCACAGATTCACTTGCCGGAACTGTACAGATTTTTCTTGTTTAATTTCAGGCCAATCTGTATTGTAGACACAACGTTTGTTATATGAATGCCCCATCTGAAGGGAACTGCCTTGAAAAAAATATTAATGGCATTTTCTTTTCGTCTTATCTCTGTATAGACCATGGTTCCTCCCATCTTGCCCTGGAGAGCCGGTGCCCTGCGGAGTTGGCTTCAACCTTAAGGGAAAGCACCACAGGTTTTTCGGTATTTTTTATGTTATCACCTCAACTTAGACAAATCAATACAAATCCTTTTTTTCGGTGTGTGCACTTTTGGTCTTTGTGCAGCGCGTCGTGAATGTGTTGGCATTTACCCAAGCCCAATTCATTCCTTAGGAACAAAACAAAAGTTTTATTTTGTGCCACCACACTTACTCGTGTAACTACTCATGTAACAGTCTTTAAATAGGAAAAAACATGGAAGTGTTTGGTGGCTTTTAAATTAATCCCTGTTTGGATCCTAAGGAATTAATGGGGCTGGGCTGGATGCTGGCGCATTCGCGACGCGCTGTGCAGGGATTGGAAGTGCATGCATTGAAAAAAGATAAGTATGTATTGATTGATCTAAGTTGAGATAAGAACATGGTAAAATGTTGAAAGACTGTGTGTCTTCTTTAATCAAACATACCTGAGGTAGATGGGTTTGATCAGGGTTGATGCTAAACTCTGCAGGGCAGCGGTTCTCCAGGGTAGGATTTGAGGAACCCTGTTATAGACGGTTTCAGCGACAGTAACATACATAAACGCTTTTGTGGCCCAAACCTAACTTCCGGGAGATTTCCGTGTAGAACCAATATAGGAAAAAACTGAAATTCTGTCATAATTTACTCACTCTCATTTTGTTACAAACCTGTATAAATTTCTTTGTTCTGATGAACACAAAGGAAGATATTTTGAGGAATGTTTTTAACCAAACCGTTCATAAGCCCCATTCACTTCCATAATATTATTTTTTCCTACTGTGGAAGTGAATGGGGCTCATGATTAGGGCTGTGACGGTTGTCATAACCACACACAACCACGGTGGTGAAGTGCGACCCACGATGGTAAAGTGGGACCCGCGATGGTGTGCACGTCACAAACAAATTAATTACAATCTTGCACAGCAAAACTTCCTTTTTTTCAAAGCATGTAGGTGCTCCAGAGCATCTGTCATTGCTAAGTAACCTAAGCATTGCTTGACGTTGTGACGAGCACCCACCGGCGGAAAAAGAAACTGGCGCCTGTGAACAAGCATGTTCGTTAAGAAATGTATATCTGATCATTGTTTAAATTTTTATTTTTTAAAATACAGTGGGGAAAATAAGTGTTTGACACATCAGCATTTTTGTCAGTAAGGGGATTTCTAAGTGATATAGCCAGATGTAGCCATCGGGCCAAGTGTTGAATTCATACAAAGAAATCAGAACATTTAAGTATACACGTTGAGTCATGATAGATGAAGCGAAATGACACAGGGAATAAGTATTGAACACACATATTTAATACTTTATAGAAAAGCCTTTGTTGGTGATTACAGCTTCTAGTTGTTGTATGGAGAGACCAGTCGTCTTCATTGCTCAGGAGTGATTCTGGCTCATTCTTCCATACAAATGGTCTTTAAATCTTGAAGGTTCATTGGGCCTCTTTTATGAACTTTGATCTTTAGTTCTCTCCATAGATTTTCTATGGGATTTGTATCAGGTGATTGACTGACCACTTCATTGTTTCCTTGGCCTTGTGTGTGGGATCATTGTCTTGCTGAAATGTCCACCCTCTTTTCATTTTTAGCTTTCTGGTAGATGGCAGCAGATTTTTATCCAGAATGTCCCGGTACATTTCTCTATTCATCCTGCCTTCAATAATATGAAGTCTGCCAGTACCCCTTGCTGAAAAGCAGCCCCAAACCATTATGGTTCCACCCCCAAACTTAACTGTTTGTATGGTGTTCTTGGGGTGGTGGGCAGTGCCATTTCTTCTTCAAACATGGTGTGTAGAATGACTGCCAAAAAGTTAAATTTTGCTTTCATCTGACCATACTATAGTCTCCCAATAATCCACAGGCTTCTCCAAATGCTCTTTCGCAAACTTTAACCGAGCCTCAACATGCTTTTTGTTCAGCAATGGAGTCTTGCGTTGTGAGCGTGCATGGATGCCATGGCGGTTCAGTGCATTGCTTATAGTTTAGACCTTGATGCGAGGTCTTCCTGAAGTTCTGCCCGAGTGGTTCTTGGCTCATGGAGAACTCTCCTGATTATTCTTTGCACTCCTTGGACAGGGATCTTACTTGGAGGACCTGATTGTAGCCGGTTTATGGTGAAGTGATGCTCTTACCATTTCTGGATAATGGCCCCCACAGTGCTCACAGGAACATTCAGCATTCTGGAAATGCGCCTATAACCATTCCCATCAAAATGCTTTTCAACAATAAGATTACGAGGATCTTGAGAAAGTTCTTTGCTTTTACCCATCATGAAGTCTTTCCTGTGTGCCTCCTGGGTAATGAGAAGCATTTATAGGCCATCAGTTGTGTTCAATGCTTGTTCCCTGTGGCATTTCGCTTTATTTATTATGAATCAACTTGTAAATGTTCCTTTGTATGGATTCAGTGTTTGGCTTGATGGCTACATCTGGTAGAAATTTTGTGTCAATAGCCCACTTGGAGGTCCCCTTGCTGGTGGAGGTGCTGATGTGTCAAATACTTATTTTCCCCGCTGTATATGTATGCATTATATATATATAAGACAATATGCATCAATGTATATCATGCATCAATATAACCCCCCCCACACACACACACACACATTCTATGAACACCACGGTGATCATGATCCGTTTGGTTACAAACATTCAAAATATCTTCTCGTGTTCATCATAACAAAGAAATTTATAACAGGTAGCAACATGAGAGAGAGAGTAAATGATGACAGAACTTTCATTTTTGGGTGAACTATTTCTTTAACTTACTGTAATTTCACAAACCTGAAGTCAGACCATTCGTTTTTTATTTTGAAATTATAGAACAATTGTAATTATGATATTTACATTATAGAACAAACAAACAAACCAAATTTAAAACAAAACTTCACCTGATGCTACAAGTATGTTGCATCTTTGATCATTGTGTTTAAAATACACTTGTTGCCTCTAATTTCAAATAGCTTCAAATTGTTTTAAGGCCATTTAAGTCGGTTTACAAGTAAATAAACATCTTATTTATGTACTTTTTCTGTTGCCTAAAGAAAAAGAATCTGCCAATTTGCTTTACTAATTTATCACAAATTATATACATCATCATTACACAATAGTAACCATGCAGTCACAAAATGTCCTGGCTAATGTTCAACCCGGTATTGGGTCAAAAATGGGACGAAACAACCTAGCATTTTGGTTTGAACCTGCCAGGCATAGGTTAAATTCCAACCCAACGGTTTGGGTTTGTCCCTTTTTGATCCAACACTTGTTTGACAGAAACCCATCATTTTTTGTATTATATAGAATAGATAAATTATTTCATCCTTTACTTATGGGGGCTGTTTATAAAGAATTGGTTAATAATGCAAATTTACATCTGTGATAGAATCTGTAGTTGTGTGAAACAGTGAAAGTGTTATCTTGTTAATGTGTCTGTTTTGTACTACTTCAGTATGTTTAGAATATTTAACAGTAGCCATAAAGCTTACATTTTAGGAGAATTTGATGTATGATTTTAGAAATATGATTTTAACAGTAAAATGTTTCATCTATTTCATGTAAGATTTGTAATTCTTTTACTGAATCATTGGTTACATTTTATACATTTAGCGATGTTTGAGATGTTACACTGTATATTCACAGTTTTTTTACACACTTAAAATCCTTAATAAATCTTTTTAATTTACTATCTTGAGCATGTCTTGACAATTTATTCAATGTGTTTGACCAAAAGAATCTGGGGAAAATCAGTAAATTAACATTATTTTTCTGCAGAACGTTTAGTGCTGTCACTTTTTTAAAGGTGTTTGATCATAATAATCTGGGAAAACTGTGTAAAATAACAATATTTCTCTGCAGAACTTTTTAGTGCTGTCACTTTTTTAAAGGTGTTTGATCATAATAATCTGGGAAAACTGTGTAAAATAACAATATTTCTCTGCAGAACTTTTTAGTGCTGTCACTTTTTTAAAGGTGTTTGATCATAATAATCTGGGAAAACTCTGTAAAATAACAGTATTTCTCTGCAGAACTTTTTAGGGCTGTCACTTTTTTAAAGGTATTTGATCATAATAATCTGGGGAAAATCCGTAAAATAACAGTATTTCTCTGCAAAACTCTCAGTGCTATCAGTTTATTAAAGGTGTTTGATCATAATAATCTGGGAAAACTCTGTAAAATAACAGTATTTCTCTGCAAAACTCTCAGCGCTGTCAGTTTATTAAAGGTGTTTGACCATAATAATCTGGTAAAAATCCGTAAAATAACAGTATTTCTCTGCAAAACTCTCAGCGCTGTCAGTTTATTAAAGGTGTTTGACCATAATAATCTGGTGAAAATCTGTAAAATAACAGTATTTCTCTGCAAAACTCTCAGCGCTGTCAGTTTATTAAAGGTGTTTGACCATAATAATCTGGTGAAAATCCGTAAAATAACAGTATTTCTCTGCAAAACTCTCAGCGCTGTCAGTTTATTAAAGGTGTTTAACCATAATAATCTGGGGAAAATCCGTAAAATAACAGTATTTCTCTGCAAAACTCTCAGCGCTGTCAGTTTATTAAAGGTGTTTAACCATAATAATCTGGGGAAAATCCGTAAAATAACAGTATTTCTCTGCAGAACTTTTAAAGAAAAAATCTGTAAATTAATTGTTTTTGATCTTTTTTGGAATTAAGAAATTTTACTTTAATTTTACGGTTTTTGTTTGGCAGCCGTAGCTGCCAGTCATTTGACCGTTTTTTTACGAAATTTTTTTTTACAGTGTATGCTAAAAGTGCTAGCGCCAGACCCGGAGATCAGCTGCATGGATTTCAAAACGGTAAGAATCAAATGTTTAACTCTAGGGGAGCTGGAAAATTAGCATATTTTCAAAAAAAGTGGAGTGTCCCTTTAAGATGTGTTTTCATTGATCAGATTGATGAAATAAGATTGCACAACTTTCACACGCTTGCAGAATGAAACTACGCGGAAATCAGCCGCTTTAGTTTTATCAATAAAAGGCTAAACATAGCGCTGTACACCAAGTGTTCGCGCCAGAAGTCAGAAAAGAAGTAAACCATTGTGTTTAGTACCTCAGATTAGATAAATGGGTGGAGAGAAGGTGGTCTCCTGTGGCTGCTCGAACACATTTAACCACATGTGCGTTTACACTAAAAAAGCAATTAGATCAAAAGGGTTTTTGACTACCTCTGAATGTGGTTAAAAGTGGTTGAAAGTAGACGAGCTCAAAACGTTTTGAACACCGTTTACACCTGGCATTAACGTTGTCCACTTGTGATCCGATCGACGAAAACGCATATTAATGCCAAGTGTAAACAGCCTCTAAAAGTGACTACAGAGGAAGATTTCTTTAATAAAGCAAAAATGAGAAACAGAAATAAATCTTTACCATATTAAACTAAATTGACAAGATTTACACATAACTAATGACAAGTCATTATAATTAGGGGTGTAATGAAACACCAATGCCACATTTAGGTTCATATGGTGGTTTTGGAGTAGGGATGAGCATTTTTCATTAATATAATATTTGAATATTTGAGCTCATTAAAAAAACTAATATTTGAATTGCGACATGAAAAATACATAAAACTTCAAAAAGTAAGTCTCAATTAATGTCATTTAAATTAACGAATAAAGTGAAGTTTGAAGTTTTTGTTTTTTTAATTTTGTCACAATTTCACAGAAGGCTTATAATTAGGAAATATCCACAACAAGCTAAGCTTATATTTTATATATACTGGGTATGTATTTTTAAGTTAAAAACATTGTAATTCTTCGTGATTTAAGTCAGTCGTTAATAAAAATTCAGGAGAGAACGAAAAAACATAGGCTACATAACAGACTGTACAGTTGGCATATGAATATCTTCTTTATTTAGTTTGACATGTTTTGTGAGTAAGGACACACCATATTTACAACCGGCAAACGTGCGCAGTAACATCATCACTCCTGTGAACTCACCCCCCTAGTTTGAGCGAGAGTGGGAGTTATCAGGAGTGATAATGTTACTGCGCCCGAGGTCGAAGTGCTGCTAACTAAAAGTTCTTCCGCCATATAATATAGTTATTTTTTATCCGCTTAGAAAATCACCACTTTTTATTTTGTGCCACCATACTTCTTTGTTTGACTACTCATGTAACAGTCTTTAAATAGGAAAAACATGGAAGTGTTTGGTGGCTTCTAAATTTATCCCTGCTTGGATCCTAATGTATGAATGGTGCTAGGCTAAATGCTAACATTCACAACGCACTTTACAACAATTTAGTTCACGTATTGAGAAAACAGAACGTTTTGAGCTCCTCTACTTTCGACCACTTTCAACCACATTCAGAGGTAGTCAAAAACCCTTTTGATCTAATTGTATTAATTTGTCTAAGTTGAGGGAAGAACATAGTAAAATATTGAAAAACCCAAATTGGGTTGTTTTAAGCCCAAATGCTGGGTAAATATAGAGTGTTTTCACGGCACGTCATCAATCCAGAAGTCGGCCATATTGGCGATACGGAGCGTAAACAATGTCTTTGAACCGAATGGACCTCGCACATTTTTGCTGCTGAAAATGGCCAAATACTGTCATGTTTTGGGCTGTACTAATCGGTCGGACCGGAAAAAATTTGAGTACTACAGACTGCCAAAAGTTATAACAAACTAAGGAGAAGAGTGCAAAAAACTGTCAGAGGAAAGAAGGCACTTGTGGTTGGCCAAACTGAACCAGGATTTCCAGGGCAAGAATGCTGACAACATTAGTGTTTGTTCTTCCCAACCCACAAGTGGCATTTCTTATCCGGACATCGTGAATATAGGGCCACTTAAAGAATAACTAATAGAAGTAACATTTTGCAAAAAATGTGTAAATCTTGTACTATTAAAGTAGATGTTGAAATTAGATAGGAATCAGATTTTTAACCAAGTATTTTACAAACAGCAACGTAATATCAATATGAGTGAATACTATTACACTACAAAGTTAGTTAAGATATTAAGAAATGGGAATAACAAACACAAATGTTGTCAACATTCTCAGTCCATGACCAAAGATCTAGCTCGTAGGTATCTTTACCACCTAATAACTTTAGTTTATCAAAATATTGCGTCCTGTCCTGCTTATCAAGTCCTTCTCTGTATAATTTAGCAACTTCCACAAGCTTTTTCTGTGGTGTCGACATCATAAATTAGTAGGACAACGTCTTGAATACTACTTTAACCATGCAATCCATGCTGTTGTTTACATCCCAGTATCTCCAACAGGGCCGCACATCCGGGTAACTGACCAATCCGTGACATAGGTGAAAACACTCTATACATACGATAACTTGACCCATCAAGTGTTGGGTTGTTAATTTTAACCCAGTAAATGGGTTGTTTTTTAACCCAAATGATGGTTAATTTTTTTATTTATTTTATTACATTTGTTACAATTTAGATCATGATTTTGAATTAAAGTCAATGAGGCCCCTGTCGGTTGGGCATAGCAAGATGGCCGCACAAATTACGAAAATGCAGCGTTTTAAATATCCAAAAAATATTAATCAATGTATTTACGATCCTGTGAGCGCAACTTAACAATCAAGCTAACCGCTAATGACCAAAGCGGTGCAGTGCATGTAATAACTTTTCACGTCACTGGACTGTTGTCACACATATTAGCTTTTTCTAGTAACAGTAATAGTTTTATGGATAAATATAATGATACAAACTTTGTTTATCCACATAAATCCACCAGTGTATAAACCGCAGCCTCTCTAAAACTAAAGTGAATTCATACAGCACGCACCACACACTGTTAATTTGAACCAGCATTTGGGTTGATGTGTTGCGGGAGAGGTGCATTAATTTAACTGTCAGTGGAAATGAACCAAATATTAACCCAATGATTAGGTTACACAAAACTACTCAAAAAACTACCTAGACTGAGAAAATAATACAATTAAATGACTTAAAAGGCTCAACCAAACGTTTGGGTAGAAACAACAACTCAACATTTGTTGAGTGTATAGATGTGCTTTTTGGGGGAAAGTCCCACTATCAATGCATTGTTACTTTCACTGAGCATGAGCAGCTCAATGATTCTGCGCTGCGTGGCAGCAGGGGGCGTTCGGTATGCCATAAAAGTATCGCGGAACGTATACCGAGGGTGGTGTATCATGGATTTTCGGCTTGGTTCTGAGTATTGTTACACCTCTAGTTATAATAATGAAAGTAATCATAGCCATTGTTCTTGGAATGTCCCTTTCAAATCATGCAATTACTTTGCAATGCAAATTTTACCCTTTTTAACAAAGTTTCAGTGTTATGCTATGTTTTAGTCTTAGGGTGCGTTCATAGTACAAAATTTCGGGAGTGACAACCGCATTTACTTACAAGTGTGAGTCTGGAAGTGTCCTGTTCAGACAGCAAATTACACACAAATAAAACACTGTCTGTATGAACGAGCAACCAACCCTAGACCCATATTCTATTTGCACGCCTGTAGCCATAGTGACCGACGTAAATATCAAAAAATAAGTATTATTTGTGCAGTGGACAAAAAACAAATTTAGTCCATTCAAAAGTAATCCTCATGACTCCTGGTGACAAACTGATGTCTTGTGAAGCAAATCGATCGGTTTATGCAAGAAATTAAATGTTATTTACAACAATATTAGCGTAAATGCCGAGCCTCAGCCACATGCAGTAGGAAGTGCGCTTTACACTCCCGCTCTCTATAGGGGGCACTGAAAGGTTTGCCAACAGCAGGCCAAACATGAGCGCAATCTTCTTGTGGTGTTTGCTGTTGATAACCAACCTCTCAGCGCCACCTATAGAGCGGGAGCGTAAAGCGCACTTCATATGTTGCAGAGGTTGTGCATTAACGCTAATAATGTTGTAAATAACTTTTAATATCTTTGATCAGTTTGCTTCACAAGACATCAATATGTCACCAGGAGTCATGGGGATTACGCCGGTTTCACACCGCAAGCGTGAGCGTTTGCCGCGCATACTGTGCAGTTTAATAACAGTATAAAAATCTCAAGTTCACATTACTTTATTTTACATGTATTTATGAGCAAAACCTCTTCAAGACGCTATGTGACGGTCAGTGTAATTTATATAACTGTGATTTGTTTAATCCACATTGTTTTCGTGTTGTTCTGGTCTGTGTAATGACAGATATAGACACAATTATAGACATAAAAAACCATGGCACATTATTAAATCTGTTTCTCTAAACTTTTACAATAAACTAAAAAAATCACTCTGTGATTGACAGCATGAAGCGAGTGTGTTTCCCTTCAACAGTTTAAGCATAAGATTTAGATTTATAGATGTGTCTATTTCTCTGAAGATTATTAACTTCTAGACAGATATAAGGACTCATTTAGTGCTGAGCAGAGAGTGAATGACTGCTACAGTGTGTTTTTAAATATTTCATTGCTTTCTTTTAAATTTCTCAAAGTCATTGAAACACACTTGGCGTCACATTCATGATTTTATGGTAAAATTACACTTTTCACGTCAACCCACGACCATTTAAACCATAAACAATGCACTGTCAAATTGTTTTAAAGCATCGGAAAACATTCTGGCCTGTTAAACACATGTAGGCTAAAGCTGCGTTTACGGGTTTGACAACTGCATTATATAACCAACCTCACACCCGTAATTTTTTGGGTTTCACAACGGCATTTATAGAGAAGCTGTGGTGTGTGAATGGAATCGCACTGGACAACTAGTTGTCTGTCACGTCATCCACAAAATCTCTTTTTTATTGCTCTACTAAAGAAAAAAGGTGATTAAATAACTATATTTTTTTTATTTTGGGGTTATTTGTGAATAAAATTAAAATTATATTAATCGTCCTTTTGTTTTTCATGCAGTGTACATTAACGGAGCGAGCAACGGTGGCGGTGACAGACAACTAGTTGTCCAGTCCGATTCCATTACAGTTTTTCTCGATTGCTAAAACACTATAACCAGGCTTCTAAAATTTCAAAACCATAATGCCATTTTTCAAGAAGCACAATCATTTTGCTGAACTATAAACACTACTCCCCTGCTTTAACACATGAGTCAAATTTGGTGAACTATTACTTCAAAACTCTTTGCATTCAATACTGTTCACTCAAGTCAGCACAGCTTAATTAGCAAAAACAATGGATCCACAGAGAAATGAAAGAATAGGTCGAGGAGAATGAGGAGGAAGAGGAGGAGGGAGAGGAGGAGGGAGAGGAGGAGGCAGAGGAGGAGGCAGAAGAGGAGGGAAAGGAGGAGGACGTGGTGAAGGAGGAGGAAGAGTACATGGTGAAGGAGGAGGAAGAGGAGGAGGAGGATGTGGTGAAATAGGAGGAAGAGGAGGAGGACATGGTGAAAGAAGAGGAAGAGGACATGGTGAAAGAAGAGGAAGAGGACATGGTGAAAGAAGAGGAAGAGGACATGGTGAAAGAAGAGGAAGAGGAGGAGGACGTGGTGAAAGAGGAGGAAGAGGACATGGTGAAAGAGGAGGAAGAGGAGGAGGAACGTGGTGAAAGAGGAGGAGGGAGGCGAAGGGCAAGGTGACAAACAGTCTCAGATGAAATTCGAGCCACTCTAGCTGACCATGTTCTTGTCCATGGTATGACTATGAGGGAGGCTGAGTAACGAGTGCAGCCTAATTTGAGTCACTTCACTGTTGCCTCCATCTTCAGAGACTTCAGGGAGGAAAACAGACAGATGTACTTACAGTAAGACTGCTCTGTCTGTACAGAACTTTAGTGTGCATTCACTGTTGGACTATGCTGCTGGAATAAAGAAATGCATCACATTGCCTTGCATACAGATAAACATATCAGTAAATGAATGCCAGGGGTGGATCATGCAAGAAGATTTTACCCTCGCTGTTTGGCTAGGGCCAATATAGCCTGTGATGTGGACGAGATTCACTGCCCTGACCCAGAACATTTGCAGTTGTGCTGTGTAGCACATGAATGAATAAAAATGTGCTAATGCATACATTGATTGTGTCTTTTTTGGTCATGTGATAAGGTTTTTGAGGGGGAGAACCCAGGGAACTACACTAACCTTTTCCACTGGTGGCACTTGCGCTACCAACTTTTTCAGTTACTGGCGCAAAATATGATTTGGTCGTACATATTTTTTTGAAGTTATATTAAGGCGCTCTGGATAATAATGAACAATAATGAAACTGTATTGCATACAGATATGCTTTTTATTTTACTTGCAATCTTTTAAACCACATGCCTTCTTGTTTTCTTAAAGAACTGACAAATAATGGTCTACTATACATGTGACGAAGGACTAATAATGTGTGACACAACACAATACTTTGATTTATTGAAAATTAATATTAATTTTACATTATATTTCATTAATCTAACCACCCCAAACTTTCTTTGCCATTAACAAAGCTGACACTGTTTGTCAAAGCACCACGAAAACACTTACTGTTTTTGCACTGATATATGAAGCAATTAGACCCCTTTTATCAAACTCAATATAATACAATACTATGTATAGTATATGAATAGACAGTGCAGGTCTATAGATTATAAATGTGACTGATGTTATAATGGTTATAATTTCTATTAGATAGGCACTTTTACTGCTTATGTTCTATCTTTCTATTCTCCCTTGCCGATTAAAAAAGCTTATTAAAAAAGCTTAATCCACTAATTATTTCAAATTTAAAAGTCTACTTGCTGTCCCGATGACAGACTTTACATTGCTTTGCGTTTTTTATATCCCGGGTCAGCTTAAGCTTTGCTCGTTCAGTGCAATGGGCTTGACATTAGCACTGCTTTTTTGATACAATCTCTGTGCAAACTTTTTAAATATGGATATGGTTTTAGAAAAGATATGGTTTATTAATAATAAGATTATTAAAAAAATGTGAGAAAGAAAATGCAGCGCGTGGTCGTAACAAGAACCATCGCCAGAGAAACCGGATGCACGCTGAAACTGCACTCGAGCGGTAGCGCTCATGGCCGTTTTCCGAACGACTCGGGTTATAAACACAATATTAATCAGACTTGGGACCCAAAGTAATTAAACTAGGTCTTAACTGGACCCGACTGACCATTTCAAATATAAACCCAGAACCATACGGGTCCGGCGTCCTCAGTGAAGAAAGACCTCTGCTCAAGTTCAGAAACATGGAAGACACTGAGCTTGCTTCGCGTCGCACCAAATTCATTGAGAAACAGAGAGCACGCGAACGCACACTCATAGGGAGAGACACAACGTCCTTTCACGCAAAATGAAGCCAACGTGTTGAAGGCTCAGAGCACGTTATAAAACGCATTCTTAAAATCCACATTTCTGTTTTAATAAATGCTCATAGTAAATCATAGCATATTGTCTAAAACATTAGGTAGCACATTTGCGACCCATAAAAAATTACGGTCGCAACGGCAGTTCAAAAGGTTGCATATGCGACCATTTTGGTCCATATTGTTTTGAATTTATTGCACCAGTGTGTAAAACTATGATGTAGTGTGTGTGTGTGTGTGTGTGTGTGTGTGTGTGTGTGTGTGTGTGTGTGTGTGTGTGTGTGTGTGTGTGTGTGTGTGTGTGTGTGTGTGTGTGTGTGTTTTTGAAAGCTTGTGTGTGATTGTCTGAGGGAAAAGTTTGGTTTTTCAGTAAGAGTGAATGGTTTTTAGTGTAAAGCTTTATTTTGACCTGAAAATAGGATGTTTGGAGTATTGTGTGAGGCGTTATGATATTGTGTTTACTGTTTTGAGAATATGAGGCATAGTTTCAATAAATGTGTTTAAGCAACCAAGACTGTAATACCCCACAGCTTCTCTGTAAATGCGATTGTGCAACCCAAAAAAATTATGGGTGTAAGGTTGGTTATAGAATGCAGTTGTCAAACCCGTACATAACCAAACTGCGTGCAAACGCAGCCTTAGCCTACATGTGTTCATAACAGGCCAGAAAGATTCCCAATGCTTTCAAATATAATTTATAACAATTACCACATGCAACTTTCTCAATTATGATTGAGAGTTGTGTCTTCATAGTACAGCTCTAATGTAACATTGAGGGCACAGTAATCATCAAACTAAATTACGAGCAGAACTGTGTTTACATGTCCATCTCTTTTCTCGATATTTCCTGTTTCACTAACTGATCTTTTCCAGATTTCTATTCTTCCCCTCTTTCACGCTCTCTTTCTTAAGGCCTTCATTTTTCCTTTGGCCTCTTTTGGCTAAAAGTTTCTTAAAGTTTAATAAGCACAAAGCAATGACATCACCCTCCACCCCTCTAGACTCAGTTTCAGTTCCAGCATTAATTCCCTGAATGCATTGGAGATATCATCATTCCTCAGAAATACTACTGAAAACATTCAGTTACTCCAGGGCTGCAAGCACAGTCTTCATGCTTAACTGAGGTAGGATAAAAAGTTTTTTTTTTTATGAATAGTTTATTTACAAGATGAGCACTAAAAAGAAAAGCGATAAAGTCATGACTAGGGAATGTTCTAAGATGAATAAAATACCCTAAGAATGAACTGATGCTCTGGGGAATGTTACCAGCAAATAAAGGAGAGCCATAACTTTGAGCCAAATGCTCTTCATATCATCAACTGACCATAGTGACAATGTTTCATACACACAAACAACAACAATATGTGGTTGTCCTCTGCAGTATAACACTACACCATATAAAGCTCATGGGGAGCATTGCTTCTCCTATTAAAGCATAATCACATGTCCACTTTAAATCTGTATTAATGAAATATTATGACATTCATTGGGAAACAATGTATTAAATAGCTTTTTTTGTTGGTAATTGGGAAATAGTTGTAAAAATGCAAGAGGTGACAAGAGTTGGAGACAAAGCTGCTTTCACTTCCATATAACGATTATCGTAAGGGTATATTGGCTGTGGAATACTAAAACCCGCTATTTGTTTCCTATGAACAGTTTCAAAACACAGATCACATCTCCTCTGGGAAGAGGGGAGGATACGAGGACAGGTCAAGAGGTTGTGTGACAAAGACTGGCTGCTCTACAGAGGAAACGGACAAAAACAGGAGCGCATCCTCTGAGTTTTCTCATTCACTGAGGGATTCCTGTTCCATACCAGCTGACAGCCATATTGTCACACGTCCCTCTGAATCAAGGATTCCATTGTCGGATACATCCTCCCAGACTTCCAGAGAAGGTGGAATAGTAAGGTTCCAAAGCTTGAGTTATGGTAAAACTAGCACTTGTCTACTTGACTGCTATAGATTGATCTGCTGTTTCCTGTCACATTCTAAAGATTCTTTTTTTTAACAATGAGCTTTAAATCTTAAAAAAATCTTCAAAAAGTCTGGTTCCTCATTTAATTACATAATTTAAGCAACATATTTAAAATTGTTCCTGAAGTATAATGTAGTATTTGTATTAGAACTGTTTTACAAGCATATTCAGAAAACACTAATAAAAATTTATAACTTAGACTCAAATTACAGGATTTTTAAAATCCCGGGCGATTAAGAAATCTGGTTGCAGCACACACATAAGGAGGGAATCTTCACAGATTTTCTTCTCTTAAATCTGAAACATTCTCACACTACAAGATTTGAAAATTATGGCGCATCACACACCATGCCTAAAGAAACGATGCTTCATGTCACCTCATGAGGAAGTGGATGTAAACAAATGGAGATTGTGACACTTTTTTTTTAAAGAGCACCAATTATCATATTCACGGTTTTACATTTCCTTTGGTGTGTAAGTATGCATTAGTACGTTAACGATATGCAGAAGGTACAAATCCCAAAGTAAATGTTGACGCGAGTTATCATTTCCAACATAAATCTCTTTTCTTGGACTACACATAGGTTGTAAGCA
Source organism: Misgurnus anguillicaudatus (assembly GCF_027580225.2). Taxonomy (NCBI): domain Eukaryota; kingdom Metazoa; phylum Chordata; class Actinopteri; order Cypriniformes; family Cobitidae; genus Misgurnus; species Misgurnus anguillicaudatus. Next base: position 21,097,106 of record NC_073339.2, read on the forward strand.
ACAGTTTGCTTCCTGGGCCTTGATGTGGACACAACGGTCATTATCATCAGTCATAAACATTATCATGAAGAATTTTTGGTCAAAAGTTTGGTCATCAGCATTTTCTGGATCAGATTGGCTCGTATTGATAAGGTAGTAAAGACCATATTTAATCCTGTCAGTATTGCATTATCAGCTGATCTTCAAAACACGGTAAGGAGTGTAACATTTCCGACTGACGGCAGACGTATTAAGGCCAATCACAATGTCTGGCCAATCGAAGGACACACTGCCTTTTGAAAACGATGAGCTTTGTGCAAAATCAATGCGTTTGAGAAAGACAGGGATTAATGGAGCAACAAAAATGTACGGTATGTGGAAAATAATGTGTTTTTTAACCATAAACCACGCGAACACATTGTATTATACCAAATACACAAAATAGCGTTGTGTTAAGCAATGTAATAGGTGCCCTTTAAGGTTTACATTTGCTAGCTAGGACACTATAGCAGCTTTCTATACTCAATCAGACGATTTCTCCTTATCTTTTTTTATTAAGGCAACGATCGTGATCCTAAATATCAAACATGTTTGCTATGATCGGGGGAGCCCCGATTTACTTGCGAGCAAATCAGGAGGTGTAAGACTTGATCTGTATGATAATCTATGCCGAACATTGGAACCGATCGAGGTCCAGGACCCGATTTCGGACAAAAAATCCAGTAGTGTGTGTGAGACCTGCTTTTAGGATAAAGCATCTGCCAAATAAAATGCATAAATATAAGTAAATGTGATAAAAAAGGAAAAAGGGATAGTTCACCCAATTTTTTTTTTATCTTTCATCATTTCGCCACCCTCAAGTTGTTATAAGTTAGAGGGGTATGATCAAAAATCCATTTCACATTTCAAATCTGTGGGAAGTCCTGTGATAATTTCTTTGTGCTTTAATTGCACGTATATCTGAGCTCAAGCCTCAATGCATTTTCGTCTAAGGTCTCAGGATCAGGAGTAGCAGATCAGAATGTAGCCTTATCACAAGCATGTTTACACTTGTCATATGTTGAAAACATCCAGGTACAGGATGGATTTCAATTACACAAAGGAAGAATGGGGATCCCCAAGTATGTGAAATGAATAAAGTTCTGCCAATAACAACTAGTTTAGTTGACCTAGTTTAAAATATAACACATGCAGGCTATTAGCCATGTCATATGGCTCTCTTTTAACCCCACATGAGAGTCCCAATTAGTTCTCTTCAGAGTTCCCAAGGGAATTGTTTCTCTTTGCAGAACTGAGAATTGTTCTTTGGACACTACATAAGGATTTGTACAGGAAACCATAATGTTTAAAGGTCAAATAAGCAGTGAACACTGCGTATACGACAATCATTCCAACACGCTTTACATTAAAGAACAACCTTGCCAGACTGACTTTCTGCTAGGTCAACTACCTCAAAGAAACGTAAATCAATGCAATGCATGCTTCCAAGCAAGGCTGAAATTGTGGTATTTGGTGATTCAGATAATGGAAATCAGCTGGATCTCTGTACAGCTATAGGCAACATAAAAGTAGTCCCTCTGGCTCCTGATAAAATATTGAGGTCTTTAAAAGCGAATCAGTCGGTCTGTGCAAAAAACTGTTATTTAAAACATTATTATTATGGGTAATCTACTAGATGTGTAACAATACATCGATATGGATTGATGCATCGATTTTATTTCTTACGATTCGATGCATCGATGGCACACATAAAAAAAATCTATTTGAGGTACCTTTATTTTGACACTCTCCACGTCCTCCTTGACGTAGCGTCCATCTACGCAATTCAGCCAAAGCACGCATTTTTGTTTATTTTCATCTGATGGCTTCAGCAAGTGAATGCGATGTAGCAACAAAAGCTGTTGTAGCAGCGAAAACAGAGCGAAAGAAACAGAAGACGAACGTGTGTTTAGCACTGCAGGTGATATTGTCCATGCAAAGCGCAGTGTCCTCTCTCATGTCCTCTTTTACATATTGATCAGTTGTTTTTTTTAAGAGAAAAATCTCTCAAAAGAAACCACTGCAGCACTTGTTTGACTGATAGATCTAGATGTTGTGTGACAGATCAACAGCTTTATTTTTTATATTAACTTATTTTTAAATTTAATTACAGTTTTTCTAAAATACCTCAGTGTTTGTCACTATTGCACATTTTGGCACAAAATACTGAAAGACTTTGACTGTTGCCTCCATAAGCATGATTTTGTGTGACATTTTGCCCTTCATTATTCATTTTTCTTCATTCTTTAATTAATCGAATCTGATCAGATTGTAATCGCATTTCATCATTAGTGAATTAATCGAAAAAGATAAAAATTGTAATCGCATTGAAGACGTTTTTTCTATGCATCGACAAAAATCGCATCGTTGGCGGGAAAAAAATCAATATTACATAAAATCGGGATGATCTGTCCGATTTACATCAATCTTCAGCACCACCCAAAAGTCCTAAGCAAGTATAAAAGTGAAAAATTTCATCTAAATATCCGATGCGAAATATCATTTTGCTTTAATAGATATTTATTAAATGATTTTAGTTGGATTACTTGAATGACAAACTTTTTTGGACTTAATTTTAATGCCAATCCCATTTCCGCTATTATTTCCTCCACTAAATGGTGCTCTTACCCAACTTATAAAACACTAAAGCATTCACTAAATTAAAACAGTAAAAAAAACTCAAAGTGTATGTTTTGATCATCGCTCTGAATCTAAAAAAAGTCCTTTACAAAAATGCAATAATTTCAAATTTGGTATTTTGAAGAAACCTACCCATATTTGAGAACAAAAGTGAAGAGAGGAAGAAAGGATGAATCTTTTTTTTAAGCAGAGGGTATGTGCTTTTATTTGAAATATTGTATGTTTATACATTTAAAAAAAGAAAATTTTCTAAAAAGGCATTAACCTTTTGTGAAAATCATAAAAAAATGCTGCCGCTGGCTGGAAACTTTAAAAAAAATGCTGACGGGGAATGAGTTAATGATGTTTTAATATAAAATAATTAATTTGTGTTCAAATGAAAAAAGGAAGATACATACATGCAGGAAGGCAAGAGACCAAATTATAAGAGAATGTTCACTTTCCGTAAAGCTATTTTTTTTTTTTAAGAAAAAGAGGATGTCACAAAACACTATAAAAAAAGACTAAACCATTATTTTCTTAGTTTTCTCATCTTATTCTTGAGGTTAAAAACACATGGGTTGGGTTATTAACCTATATGCTCAAGGTCTCTCCAAAGGTCAGTTCATCAAGGATCTCTATTGTTTCTACACATTAAGCTAAACAAACCAAAGCCACCCAAGTCTTTATTATATTATGTGGGCAGAGGTTGCGTGGCTGTGTGCCTGCACATTCTAATTTAGCACCCCATTACAAAATTATCTATAAAAGAAGTTATGACACAACTACTTAATGCATCACGCATATGACAGAAAAAGGAAGAGGAACAAATGACAATATCTAAAAGAAACATGCTGTCTTAAAGCATCAAAAAACAGCTTTCAGCAGCATTGCTTTTTAACAGCACCTACAAATCCTATATTATGTCATGTTTTGTGTTCACCCTGTAGTTGTGTCTTATGTTGTTGTTCCTTGTCTTGTGTTGTACAATGAGCACCAAATAATAATGAATGAGTGAAATTAAAAAATACAGCACCTAAAGAAAACTGTTTTAAACATTGGTTTGGGGTTTTCCCTATAGTCCCCAACTTCAAAAACTTAGCTATGAAAACAACAGATCATAGTAAAGATAAGACCTGACACACCAGCAGATAATTCAATAATTCAAGCAAGTCCAAAAAAGGGCTGAACACCCAAGGCATGTTTAAGTAATATACAAGCTTCATTTTTTGCTATTTTCCCTTCCTCATCTACAAGAAATGGCTAAAAATACATACATGGGAAGAGGCATAACATTTTTACAGTAGCCTTTAAAGACGGATGTGAAGGTCACATGACCAAGGTGTTAGACCACAAATGAAGATGTAACTGCTGACGTGACGTCTGACCAGGATTTTGTTTCATGCCACACAAACGGCTTGGAATTTTCATTGTACGTGAGAGCTATAATGTAAACAGACCAAAAAGCCGACCTAAAACGCCTGTTTTGCACACACTGTAAATTAGCTCAGCTCATTATGCATGTAAATCATAAACCAACCGATCATGAGGTCAGCAGCTGTAACGCCACGCAAGCCTATTTTCTCTACGTGCACTGCACCAAGTGATTTATATGTTTCTAGACCATTCAATATTTAAAACTCTAGCAAGGTCCTAGCAGCAGTAAAGTAATGGCATGATGACCTTGCCAAAAAAAAACACCCCTGGACTGGTTTGTGGTGATCATTACTATAGCACGTTTCCCAAAATGCCAACTAAGTAACAAGTTTTGTTGTTAAATGAACCACACACCGAAATACAGCATAACAGTACAGCATTACAAGAGCTTAAATAAGGTGACAGGCATGGGTTGACACTTACGTTTTGTGGCATTGATGAGGTTCTTGCCATCTTTATATAGTTCCTTGATAAATCTGCCGGTTTTGTCCAGCTCGGCTTCATGAGCTTTGATTTTCTCCCTGAAAGCAGGGCTGTCCAGGTAACACTCACTAAACTCCAACGGGTGTAAACCCATTTTTACTGGACTCAGCTAGTTTACGTACTAGCTACTGTCTAAATCCCGTTAGAAAGTCACAAGCGAATGAAAAAAAATTGAGATAAAAAACAAAACCGTTAAAAAATGAAGAGAATGTTAAGGTTAAAAGGCTTCACTAGCGCGTCCTCGTATATTTCTCGGTGTGACCAAACACGACAGGACTTCTCTTGGGAATGAAACTTCCCAAGTCACAACCCTATCAAAAGTAAACTTGGATCTGGGTGTGCTGTGTGTGTCTAAGTCCTCTCGCACGATAAAATAAAACAGATATACGCCGCAACTACGTGTATTTAACTTAAAGTAATAACGTCCAGTGACTCCAGTCAAGCTTTCTGTCCCGTGAATGACAGTCGAGCGCGAGCCTCCTCCCGCCGCGTGCAGGACTCTAGGGGCTTTTTCATGCCATCACGTCATCACGCTCGCTTTCTGGAAAATCGGGACAGTTCTGGGAATATCAAGCCACAGACGGTGATTTTATAGACGTTTGCACATGTCCATGCCCAAAAAAGTATTTTTGCATTGTAATAAAATATTTGTTTCTCAACTAAAGCTGTTAGTATAAGTCTAATGGACTGGTCTGAGCCAGTAAACTAAATCCCATGCGGAACACTTGAACTGTAGTTCTTGTTTCCACCCGCCGGACTGTATTGAACGGACCTTCGGTGTACAGTGCAGCGGCTGAGCGGCATTATCACTGCATGCATTCCTGAGTGACACAATATCAATTAACAGCGATATATAGAAATATAAATTATGTTTAAAATACACTGCTTAGCTACAGCCAGAGGTTGGAGTTGCACGTAATTTTATAAATATTTGCAAACGGGATCGCAACTGGCAAATTTGAAACAGGTAATTGCAGACGTGTAACATTAAATAACTTGATACATTTGTCCCTCATCATATTACAACTGAACACCCAGAAACTTGTTATATTTTGATGTAAAACATCTTCATTTGGTAATTCAATTTGTCCTTTGTGAATTGATGTTTTATGTCGTTTCCTCGTCTGCTACTAGTTCTCATGCCCATCATCCTACTGTAAATGCTCCTGCTTCTGGAGTTTTATCAGTGGCTAAATTTTGTATCATTTGTTCATCTATCTGTGTTTCAACAGAGCAGTCTGTAATATATGAAAGTGATGAATTATGTATTCACAGGAAAGATGCCCAACGCCACCACAAGACCAAAAAGAACGAGGCGTCATAGGCGAGCACAGAGAGAAGATGCTGCGAGAAATGAGTTGGTGTCCAGATCACTCGAAAGTGCACAACAGTGTCTTTTCAGTCAGGACTATGGCACAGCTTTTGTTCACTATCTCCTGGCTTTAAGCGTCGCCCCAGCCCTGAAAGACTTTGCAAAAGTAAATTCGGTTCAGCTTTTTATCACTACTATGTCTTTGTGTCAGTAAGACCTGTCTGGTTTCAACAACAGTGCGTGGTTTCAGAAGGCTTTGAAAAGTTATGTTCAAGCTGCAGTAAATGTATATATTTCTACCCACAGGAGTCTTTCAGATTTACACTGTTTAAATGGGCAGATGAGCTGGACTCTCTGGGACGCATTAAGGAACTTTTTGATTGCTATGAACAAGCCATGGAATTGTTTCCGGTCGATGAGGTGATAGTGAACAGCATGGGAGAGCATCTCTTTAGGTATTTTGTCAGACCTTGTTGTTAGTTTAGTCATGAGTCCTGTCAAACTTTAATTTAGTAAATAATTTTTCTATTTTTTCCAGAATGGGATTTCGGGATGAGGCTGCTGGCCATTTTTACAAAGCCCTCAAGCTCAGACCAGATTTTCCAGAGGCAAAGGAGAACTTTTACCGTGTTGCTAACTGGTTGGTGGAACGCTGGCACTTCTTAATGCTTAACGACCATAGCCGAAACCACAAGTATCAACTGGCTATTCAGAAAGCTGTGGAGGGAGGATGCAACACCGTTCTGGATATTGGAACTGGCACTGGCATCCTCGGGTGAGATTTCTCAAAAGCATATTATGTAACGGTACTTAACAAGCATCTGCTACTGCTGATATTATACAGAAGCAAGTGTGTTTTGACACTGTTTGGTTGGCATGCTAGAATGTGCGCAAAGATGGCAGGCGCTGCTGAAGTCTATGCCTGTGAGCTGTCAAAGACAATGTATGAGCTGGCATGTGAGGTGGTTTCAGCCAATGGGATGGCAGATAGCATCAAGATCATTCACATGAAGTCTCTGGACATGGAAATACCCAAAAACATTACAAAAAGGTAAAACATTTGCAACTTCACTTAAATAAGTATATAACTTTTTTTATTCTTTGAAAAATTATTGTCTGTCTGATAAAGAGGGATACGATTTATATTATTTTATAATGGCATGTATTGTGTCTGTGTTATGCCACTCTTGTTAGGGTGTCACTGGTTGTAACAGAGACTGTAGATGCAGGGTTGTTCGGTGAGGGCATCATTGAGAGTCTGATCCATGCATGGAAGCACCTACTGTTACCTCCACCTGTAAGTCACGTGTCTATGCTCTTCTGACTGTTCTAATCACCAATCACACCTTAAGGTCAGATGATGGTGCAATTTAATGTTATCTTTTTATACAAGTTAATTTATATCCCATCTGATCTGATCTTTATTTAACCATGAACGTCGACTTGGATTTCAACCTGAAATTTTAAGTTCCCTTATAAGCAAATGGCTTTTAAACAAACTAGTTCAATACTTTCCCATTCCAAGTACAGATCATTTTCTTTCTAAATCCTTGCTTTGAATATGGCGAATTTTTTTCAAACTTTGAGTAGGCGATTTTGAATTGAGCCAATAGGTCCACCTAGTGGCTACCAGAGGTATATTTAAAAATCAACATGGATCAAACAATACATTTTTTATTAAAACTTTTCAACAGAACCCTCAAGAACCCCTTCCCAGTCCTTCGCAAACAGGCCGGGTAATACCTGCTGGTGCAACTGTGTTTGGAGTGGCTGTGCAGTGTCATGAAATCCGCAGAAACCAAAGGTGAGAGACCAAAGCTGTTTGTACATAAGTGACATGTTATAAACAACAGTGTTGTGCAGAGACCTTGGGAGCAGCAGGTGCTCAAGATTTTCGGATCCGTTCTTTCTTCATCCATTTACGAAAAGGCACTTTGGGCATCAAAAGGGGACATTGGGGCTCAAGCAACCTTCTAACCCTCCCTTTCTCTGCACATGCCTGATAATTACTAATGTTTTTTTTTTTTACTGTATACTTTTAATTGTTCAACAAGCAGGACAGATTCATACGGAAGTTGAGAGAGGACATGCACTATTATTATTTTTGCTTGCTTGTTTTCTCGTGATCACGACTTAATTTCTTGTTATCTCGAGATAACAAAAGTTGTTTTCTCGTGATCTCGAGATAACAAAAATTGTTTTCTCATGATCACGACTTAATTTTGTCATGATCTCGAGTTATCCTGACATGATAATCCAATGTCATAATGTAATTTCCTGTCCATAATATTTAGTGTATTTTGAAGTGGACTGCTAATGCATACGTTGGAGTCTTCGCTGTTACCACATGTGTAGCTAATGTGTAGCCGATAGACTTAATAAATAAAAAGTTGGAAGGTTCATGTTCGTGAATTTAGGGACCATGGCTAAAGTAATACTGTACACTTTTCTATCTTCAATAGTGTTCAACAGTTTATTTAAATAAATATCAAAAATCTAAAAAGTGTGCTTTATAGCTGACAACCACATAAACATGGTGGTTTTGTGACTGTTTGTTGACTTCCAGTCATTTCATTTAAATGTTGTTAAAAGTAGAAACGAGTATATTATTGAGTAACTTAAAGACGCTCCCGAAATTCACCACTGTAAAATTGTAAATATTGACAAATCTTTTTCAGCTTGAGCGAATCTCTGATCCAAGTCAAATCTAACTTGTTTATTCATGTTAATTGACCAAAATATGCTTTTGCTGTTTACAAACAAAACAACACATTCTATCGAGTACACGTAAGCTTTAATCACATCTCAAGAATACAACTTTTGTTATGTTGAGGTCACGAGAAAACAAGCAAGCAAAAATAATAACAGTGCATGTCCTCTCTCGGCTTCCATAGATTCATTCACTGAGTTGTATAGTCAACGTTATACTGCATCCCAATTTGCCTACTTATTCAAAGCACTAAATGTAAGTACTGTTTTTGTTATAGGATAGTATATGCATTTGAGTGCATAGCAAAATAGTATGCAAGTACTGAGACATACACTGTAAAAATGTTTTGCTGCCTTAAATTTTTTTGTTGAATCAATTCCAAGTCATTTCAACTTACTATTATTTATCTTGACTAAAGATGAGTTGTTATAACTACAGATGAGTTGTTGTAACACAAAATATAGTTGAAAAAAGTCAACTTCATTTTATAAGTTGTAGCAACTCATCTCTTGTCAAGAAATAATAGGAAGTTAACATGACTTGTAAATCTGAGGTGACTCAACAAAAAAGATCTTTACAGTGTACCAACGGATAACGGAAATGACTTTTGTTTTCTGCCTACACATTTTGATCATTATACATAGTTCTCCTTAAATTAGAGCTGTTCCTTATTTATTACTCCTTGTGTAATTAATACTACGGTATATAGTTCAGTTTATTAATTCAATGTTGTGTCACTTATCTCCTTCCTCTCGCAGTGAGAGATGACCAGTATTGTTCATTTAAAGAGGACATAGGTCAGCACTTCGAATGTTCACAGGAATATGATACGATAAAAGCATTTTTTACTACTATTTAGGACGGATAGTATGAAAAATGGGTTGTTGGCCAGGGTCAGTTTCCTCTGAATATACAAATGTGTTTTTAGAATGCATTTTTTTATATACGAGTACGATTAAGTCTATGTTGACAATATTTAATTATTTGTATTTATGTATGTAAATAGTACACAGTCATACCTAAATTGAAAACTATTGTTTTACTATTTACTTGCTTAACAAAATCTGACAACTGTTAGAAAATTCATGGTTAGTGTCTAACATTTCTAATGCAGTTTCAAAAGATTTTAAGGTTACAATTTTGTTTAATTTATATTGTAGAACAACCCAAAAGTCTTAAAGGGGACATATCATGACACTTTCCATGTGAAAGTGCTATAATTGGGCATCCAGTGCTGCTTTCAATTTAGAAAATGTAAAAAAGATCAACCCAGTAACTTAGTCTTGGTAAACCATTCTCTGCAAGCCTGTGAAAAAATAAGTCATTAAAACCTGCCTTCCCTTATGATGTCAAAAGGGGATAATAAAGCCCCTTAATCTGCACTATTCAACGACGGCGCTGCCATTTAGTGCAGAGATCAGCTCATATGCATTTAAAAGAACACACCCAAAAACGGCACATTTTTGCAATTTTAACATAACATAATAACATAACATAATAAATTATCTATATGGTATTTTGAGCTAAAGTTTCACATACATACTCTGGGGACACCAAAGATTTATTTTACATTTAAAAAGTCTTGTGAAATGTCCCCTTTAAATAACTAACCACAGACTTTATTTTACAAATAGATCAAAAACCTATCAGAACTTCCTGGGGGAACTTGGCTTGAAAAGCAAATTCTTTACAAAAATTCACAGATGTGCACATAGTAATATGCAAATCGCAATATTTTGCAATAGCTGAATAATTTGAATACCTCCAAAAGTTATGTATAATCAAAATTTTGATAAATGAGTGCTTGACTTGTATGCTCTGACATGTGTAAAATGATCAACGATCAGAAAGAATGTGAGACATGTATGTTTGTTATATAATCTTCAGTTTTTAAACATATTTAAATTATTTTTACAAACATAATGCATTTTTGTACTTCAAATCATTTAGCAAGTTTGGCATTTCTCTTCAATACCGTGCAGCCCTACTTAAGGCACAAAAGAAATGTGACGACCTAACTATTCAATCAGCTGAGATTTTCTCCCTTTTGCAGACTTTGTGTGTCTTCATTGGGAGGTTTGGACCTGTCGGCAGTAGGACAGATCTACAGTCCTGTTAGCTGTTCGGGTGATGCCGAGGACAGCACAGAGCCCTACACTACTGAAAGACTGAGCCGTATGCGAGGAGGATACATTCAGCTCACACAGCCTTTCACAGCTCTGGACATAAACTTCAATAATGTGCAGGTATAAACGCTCAGTTTTTTTGTGAGTTTAACTGACACTGCACAACACTTTAACAGAATGTAAAATACCTCGTTACACACTTGCCAACTTTGTTACATAAAAATCACCTAGGGATCACATACTGTGCAACTGCCAAGTTAGCCTTTTTGTCATTGCCATTTCTTTATGGGTTATACGACCCCATACCCTCAATTTCTAAGCGTATGACCTCAGTTTTCTTTGACAACACAATCAGCAGCATAATTGCAATAATCAAGCATATTATGTGTTACAGGAGCTGGAGGGTCTCTGCTCCAGAGAGGTGACACAGCTGAGACTGTATGTGACTCAGGAGGGAGTTCTTGATGCTCTGGCTGTATGGTTTCAGCTGCACCTGGATCAGGACAACCACCTGTCCACTGGCCCACAGGAAGACACATGCTGGGAACAGGCCATTTATCCAGTACAGACTCAATTTAGTAAGAGCTGCTAGGAACATTTTAGATTTATTGATAACTATTTATTTAGAATATATTGTGTATCTATATTGGTGGACATTGTAAAGACTATCCAACACTTACAGTTAGGGATTAGCAGATACACCAACAACAGATTTTGCTTTTATGTCTTATTGACTTGAATTGTTCATGTTGTCCCTCAGACACACTAAAACGTGGCGATGAACTGCTGGTGGAAGTTTCCTGTAAGGATGCTTATCTGAGACTGTGCTGCATTGCTATAGAAAGAGATGGACATACGTTCCATCTGGACAATGGAAATAAAGGACCTCCAAAGATCCTAAACCCAAACCCTGAAGCGGAGCTGTGCAGTGCTCTGGCTGGCCTTCAAACTCACCCAGAAAGACCACCTCCCACTTTTACACTGGAGTGCTCAGAGATTGCCCTCCTCAACAACGTAACATATCATAGCTGCTTCGAAAGGGCCATGAGCAAACTTTTAGCTTCTCTAAAGTCAACGATGAGGTCACAGGAGTCAGTTGTCAATCCTTCCTCTGATCAAATCTATGTGCTTGATGTCTCTGAGGGCTTCTCTGTGCTTTCCTTAATAGCAGCCAAGTCGGGCTTGGGATCAGATGAAGATAAGCAAATGAGCACTGGGTTTGTTCAAGCGTACAGCTCAGTTGAGAAGGAACATCATCAGACTATGTTGAGACTGCTGGCGAAAGATAACGGTGTGCCTGAAAGCACGCTAGAGTTCTGGCTGAGCCATATGGAGGACGATTCTGCTGTTATTCAGCGGCCAGCCACTGAGAAACTCTGGAGTGCTATAATACTGGACTGTATAGAGACCTGTGGCCTCATTAGACAGAAGATGTTGGAGAAAGCAGTGATAGCGAGGTAAGATCTTTAATCTAGTTAGGGCCAAGGTCTTGTGCTAAGTTATTATATTTCTTGGTTTTTTTCTGATTTTGTACATCACTTTCTGGGTGTGGCGGACCATTAAAAATTGTGATTTCGAATTCACAGAGTTCATCAGACTTGAACTTTGGTACGCAGCGAGATATCTTTCTTTGCACGAGGTTGGGTTTTCTGTTTAATGAGGCGTACACACCAAACGCGAGACATCTAGCTCTAGATTACTCGCGGGATTTCACTTTGTGTCATGCCATTTTGCTAGAGTCGAATATTTTCAACTTGCGTGAAGACGTGTTTGAGGTAAATAGCGCATGTTTTCGTGCAATCGTGCTGCCCACTTCACATCATTCGCATCGCCCAGTGGAACGAAAAGTGTTGTGACCTCACCTTTAAGACCAGGATACACTGCACGATTTTTGGCTGTCCCAGACGAATGATTGCCATCATGAAACAATCGTCGCGATTTCTGTGATTATGACTCTTTATCAGTGGTCTTATGTCATACAGAGGTTCAAAGAGGGGCGTTTTCCCAGTCTTGCGTCTAAAGATAGCCTACGATAGTTTTCTGACAGTGCCAGAAATTCAGCATGATCAACGCACAGTGTGTTTGCTGCTATGACCTGCGTGCCGGTATTTGTTTACCATGAGCGCATGCTGGTGACAATGCCGTCTAAGAGTCTGTGTCATCACCATACAGTCAATGTCGCACAGTGTAATAAGCTAATGATCTTACAGGAGTGCAAAAATCCTGCAGTCTATTTTGGGCTTTACACTCCTTTTTCCTTGGCAGGCTCTTATTAGGCCTTCAACCATTAATTATTAATGTCCCATTTTTCTGCTTTAAAATTGTATAAAAAACAGCATATACTATAATTTAAAAGTATCAAAAAGTGCTTACATGCAGATTATTCTTAAACAGGCATATTTTATATTGTCCTGTCAGTGAATACATTCTATATTCTGTAAATATATAAAAGTGTACAAAACATATACGAAAATATACCATATTTGCTGCTCTTAACTGTTTGCATGTAAACACAACAAATTTGACAACCAAATCAATTATTCAGTAGTATTTAATAACTAATTTAGTATTAGTTATTAAAGGGGCCATGGCATGAAAATCTGACTTTTTCCATGTTAAAGTGCTATGATTGGTTCCCCAGTGCTTCTTATCAACCCAGAAAATGTGAAAAAGATCAACCCAGTAACTTAGTTTTGGTAAACCATTCTCTACAAGCACATGAAAAAATAGGTTGTTGAAATTTGGCTCTCCTTATGATGTTATAAGGAGATCTTATTATAATAATACCACCCCTTAATCTGCACTATCCAACCACAGCACTGCCATTTAGTACAGAGAGAAAGAGAGAAAAAAATAATTGACAGCACAATTAAGTTTGAATTGCATCAAACTACCATCATTGTGATCAGTGTTTGCACTTCATTAGCTCATTTGCATTTTAAAGGACACACCCAAAACGGCACATTTTTGCTCACAAAAGTGTCAATTTCAACATGCTATAATAAATTATCTATATGGTATTTTGAGCTAAAACTTCATATTTGTAATGGGGACACCCAAGATTTATTTTACATCTTAAAAATAATTGTGACATGGCCCCTTTAATAATAACTAATGTCTAGTTATTTGTTTATCATTAATACATTTGCTCATCATGTTGATACAAATGTAATATGCATCATTGGCACAATAACATTTACCATGAAGTACTGGTGCTATGACTAAACATATCTGCTTAATCTTACAAAGTTGCAGCTATGTTTGTATTAACCAATTTGTGTTTCATTTCAGGTGTTTACTGGAGGAGGGTGGACAGATTTTTCCAGAGCGTATTTTGATCCATGGTATGCTTGTCGAATCAAACACGCTGCTTCAGGAGAGTGCTGTTCAGGGAACGGAGCCAACTCTTGGGTTCAATATTGCACCATTCATCAATCAATTCACTGTATGTACTTCAACCATACTGTTGGTTTCAACTTTTTTACACTCTTGGTGTTCAAGGGCTATATTTGTTTTTAAAATATTCACTGGTTTCATGACATTGAGTGTTATGTACTTTCTTGCCCCATGTTTAAATCGAAAGGCTGCACTGCTATAGCGAGTGGCTTGTTAGTTTTATATGTAATATGCTTTTCACCACAAAGGATATGCTTGTTTTACCAACTACACAAACATGTTTTGTTTGAACTACAAGATCAATGGGCAAAATCCAGGCCAAATGCCAGAATGAATGTGTAAATGGCCGTACTGACCTGAGTCTTTGTTACGTAATACCAGATATTTATAAAGTATTTAATCTTTAAAGGAAAACACCACTGTTTTCAACATTTTATTGTTCTTTCCTCAACTTAGACTTATTAATACATACCTGTATTTTTTCAGTGCATGCACTTAATCTTTGAACAGCGTGTCGTGAATTTTAGCATTTAGCCTAGCCCCATTCATTCCTTAGGATCCAAACAGGGATGAATTTAGAAGCCACCAAACACTTCCATGTTTTCCCTATTTAAAGACTGTTACATGAGTAGTTACACGAGCATGTATGGTGGCACAAAATTAAATGTGCCAATTTTTTAAGCGGATAAAAACGAGAACTATATTGTATGGCGGAAGAGCACTTTAGTTTGCAGCAAATCAGCACGTTTTATTTTGTGCCACCATACTTACTCGTGTAACTACTCATGTAAGAGTCTTTAAATAGGGAAAACATGGAAGTGTTTGGTGGCTTCTAAATACCTGTTTGGATCCTAAGGCATGAATGGGGCTAGGCTAAATGCAAAAAAATTCATGATGCGCTGTACAAAGTTTAAGTGCACGCATTGAAAAAAGATAGGGATGTATTAATTTGTCTAAGTTGAGGTAAAAACGTTGTAAAATTTTCCTTTAAGGAACATCCGCTTGTTAAGTCATGACGTAAGGAATACTATTTCCAGGTCCAAGCCTCCACTCATTTCAATAAATGTTATATAAATAGCCGTTTATGAGCACTATTTATTTATGTTACACATTTAAGCAAAAAATGATAAACTCAACAGTGTACACTGCAGTCTCCAGGCTCACAGAATCACAAACAGCAATATATTAATAATTCGTAAAAAATCAATTTCCATGAGACCATGTCTGGTTATCTCAGATTTTGTTATGGAGATAACAATTAGGATTGGGTGTTTTAGGTAGTTTTGTATTGATACAAGTGTATATTAGCCTGATTTTCTTGTTTTTTCCTATGCCATTTGAGATCAGTTGGACCCTGAAGCGGTGCATTACGTCAGACTTAACAAGTGGATAGGTTTATGTCAAAGATTAATGGAATCTGTTAAAACTCTGGGTTTGCATGCAGTTATACTCAACAAAGTTTCAAGCTAACTCAAATAGGATAGACAAAGCTGTTCTCATAATCAACACTGAAACTTAATTACATTTTGAGACCAAATATTACATCATTCTATGCTTTTACAGTATGTAGTGTGAAAATTCTCTAAAAAGTACCAGTGTAATTTTGTTTTTTTCCTTAGGTTCCTGTTCACATGTTTTTGGATCTATCCACCCTTGAATGTACACATCTAAGTGAACCAGTTGAACTCTTCACTCTGGACCTCATGAACAGCACAGCCAATTATACCAACAGAAAAGTTAAAGTGAGTCAAAACCTTTTTGAATAAAATTTGTGTTCAAACATTTCTCGAGAATCATTCATAACCTTGGAAACTAGGCTCTCCTGATTTTGCCAAGTGGTTGATGTCCTCAGGGCAACATTATGTTGACCCTGGAACAACATTTCAATCAACCAATCAGATTTCAGAAATAAGATTATAGTTTGTTTTAAATTTAAGCTTACAACCAAGATTAGCTGTTTCTAGACCATTGTTTTTTACTTATCATGTCCCTCTGATTTTAGGGTTTGGTTATGGTTAGGGTTGGGGTTTGGGGTAGGTTTAGGTTTTATTTAGAAAAATGTTGTCCTTGGGTCAACACAATATGTTGCCCTGAGGACATCAACCACTTGGCAAAATCAGTTTGAGCTTGGAAACTACATGACATACTTCCTAAAAATAGACAATTCTGTCATTTATTACCTGTGTGTGGTATAAACCCTGTATTTCTCACTTCTGTGAAACATAAAAGGACAAATAGTAAAAAATGTACTCTTTATAAATAAGTACATGAGGATTGAGCTGTCAAGTTAAAAAAAACAAAATCATAAAAAAAATCTTATATATAAAGACAAGCAATTGCTTTACAGTATAGTTTATGTGAGTCCATAATTACAGTGTTTGCAAAAATATTCATACCCAATGAACTTTTACACCACATTTTATACCAAATTTTGAGCAAAAAGCCAAGATAATTCCAATTTTGTTAAGGACTTTTGATAGCGACCCTTAAAACATACACAGACATACAGCTGTTTGTCCTAGGGCGATACTTCAGGGTTTTGTAAGTTGCAAAAGAGCACAACCTGGTGTATAATAGCGGTATTATGGATTGACTATAGTTTTACTAACTCCACAAAAAAACTCTATTCTTTGTCAGGTTCAGGTCAGCACGGCAGGCAAAGTGACTGCCATTCCCTTCTGGTATCAGATTCATCTGGACTCTGAGCTGAGTGTCAGCACCTTTAGTGAGGACTCTCACTGGAAGCAGGCTGCGGTGGTCCTCCAGCAGCCCCTGGAGGTGAGCAGAGGAGATTGGGTCCATCTCAGCATCCAGCTCCAGAAGAGCAGTATCTCCATTACAGCTGCTAAAGAGGAGGGGCCTGGAGCTAATGATGTCAGCAGAGAGGAGGGAATGGTTGCTTCTCCATGATAGAGGCGGGGCATGTAATAATGACTCATGAGGGGAGGATTCTGTACACCTTAATATACAGTAATACAGAAATGTAAAAATTGCTGCTAATGGGCAATTATTTAATTGCTGTATGCTACAAAGTTAATATTTTTTAAAAACAAAACACATTTTACAATAAAAAAATTGCAACTGGAAATTGTGTGACTTCATGAACATTTAAGACAATTCATTAGAAATATTTCAATACGCATTTGTGTTTGAACTTTAATGATTTGTAACAAACATTGATAAGGCAATGCAACAGTTGTTGAAACAATTGCAGAAGATGCATCTCACTGAATAGAAGAGAGATTTGCATGACCAAGTGTCATGGCTGTATACCTTTGTTTTTATACATCATGTGCAGCTAATATTCTACACAAACTATGGAAGTAAAACAATGACATACGGTATTGAACAGCCTGTTGAATTGCACTACTTGAAAAAAATATGCATTGTATTAATCGTGCTTGCATTTTAATGCATTGTAATTTTAGGACTTGCATTTTTAAGGGCTGAAATTCAACATTCAAACACATTTTCTGTAGTATAAATTCAATAGTTCATATTCAGATTTCACCTTCAATATATTCTGTCTTTTTAATAATACAATGTAAAATATTCAGCAGGCAATTTTCTTTCCATTTCATTTCATGTCCACAAATTCAGTGGTTCAGATCAGAATCAGATTTCAACATTTCACATCCGGGAACTGCAGGAAAAGCAGTAGAGTACCGAGCATAATCTCCATCTGCTGTTAGTCAGCCTCACCTGCAGGTGGTGCAAGTGCGTGTTGACAAAGAGCAGAGTTATGATTTTCTGTTGCACGGTTTCACGCGATTACGTGTCTGATGGGAACTTTACACCTGGTCTCATTTTGTTTAATGGTCTGATTAGTTGCTAAACTGAACTATGGAACAAATTCCTCATTGAAAATAACAAATGTTTTGGTTACCTAAAGACGAGGTAAGATGGCGATCATGGATTACTGCTATTTAAAGGGAGGTTTGGCAGCCGATCTGTGGTTAAGATTGTGTACATTATATAGTACACATTTTACACAGTAATGTTAGCCAAGTGTAGTTTTTGATACGCTTTAGCTATAATTTATTTATTATGATTAAGACAAAACATTCCCTACTGAAAAATCCAGCTAAGACCAGCATAAGCTGGTTTAAGGTGGCAGTAGCTGGTTTAAGCTGGTCCCAACCTGGCAAAGCTGGTCATGCTGGTGGGTCATCTGGTCTTCTAGTCCAGCTTAAAAAGTGACCAAAACACAGCTAGACCAGCTTGCTACACCAGCTAAGACCAGCTTGCTACACCAGCTAAAACCAGCTCACCAGCTTATGCTAGATTTTTCAGTAGGGTATTTGTTACACAAATGTCCAGCAATTTTTCTTTACCCCTTTGTACACGTAAGATGCTTTATCCACTGCAAAGGCAATGAATTCAGAAAACTTTGACATCAGAGCCACTGAAACCGTGCAACAGAAAATCATAACTCCGTCTTCGTCACCACCTGCTGGTGAGGCCGACTAACAGCAGATGAGATTATGCTCGGTACTCTACTGCTTTTCCTGCAGTTCCCGGATGTGAAATCTTGAAATCTGAACCTCTGAATATTTGGTCACGAAATTAAATGGACAGAAAATTGCTGACTGATTATTTTAAGTTGTATTTTTAAACAGATTTCATTTTGGAAGTGAAATCTGAATTGTGAATATGGACTATTGAATTTTTAATATGGAAAATGTGCTTGAAATGTTTTAAGTGAAATATTCACATCTTTAATATAAAACCATGTTGAATTTCAGCCCTTAAAAATGCAAGTCCTAAAACTACAACACATTAACCCTTGTGCCTTGTTCCAATTCACTACCCTTTCGTGTTCTTAGCAGCCAAAAATGGCCACTAAATTAAATGGCTATAAAAAATGTATCAGATATGCATAAATCTGTTAATCAACCTCAGTACTTATCAAAACTACCAAATGTTTCCAAAAATGTCATGATTTTAACTCTTTAATTGCCAAGCAGATTTTTTTCACACAGCACGCACGCACACACACACACAATATTGTGATGAAATTTACCTGAGAAATTTTTGGAGAACATCATTTTGACATTTGACAATCTACCATATCAGCCAAATAAAAATTGCTCTTTGGGTCCTTTGCTGTCAGTCGTTTCGTGGATGGGTCTCTTTGGGCGCGTGCTTGAAACTCCACCATGGCTTACATTACAGTTTTTCTCAATTGCTAAAACACTAAACCCTGTCTGAACCAAATGCTCAGTTGCCTGAACCCACTGATTGAATCAATTACTCTTTTGGCAAAACCATAAGCACTTTTCACCATGCTTAGACACAATTGCCAACACATTTTCATTGTGATGCACTCGTGCTACAAAATGGTGAGCACAGGTGACAAAAGTCAAACACAATTACAGCACAAGTGTCACCACTTGAACACAACAACTCAAAATGTATCACACTTGTGGCTAATGATGTAAGGAAACATATACAGTAAAGCCAGTTCAGAGAGGACTGGTTTGTAAGGCCCTACAATGGATAGAAATCTGAGATAAAGAGTTTGTGTGAGAGGAGGTCGACGTGGTCAGCAAAGACAAAGATCAGTATCTGATGAAATCAGAGCTACTGTGATTGATCATGTTCTGAACAAGATTTCTGTCTTTTTGTACAAGTGCTAAATGCACAGTTTTTTTGTTTTTTTTGTTTTGCAACATGCATTTAGCCGCCTTCTTGTTCGTCGGATAAAGAGGCCAATTCGGGGCTGGAATTCCCTATGGCACACTGGACAGGTCAGGGAAGATGTTGAGCTTTGAGGTGCAGTCATGTATACTTTCTTGGTAGATTTGCGCTGCTGCCTCTTCAAGATAGCACAGGAGCTTCTCCTACTCTCATAGAGAACTGCACCGTCCTGGACTTTTCATCTCCAGGCAGGTCGATCCTGTGCTAGGGATTCCCAGCTTTTCAGGTCTAGTCCAAAGCTCTTCATGGAAGCTTTAAGGGTGTCCTTGCAGCGCTTTTTGGGGCCACCTTGTGCTCGCTTGCCATTTTTCAGCTTGCCAAAGAAGACTTAAAGGGCATTCTGGTGACCTGGCCAGTCCATCTAAGCTGTTCCTTCGCAAGCATGGTGTAAATGCTGGGGATATTTGCCTTGCTGAGGACTTCCGTGTCAGGGATTCTGTCTTGCCACTTGATCCTCAGCAGTTTCCTCAGACAGCTCAGGTGGAAATTGTTCAGTTTTTTGGCATGACGCTGGTAGACATTTATTTCTCCAGCTTCATGTCCTGACCATTGTGTTTTCTATTTTTCTAGGTAGCGTTTAGTGACTGTTCTGTAGTGTTTTTAATTTTGATTGACTCAGGGCACAATTTGACAACATAGTTCAGTTCTGAGCACAGATTGAACTGTTTTGAGGTGAAAGTTTGGTTTTGCAAGAAGAGTCTGAGGTTTTGTGAATGTAGCTTGAAAACTGGGTTTTGTGTTCACAGTTTAGAGAAAATGAAAGCAGCTTTCAAGAAATGTGTCTTAGCAATCGAGAAAAACTGTAAAATCGCTACTATATAATTTATAATTTACCATATACATATTTCTCTGGATTTCGACAAGCATTTCCGTCTCCCATTCTGTTAACTATAACATTTGCCATATAATCTACAGTAGGCTATATCCAGGTTAATTTAAACCTCCCGCCGACTGCGCACGCCGACCAAACTGGTTCGAGAACCTCTAGTGGTCCGTGTGGAAATTGCAGGGGGTTCAAAAACAAATCATAGAATTGTAAAAAAATAATTTTAACATAAAAAATCTAAATCAAACACTTACTAACAAATATATTTTACTTGTTTAATCTGCATGTCATGTGAATATACACAACACTACAAAATGGACAATGGACAGATGCGTTTTATGTACCAATAAAAGATAATTACCAGATGATAATTCAATAACAGCTAATAAAAATATCAACATTGTAAAATGCCATTCATAAAAACTTTAAAACATACAAAAAATAAGCGTCTTTAAAGTTAAACACCTAAATGCTATTGTCAAATATTAAGTCTCTTATTTACAGTTTTTTCCAATTGCTAACACACTAAAATGACATAAACAGCACAACTATTTAAACTGACACACAGAGAGCAACACCTCTTCTCAAGTCTCCAAAAGTCTAAACACATTTCCTGCTTTACACACATTTTGCAATTCACAATGGCACTTTTTAAATGCACTGAACACGGTTCTCTGCACAAGACACAACAATCTGACATAAAGTCACATGTTTGCCTTTTCAAAACACTACCATTCAAAATGACACTACACGAGCTAAATGGCCAATATATGTGCCACCTGCCCAAACACCTGAATGGTTAATTGTTAACACTTCAATCAGGATGTAAGCACTCGAAAAGACCACAGGAACGTCATTGGCCACAGAGCCATTATAGATGTTCCTGGCTAACGTGGTGGGAACATCACAATGTGTGCTGCCATCTCCAATATGGATGGTGTCCTCCACCGTCATGCCAACCTTGATACAACACAGCCCATATTCTCACATTTCTAGAAAGACTCCACAACATTCTCATACCATCAGAGTGTATGAATGATGTAGACCAAAGAAACCGGTATGTTGTAGTATGGCACAACGTGAGCTTTCATCGTGTAGCTCCAGTCCAAAACTGGTTTGCTGACTACCAAACATATATTGTGCAATACCTCCCACCATACTTGCCATTTTTGAACCCTATAGAAGAGTTATATGGAAGGTATGTGACCACCAGCCCTTTGTGCGCATGCCTCTTTTGCAGGCTATGGAAGAGACATATGATGAGATTGATGTTGGTGCAATTTAGGGATGGATAACGCGCTCGAGTCGAGGTGCTTCTTCCCTCGATGTCTGGCAAGGGAATATATTGCCTGTGATGTGGACGAGGCGTTATAACTTGTTTGGTGAAAAATAAAAAAAATTCAACAGCATGTGTGTGTATCTGCAAATATTTTTGTGCATGTGAACAATCTAATACATATTTTAGTATTATATGGCAAAGCATACTAAAGAAAAGTGCACTTTTCATTATGCCCAACTGTGTGTAGTTGGTTAGACAAAAATCTGGTAATATGAATGAAGTGTGTTCCAATTTGTGTCAAAGTTTGATTTTGATAATGTATGTAGTTTAGGTTGGAGTGCTTCATTTTGCAGGATATATGTGGTATTTTGCTATTTGGGTGTGTGGTTTTGTAAATTGTGTTAAGTTTTTTGATAAAACCAGACTAGTTTGCAAAATTGTGTGTTAGCAATTGGAAAAAAAACTGTAATAGAGCGCTATTCACCTTATTCCGCCACGCCCCTTTTTAATTCTTCGCTCTTCCGCATTTTGTCAACCGACTTCCGCTGCTAATATGGCACAGTGCATTCGGTGGTTAGTTTGGTGGTTAGAAGATTGTTTGTAGTTCACTATAACTTTAGCGAAATGACAAATATCGCTACTACTGTAAATGTTTTATATTAGGAGCACGGTTAAAACTTCATACGACGCTCGGATAGTCTTATATTGTCCCATCAATCGTCTCGTGGTTAGACGATATGAAGCGGCCGCGGCAAGTAACCTGGCATATTTAATTACCTCGTCCTGTCAGGAGTTGATGGAGCAGCATTGAAAATTATTAAAAGTATGTCTACCAACATTTACTCAGTGATTTCGTCTTTTTTAAAGCAAATGTGCACCTTAGCCAGTCCAATAACCATTTCGTTTTTATGTGGTACCATGATAGAATTCATTTGCAAACTTGCCAACACTTATTCCTTCAAATCAGGAAACTTAAATCCTTTTAAGTGGAATCTAAAAAGCTCACATATGGTTTAAGAAATTACTTACAGATAATATCTGATCACACTGTAAAGGTTTATATAACTGCATGGCAGGTTACATCTGATCACACTGTAAAGGTTTATATAACTGCATGGCAGGTAACAGCTGATCACATAGTAAAGGTTTAATATAACTGCACAACATCTGATCACATTGTAAAGGTTTAATATAATTGCACAACATCTGATCACATAGTAAAGGTTTAATATAACTGCACAACATCTGATCACATTGTAAAGGTTTAATATAATTGCACAACATCTGATCACATTGTAAAGGTTTAATATAAATGCACAACATCTGATCACACTATAAAGGTTTAATATAAATGCACAACATCTGATCACACTGTAAATGTTTAATATCACTGCATGACATCTGATCACATATGAAGGTTTAATGTAACTTTACAACAGGTAAAGCAAGACCACCCTGCAATAAATTAAGACACAGCTTTATCGGAGTCATCAGGAGCTGATCCAAAGTGTATATCTGGAAGCTGTTGGTGTATGTACTGGTAAAGTGCTTAGCGACTTTGTAATGGATGCAATATCAACCCTGTGTAAAGCTGACACAAAGATGGTTGTTTCTCAGTAGAGATATGTACATTTGTGCCAGCTCAACACATTGAAGCAGTTTCTCGGACAGGGTTTACAGGACTAGGATTTAATTATATTAGGACATTTTAGTTTTTACAAACAAACCCTACAAAAAAACAAGACTGGTGCGCATCTTGTGACAAAACAATGGCACTCATAT
Organism: Misgurnus anguillicaudatus; assembly: GCF_027580225.2. Lineage (NCBI taxonomy): Eukaryota > Metazoa > Chordata > Actinopteri > Cypriniformes > Cobitidae > Misgurnus > Misgurnus anguillicaudatus. The sequence continues at coordinate 21,120,794 of NC_073339.2, forward strand.
ATGTTGAGGTATGTCAGTAAAAGGTGTTTTTAAATTATTGTAGCTCAAATATGCATTTTAGCTTGGGACCAGGATAAGCCCTGTCCGGGAAACCGCACCATTGTTTTCCCATATCAGATGTAGGTTGCTTCAGGTTGAGTTGTGATGTTTAAGTGTAGTTGTGGTCAGAGACGGATGGATCCTCCCATTGTGTTTCTGCATCACAGTTTAGGAACATGTTGATTGTATCATCCTCCCAGTTGTCCACTGCATCACTACACATCAATGCATCTGTGAAAACAATATAACCATAAACATTTTTATGTTGGTATTTAAAATAAACTTGCATCATGAGAATTAATATATAAATGGCACCCATACTTAAACAGAACAGTGTGTAAGAGAGAGATGCATTAAATAGAGACAGTAACATTATACACACGACCTTTAACTTCAGTGTTAAATAATACGTTGTTTAATAGGTCATTATCAATATCTGAATGAGAAATGAACTGACATTCTAGCATCTGAAATCTCAGTAACTTGTAGGAATCACGTGGGCTACTGTAAGAATGCAATGTACTATAATATCTCGTTGTACTATCGTAAATATAAAAATATAGGTGGACAATTAAAACCATTCAAATAGTTGCATTTTATAAACTAACGTTACTGATCTTAAGTGTATTTGTAGAACGGACTTCACAAATCTAACTTTAGGCGAACGAGCACAAAGTTAGCTAAGATAGCTTACCTGAAACTGGCCACCTTTTCAACACCCGGCGTGGTTTAAAGTTACCGGAACATCGTAGTCGAACCATTACTTGGGATAAGGGTGTTCCTCAGTTGGCTTAAAATTGGTTAGAAAGAAACATAAAGGCGCTCGAGTGAGCTTTTTAAGCTTAACGCGTCGCCTTCAGTCACTGCCTCAGCTGCTCATGTCTATGCGGCCGGAAGAACGTTGACAAAATGAGCGAAATGGCGCCGCCCTTGTTGTCGTGAAAAATAAGGTGAATACAGACACCGTCTCAATCCATCTGTCTCAGACTACTGGATTCAAGTCCCGCCCCCTCCGCTATGACAGCTATTAAAATCTCAGAGTGTTTTTCAAGTAAATAATTTATGTCAATGGCTGTAAATAATTTAGGTCAATGGCTGACAAAGATACAATCTGCGAGGGTCTTGAGATTAATTCTCAGATAAATATATAGTGTATATCTATTCAAAGAAACAAAACAGTATACAGTTGAAAATATAAGGGATTTCACCGTCTCTTACGTGACACGATGACATAATTGATCGAATGTAAAACGTCACATAGAACGTTCGGTCTCTCAGGGAACCGAGGTTACTGTAGTAACCGATATGTTTACACTCTGTTGGCTTATTTTATGGTAAGGAGAAAAACAGTCAGGTGGCTCAACCGCTCCGCCAAAGATCCACTGATTCCGATGATCCACTTCGTGTTTTACCGACCGCTCCGCAGCATCTCTCCCACAATCTGGAGTGGAGGCGACAGTTCTCGAAGTTCGTTGCATTAACAGGTAACTTTAGGTTCATTACATTACTGTAGTTGTCGATCCGCTGAATTAGTAATTTGGTAGTTTGTTTTTGTAATGATTTGCCCTCGGTCTTTTAAAAGTGAAAACAAATTAGCAAGCAAATAACAATTAAAATCCTCACTTAGAATTACAAAGGCAAAGCTTAATCAAATTGTACCCGATCATATCCCTACTGAAAAATCCAGCTAAAACCAGCATAAGCTGGTAGCTGGTTTTAACTGGTTTAAGGTGGCAGTAGCTGGTTTAAGCTGGTCCTGCCTGACAAAACTGGTCAATCTGGAGGGTCAGCTGCCTGGTCTTCCAGCTAGGCCAGCTTAAAAGTGACCAAAACACAGCTTGCAAAACCAGCTTAAACCAAGCTGGGAGAACAGGTAAAATAAGCTCAGCTTATGCTGGTTTTAGCTGAATTTTTCAGTAGGGATCTAATGTAAATAACACCAAATTTGCTGTTGTTGGCACAGTTTGTAAGCACAAAAACAAACAAACAAACAAGCCAACAATGCCTTTGCAATTAAACGTCGTAGGAGACAGAGGGTTAAGGAAGGCTGCTAAAGGCAATTCAACATTGCAACTGGATTCAAATCTCCATCAAGCCAGCTGGTAAGTCGTATAATAGAATAGTTAGCAGTCTGTCAAACTTTAATTCTTTAATTAATTAACCTCCTAAGACCCGGTGTATGCACATAACATGGACATCACATTTTTTGTTGTTTGCAGCATAATACTTAATTTTGTGTAACTGGAACCTGTTGTACACAAACGTGGACAATTACACTGCTTCATGTTGAAAGAAAAATATTTGGTTATTATATTTATTGGTTCTTCCTAACCCCAAATAGCTGGAAGAAATCTAAAATGCAAGCCAACCCAAAGCTCGGGTATTAGGAGGTTAATAACATTTTAATCACTTTTGCTAATCATCTATAACACACTACAAACAAATTTTATTAAAAACATATTAATAGTACCACCCCCCTCTGCATAATGTTAGCCCTTTTTTGGTTTGGGCCACTGTCCCTCAAACTGTCTGTGCACGGCCCTCAGTAAAGCTTGTAAAGGTGCCAAAGAATGCATTAAAATAATTTTATAATTTCATGTTTTCCTTTCTCGTTAGAGTGTAAAAAGCTGTCTGTGTATATAGAAGACCTGTACATTTACAAATATTAAGTTTCAAACCCAAAAAGACGTTTGACGTCATACTGCAAGGAACATTTGCATAGCACCGCCATAATGTATACACAAATAAAGAAGGTGTAGTATTGTTGCTGCTGCCATGTCGTGGAGACGCTGTGGTTTTCCTTCCAAAGGGCAAACTACTTTGTTTGGCTTTTCAATAGAGGAAACAATAAGAAATCGGTTACGTTTTATTTACAACACTGTTCCAAAACAATAAATCTTAAATGTTTGATTGTGTGCTGTGCATTTTACTTAGGACTGTTTCCTGAACATGGGAGAGTACAGGATGACTGGATGTGCACAAAGGCTTCGCATAAAAAGTGGAGCAATTCCAACTTTGCAAGTACTCTGGATCTTCTGATTCACAGTCTGTAAGTACCCTATTTCATATTTTAAAAAATTCCCAATGACGATTCAAACGAGAGTTTTGGGCAGTGTAGAGTAGCACTTGTTGGTTGTCATATCTACGATCACAAATGCAGACATGGCTTTATGTTTTAATATCCTTACCTTACGGATCATTTATGCTCTGCTCTAGTTGCTCTGGTTAATCGATCAGCTTGGTCATCTGCATTTTCTGAATCAGATTAGGGCTCGTACTGATAAAGTAGTAAAGACAATATTATCTCCTTTCACCAGCGTTGCCATGTCCGGTTGCCAGGTCTCTTCCAAACATGGTAAGGCACGTCACATTTCCGTTTGCACACTTGAGGTATTCGGCCAATCGTAACGCACCGGATAGCTGGCCAATCTCGTCACACATCGCTTTCTCAGAACGATGAGCTTTGTACAAATCGTCGCTTTTCAAAAAGGCGGGGCATAGAGGAATAACAATAATGTTACGGTATGTGGAATATAATATGTTTTTGAACCATAAACCACGCAAACACATTGCATTACACCAAATACACAATTCACGAGTTCGCATTAACATGTAATCGATAGGGAATGAGATAAAGCATTTTTGGCGTGCTGTTCGAGGAGAGGGCTCAGAGCTCAGAATTTTAGCCCGAACCCAGAGTACTCCCCTCTCTTTAACTGGGGTTGCCAGCGGGCGTTAAATAAATGCTGCAAATCATGGTATAAGATTAATGTCAACTTTGCCAGGTCTACCTAGCAGGTTTTTTATTTTACGGGCTGGTTCGAAAAAAGAAAAAAAATGCTTAAATGAAGATTAAGAGATTACCTGGTGCGGCATGTTTTATACAGCTCGGGATCTGCAGAGGCAGATTGGGATAATAACATATTTACCGGGATCCTGGGACAGAATTAAGCCATGATTAATGTCAGACATCATTTAAATGGTGAAATCAGCGTCATAGATAGCTCCACCATCGACTAGAAAGAACAAATCAACTGGCAGGTGACAAATATTAGATTTTGAAATAAATATTTTTTTATATATTTGGCAATATATAAAAGTTTTTGAGGAATTATACATTTTTTGGAGATTGGAAATGGATGTTCCTGAGTGTTAAGTTGTGTTTTTTTAGTACGGACCTGCAAAACGTAACTGTAACATAAGGTGACCAGATTTTTAAAATGAAAACCGGGGACATTTCCTAGTTAAATGGTCAAAATATCATTAAAATCTCGTTTGTTGTTATCTATGAATTAAAAATGGGGACAAAATGTTTTTTGAAAGTTTTCTTCTTTTTATTGTTGTGGGTTCACAGCAAAAAATGACTTACTTCTTACTTAATAGTATTTTTGTCTTATTTTCAGTACAAATATCTAAAAAATCTTAAATCAAGATGCATTTTCTTGATAAGCAAAATCCTCTAAGAAAAATCTAGCTTTAGAAAAAATACATTTAAGTGAATTTGTGCTTAAAACATGCAAAAAAAATATTTTTCTTGAATTAAGTAGTGGTAGTTTTTTTTTTTTTTGCTTGTTTTAATCACAAATTGATATTTTGGTCTAAAAATTAGACTTATATTCTTAGGGCATTTTGCCTGAAAATACATCTTGACTTAAGAATTTTTTCATATTTGTACTGAAAACAAGAGAAATATACTAATAAGAAAGTCATTTTTTGCAGTGTTTCTAATTCAATTAATTGAACAATTTCTGTATCCTAAAAATCTATTTTTTCCACAAGAGACATACCCCATCAAAATGACTTCTAATGTACTACTTCAGCTGATTTCATAAACGTGAAGAACGAAAGGAATAATGCAAAATGTAAACATATTTAGCATAAATATTTAGCATAAATAGCATATTTAGCATAAATATGCTCCGTAACATACTGTGATCAGTTCACTTCATTGGTAGTTAGTACCTTAAGCCCCATAACTTTAACTGTTTTCATAGCTTATGATAACTTGATTGATGATAATGATGCTTTCTCATGTGTTTCGTAGTAAATTCTTCTTCATCGTTAAGTCAGTGCGCAAGTAATAAGTAGCTCGCGGCCCCCTCTGCTGGTGAAAATAATCATTACATGATTGCTACGGTCTGGTACTACAAACTCCATGTTGAGCGGGTTCTTCAGTGTATTTGCTGGTTGTTTTGGACATGTTGTAAAGTGGGAACATTTCCGGGGACAGCTACAGTCGGGGACAGAACACCAAAAAACGGGACTGTCCCCGGAAAACGGAGATGTCTGGTCACCTTACTGTAACATCAATATTAGAACTTCCACCTACATGCTAACATATAGCATTAGCTAGCACTAACTCAGCAGTTTTAGCTTTGTTTTTAGCATTGTAACAACATTGTAATTCATTTAATTTTAAAACACATTTTAGACAGACTTGAAGAAGTTATGTCTACACGTTTGACACTGACTTGACGGAGTCGTGCCGACACGTTTGGCACTTGACTCGACCGAGTCGCGTCGGCAACGTTGGGACAAACTCGACAGAGTCGTGCCGACACGTTTGGCACTTGACTCGACCGAGTCGCGTCTGCAACGTTGGGACGTACTCAACGGAGTCGTGCCGACACGTTTGGCACTTGACTCGACGGAGTCGCGTTGGCAACGTTGGGACGGACTCGAAGGAGTCGTGCCGACACGTCTGGCACTTGACTCGACGGAGTCGCGTCGGCAACGTTGGGACGGACACGACGGAGTCGTGCAAACATGTTGGGATGGACTCGAGGGAGTCGTGCCGACACGTTTGGCACTTGACTAGACCGAGTCGCGTCGGCAACGTTGGGACAGACTCGACGGAGTCGTGCCGACACGTTTGGCACTTGACTCGACGGAGTCTCGTCGGCAACGTTGGGACGGACTCGAAGGAGTCGTGCCGACATGTTTGGCACTTGACTCGACGGAGTCACGTCGGCAACGTTGGGACGGACTCGAAGGAGTCGTGCCGACACGTTTGGCACTTGACTCGACGGAGTGGAGTCGGCAACGTTGGGACGGACTCGACGGAGTCGTGCAAACACGTTGGGATGGACTCGATGTAGTCGTGCCGACACGTTTGGCACGTAACTCGACCGAGTTGGGTCGGCAACGTTGGGACGGACTCGATGGAGTCGTGCCGACACGTTTGGCACTTGACTCGACGGAGTCGCTTCGGCAATGTTGGGACGGACTCGACGGAGTCGTGCCGACACGTTTGGCACTTGACTCGACGGAGTCGCGTCGGCAACGTTGGGACGGACTCGACGGAGTCGTGCCGACACGTTTGGCACTTGACTCGACGGAGTCGCGTCGGCAACGTTGGGACGGACTCGACGGAGTCGTGCAAACACGTTGGGATGGACTCGACGGAGTCGTGCCGACACGTTTGGCACTTGACTCGACGGAGTCGTGTCGGCAACGTTGGGACGGACTCGACGGAGTCGTGCCGACACGTTTGGCACTTGACTCGACCGAGTCGCGTCGGCAACGTTGGGACGGAATCGACGGAGTCGTGCCAACACGTTTGGCACTTGACTCGACGGAGTCGCGTCGGCAACGTTGGGACGGACTCGAAGGAGTCGTGCCGACACGTTTGGTACTTGACTCGACCGAGTCGCGTCGGCAACGTTGGGACAGACTCGACGGAGTCGTGCAAACACGTTAGGATGGACTCGATGGAGTCGTGCCGACACGTTTAGCACTTGACTCGACCGAGTCGCAAAGGCAACGTTGAGACGGACTCGACGAAGTCGTGCCGACACGTTTGGCACTTGACTCGACGGAGTGGCGTCGGCAACGTTGGGACGGACTCGACGGAGTCGTGCAAACACGTTGGGATGGACTCGACGGAGTCGTGCCGACACGTTTGGCACTTGACTCGACGGAGTCGCGCCGGCAACGTTGGGACGGACTCGACGGAGTCGTGCAAACACGTTGGGATGGACTCGACGGAGTCGTGCCGACACGTTTGGCACTTGACTCGACGGAGTCGCGTCGGCAACGTTGGGACGGACTCGACGGAGTCGTGCCGACACGTTTGGCACTTGACTCGACCGAATCGCGTCGGCAACGTTGGGACGGACTCGACGGAGTCGTGCCGACACGTTTGGCACTTGACTCGACGGAGTCGCGTTGGCAACGTTGGGACGGACTCGACGGAGTCGTGCCGACACGTTTGGCACTTGACTCGACGGAGTCGCGTCGGCAACGTTGGGACGGACTCAACGGAGTCGTGCCGACACGTTTGGCACTTGACTCGACCGATTCGCGTCGGCAATGTTGGGACGGACTCGACGGAGTCGTGCCGACACGTTTGGCACTTGACGCCACCGAGTCGCGTCGGCAACGTTGGGACGGAATCGACGGAGTCGTGCCGACACGTTTGGCACTTGACTCGACGGAGTCGCGTCGGCAACGTTGGGACGGACTCGAAGGAGTCGTGCCGACACGTTTGGTACTTGACTCGACCGAGTCGCGTTGGCAACGTTGGGACAGACTCGACGGAGTCGTGCAAACACGTTAGGATGGACTCGATGGAGTCGTGCCGACACGTTTGGCACTTGACTCGACGGAGTCGCGTCGGCAACGTTGGGACGGACTCGACGGAGTCGTGCCGACACGTTTGGCACTTGACTCGACGGAGTCGCGTCGGCAACGTTGGGACGGACTCAACGGAGTCGTGCCGACACGTTTGGCACTTGACTCGACCGAATCGCGTCGGCAACGTTGGGACGGACTCGACGGAGTCGTGCCGACACGTTTGGCACTTGACTCGACCGAGTCGCGTCGGCAACGTTGGGACGGAATCGACGGAGTCGTGCCGACACGTTTGGCACTTGACTCGACGGAGTCGCGTCGGCAACGTTGGGACGGACTCGAAGGAGTCGTGCCGACACGTTTGGTACTTGACTCGACCGAGTCGCGTCGGCAACGTTGGGACAGACTCGACGGAGTCGTGCAAACACGTTAGGATGGACTCGATGGAGTCGTGCCGACACGTTTAGCACTTGACTCGACCGAGTCGCGTCGGCAACGTTGGGACGGACTCGACGAAGTCGTGCCGACACGTTTGGCACTTGACTCGACGGAGTCTCGTCGGCAACGTTGGGATGGTCTCGAATGAGTTGTGCCGACACGTTTGGCACTTGACTCGACGGAGTGGCGTCAGCAACGTTGGGACAGACTCGACGGAGTCGTGCAAACACGTTGTGATGGACTCGATGGAGTCGTGCCGACACGTTTGGCACTTGACTCGACGGAGTCGCGTCGGCAACGTTGGGACGGACTCGAAGGAGTCGTGCCGACACGTTTGGTACTTGACTCGACCGAGTCGCGTCGGCAACGTTGGGACAGACTCGACGGAGTCGTGCAAACACGTTAGGATGGACTCGATGGAGTCGTGCCGACATGTTTAGCACTTGACTCGACCGAGTCGCGTCTGCAACGTTGGGACAGACTCGACGAAGTCGTGCCGACACGTTTGGCACTTGACTCGACGGAGTCGCGTCGGCAACGTTGGAATGGTCTCGAATGAGTTGTGCCGACACGTTTGGCACTTGACTCGACGGAGTGGCGTCAGCAACGTTGGGACAGACTCGACGGAGTCGTGCAAACACGTTGTGATGGACTCGATGGAGTCGTGCCGACACGTTTGGCACTTGACTCGACCGAGTCGCGTCGGCAACGTTGGGACGGACTCGACGGAGTCGTGCCGACACGTTTGGCACTTGACTCGACGGATTCGCGTCGGCAATGTTGGGACGGACTCAAAGGAGTCGTGCCGACACGTTTGGCACTTGACTCGACGGAGTCGCGTCGGCAACGTTGGGACGGACTCGACGGAGTCGTGCCGACACGTTTGGCACTTGACTAGACGGAGTCGCGTCGGCAACGGACGGACTCGACGAAGTCGTGCCGACACGTTTGGCACTTGACTCGACCAAGTTGCGTCGGCAACGATGGGACGGACTGGACGGAGTCGTGCCGACACGTTTGGCACTTGACTCGACCGAGTCGCGTCGGCAACGTTGGGACGGACTCGACAGAGTCGTGCCGACATGTTTGGCACTTGACTCGACCGAGTCGCGTCGGCAACGTTGGGATGGACTCGACGGAGTGTGCCGACACGTTTGGCACTTGACGTGACCGAGTCGCGTCGGCAACGTTGGGACGGACTCGACGGAGTCGTGCCGACACGTTTGGCACTTGACGCGACCGAGTCGCGTCGGCAACGTTGGGACGGACTCGACGGAATCGTGCCGACACGTTTGGCACTTGACGCGACCGAGTTGCGTCGGCAACGTTGGGACGGACTCGACGGAGTCGTGCCGACACGTTTGGCACTTGACTCGACGGAGTCGCGTCGGCAACGTTGGGACGGACTCGAAGGAGTCGTGCCGACACGTTTGGCACTTGACTCGACAGTGTCGCGTCGGCAACTTTGGGACGGACTCGATGGAGTCGTGCCGACACGTTTGGCACTTGACTCGACCAAGTCGCGTCGGCAACGTTGGGACGGACTCGACGAAGTCGTGCCGACACGTTTGGCACTTGACTCGACAGAGTCACGTCTGCAACGTTGGGACGGACTCGACGGAGTCGTGCCGACATGTTTGGCACTTGACTCGACCGAGTCGCATCGGCAACGTTAGGACGGACTCGACAGAGTCGTGCAAATACGTTAGGATGGACTCGATGGAGTCGTGCCGACACGTTTAGCACTCGACTCGACGAAGTCTTGTCGGCAACGTTGAGACGGACTCGAAGGAGTCGTGCCGACACAATTGGCACTTGACTCGACCGAGTCGCGTCGGCAACGTTGGGACAGACTCGACAGAGTCGTGCAAACACGTTGGGATGGAGTCGTGCCGACACGTTTAGCACTTGACTCGACAGAGTGGCGTCGGCAACGTTGGGACGGACTCGATGGAGTCGTGCCGACACGTTTGGCACTTGACTCGACGGAGTCGCGTCGGCAACGTTGGGACGGACTCGAAGGAGTCGTGCCGACATGTTTGGCACTTGACTCGACGAAGTCTCGTCAGCAACGTTGGGACGTACTCGACGGAGTCGTGCCGAAACGTTTGGCACTTGACTCGACCGAGTCGCGTCGGCCACGTTGGGACGGACTCGACGGAGTCGTGCCGAGATGTTTGGCACTTGACTCGACGAAGTCTCGTCGGCAACGTTGGGACGGACTCGAAGGAGTCGTGCCGACACGTTTGGCACTTGACTCGAAGGAGTCACGTCGGCAACGTTGGGACGGACTCGAAGGAGTCGTGCCGACACGTTTGGCACTTGACTCGACCGAGTCACGTCGGCAACGTTGGGACGGACTCGACAGAGTCATGCCGACACGTTTGGCACTTGACTCGACCGAGTCGCATCGGCAACGTTGGGACGGACTCGACGGAGTCGTGCTGACACGTTTGGCACTTGACTTGACAGAGTCTCGTCGGCAACGTTGGGACAGACTCGAAGGAGTTGTGCCGACACGTTTGACACTTGACTCGACAGAGTCGCGTCTGCAGCGTTTGGGACTGACTCAAAGGAGTCGTGCCGACACGTTTGGCACTTGACTCGACGGAGTTGCGTCGGCAACGTTGGGACGGACTCAAAGGAGTCGTGCCGACATGTTTGGCACTTGACTCGACGGAGTGGCGTCGGCAACGTTGGGAGGGACTCGACGGAGTCGTGCAAACACGTTGGGATGGACTCGATGGAGTCGTGCCGACACGTTTGGCACTTGACTCGACCGAGTCGCGTCGGCAACTTTAAGACGGACTCGACAGAGTCGTGCAAACACGTTAGGATGGACTCGATGGAGTCGTGCCGACACGTTTAGCACTTGACTCGACCAAGTCGCGTTGGCAACGTTGGGACGGACTCGACGGAGTCGTGCCGACACGTTTGGCACTTGACTCGACGGAGTCTCGTCGGCAACGTTGGGACCGACTCGAAGGAGTCGTGCCAACACGTTTGGCACTTGACTCGACGGAGTTGCGTCGGCAACGTTGGGACGGACTCGAAGGAGTCGTGCTGACACATTTGGCACTTGACTCGACGGAGTGGCGTCGGCAACGCTGGGACGGACTCGACGGAGTCGTGCAAACACGTTGTGATGGACTCGATGGAGTCGTGCCGACACGTTTGGCACTTGACTCGACCGAGTCGCGTCGACACGTTTGGCCCTTGACTCGACCGAGTCGCGTCGGCAACGTTGGGACGGACTCGACGAAGTCGTGCCGACACGTTTGGCACTTGACGCGACCGAGTCGCGTCGACAACGTTGGGACGGACTTGACGGAGTCGTGCCGACACGTTTGGCACTTGACTCGACAGAGTGGCGTCGGCAATGTTGGGACGGACTCGATGGAGTCGTGCCGACACGTTTGGCACTTGACTCGACGGAGTCGCGTCGGCAACGTTGGGACGGACTCGAAGGAGTCGTGCCGACACGTTTGGCACTTGACTCGACGGAGTCGCGTCGGCAACGTTGGGACGGACTCAACGGAGTCGTGCCGAAACGTTTGGCACTTGACTTGACCGAGTCGCGTCGGCAACGTTGGGACGGACTCGACGGAGTCGTGCCGAGACGTTTGGCACTTGACTCGACGGAGTCTCGTCGGCAACGTTGGGACGGACTCGAAGGAGTCGTGCCGACACGTTTGGCACTTGACTCGACGGAGTCACGTCGGCAACGTTGGGGCGGACTCGAAGGAGTCGTGCCGACACGTTTGGCACTTGACTCGACAGAGTGGCGTCGGCAATGTTGGGACGGACTCGATGGAGTCGTGCCGACACGTTTGGCACTTGACTCGACGGAGTGGCGTCGGCAACGTTGGGACGGACTCGACGGAGTCGTGCAAACACGTTGTGATGGACTCGATGGAGTCGTGCCGACACGTTTGGCACTTGACTCGACCGAGTCGCGTCGACACGTTTGGCCCTTGACTCGACGGAGTCGCGTCAGCAACGTTGGGACGGACTCGACGGAGTCGTGCCGACACGTTTGGCACTTGACGCGACCGAGTCGCGTCGACAACGTTGGGACGGACTCGACGGAGTCGTGCCGACACGTTTGGCACTTGACTCGACAGAGTGGCGTCGGCAATGTTGGGACGGACTCGATGGAGTCGTGCCGACACGTTTGGCACTTGACTCGACGGAGTCGCGTCGGCAACGTTGGGACGGACTCAAAGGAGTCGTGCCGACACGTTTGGCACTTGACTCGACGGAGTCGCGTCGGCAACGTTGGGACGGACTCGACGGAGTCGTGCCGAAACGTTTGGCACTTGACTCGACCGAGTCGCGTCGGCAACGTTGGGACGGACTCGACGGAGTCGTGCCGAAACGTTTGCCACTTGACTTGACGGAGTCGCGTCGGCAACGTTGGGAGGGACTCGACGGAGTCGTGCAAACACGTTGGGATGGACTCGATGGAGTCGTGCCGACACGTTTGGCACTTGACTCAACCGAGTCGCGTCGGCAACGTTGGGACGGACTCGACAGAGTCGTGCAAACACGTTAGGATGGACTCGATGGAGTCGTGCCGACACGTTTAGCACTTGACTCGACCGAGTCGCGTTGGCAACGTTGGGACGGACTCGACGGAGTCGTGCCGACACGTTTGGCACTTGACTCGACGGAGTCTCGTCGGCAACGTTGGGACCGACTCGAAGGAGTCGTGCTGACACATTTGGCACTTGACTCGACGGAGTGGCTTCGGCAACGCTGGGACGGACTCGACGGAGTCGTGCAAACACGTTGTGATGGACTCGATGGAGTCGTGCCGACACGTTTGGCACTTGACTCGACCGAGTCGCGTCGACACGTTTGGCCCTTGACTCGACCGAGTCGCGTCGGCAACGTTGGGACGGACTCGACGAAGTCGTGCCGACACGTTTGGCACTTGACGCGACCGAGTCGCGTCGACAACGTTGGGACGGACTTGACGGAGTCATGCCGACACGTTTGGCACTTGACTCGACAGAGTGGCGTCGGCAATGTTGGGACGGACTCGATGGAGTCGTGCCGACACGTTTGGCACTTGACTCGACGGAGTCGCGTCGGCAACGTTGGGACGGACTCGAAGGAGTCGTGCCGACACGTTTGGCACTTGACTCGACGGAGTCGCGTCGGCAACGTTGGGACGGACTCAACGGAGTCGTGCCGAAACGTTTGGCACTTGACTTGACCGAGTCGCGTCGGCAACGTTGGGACGGACTCGACGGAGTCGTGCCGAGACGTTTGGCACTTGACTCGACGGAGTCTCGTCGGCAACGTTGGGACGGACTCGAAGGAGTCGTGCCGACACGTTTGGCACTTGACTCGACGGAGTCACGTCGGCAACGTTGGGGCGGACTCGAAGGAGTCGTGCCGACACGTTTGGCACTTGACTCGACAGAGTGGCGTCGGCAATGTTGGGACGGACTCGATGGAGTCGTGCCGACACGTTTGGCACTTGACTCGACGGAGTGGCGTCGGCAACGCTGGGACGGACTCGACGGAGTCGTGCAAACACGTTGTGATGGACTCGATGGAGTCGTGCCGACACGTTTGGCACTTGACTCGACCGAGTCGCGTCGACACGTTTGGCCCTTGACTCGACGGAGTCGCGTCAGCAACGTTGGGACGGACTCGACGGAGTCGTGCCGACACGTTTGGCACTTGACGCGACCGAGTCGCGTCGGCAACGTTGGGACGGACTCGACGGAGTCGTGCCGACACGTTTGGCACTTGACTCGACAGAGTGGCGTCGGCAACGTTGGGACGGACTCGACGGAGTCGTGCCGACACGTTTGGCACTTGACTCGACGGAGTCGCGTCGGCAACGTTGGGACGGACTCGACGGAGTCGTGCCGACATGTTTGGCACTTGACTCGACGGAGTCGCGTCGGCAACGTTGGGACGGACTCGACGGAGTCGTGCCGAAACTTTTGCCACTTGACTCGACCGAGTCGCGTCGGCAACGTTGGGACGGACTCGACGGAGTCGTGCCGAAACGTTTGGCACTTGACTCGACCGAGTCGCGTCGGCAACGTTGGGACGGACTCGACGGAGTCTTGCCGAGACGTTTGGCACTTGACTCGACGGAGTCTCGTCGGCAACGTTGGGACGGACTCGAAGGAGTCGTGCCGACACGTTTGGCACTTGACTCGACCGAGTCGCATCGGCAACGTTGGGACGGACTCGAAGGAGTTGTGCCGACACGTTTGACACTTGACTCGACAGAGTCGCGTCTGCAGCGTTGGGACGGACTCGACAGAGTCGTGCGGACACGTTTGGCACTTGACTCGACGGAGTCTCGTCGGCAACGTTGGGACAGACTCGAAGGAGTTGTGCCAACACGTTTGGCACTTGACTCGACAGAGTCGCGTCTGCAGCGTTGGGACGGACTCGACAGAGTCGTGCGGACACGTTTGGCACTTGACCCGACCGAGTCGCGTTGGCAACGTTGGGACGGACTCGACGGAGTCGTGCAAACACGTTTGGCACTTGACTCGACGGAGTCACGTCAGCAACGTTGGGACAGATTCGACGGAGTCGTGCAAACACGTTGGGATGGACTCGATGGAGTCGTGCCGACAAGTTTGGCACTTGACTCGACGGAGTCGCGTCGGCAACGTTGGGACGGACTCGACAGAGTCGTGCAAACACGTTGGGATGGACTCGATGGAGTCGTGCCGACACGTTTGGCACTTGACTTGACGGAGTCGCGTCTGCAACGTTGGGACGGACTCGACGGAGTCGTGCCGACACGTTTGGCACTTGACTCAACGGAGTCTCGTCGGCAACGTTGGGACGGACTCGACGGAGTCGTGCCGAGATGTTTGGCACTTGACTCGACGGAGTCGTGTTGGCAACATTGAGACGGACTCGACGGAGTCGTGCCGACACGTTTGGCACTTCACTCGACGGAGTCGCGTCTGCAACGTTGGGACGGACTTAATGGAGTTGTGCCGACACATTTGGCACTTGACTCGACGGAGTCACGTCGGCAACGTTGGGACGGACTCGACGGAGTCGTGCAAACACGTTGGGATGGACTCGATGGAGTCGTGCTGACACGTTTGGCACTTCACTCGACGGAGTGGCGTCGGCAACGTTGGGACGGACTTAATGGAGTCGTGCCAACGCGTTTGGCACTTGACTTGACGGAGTCGCGTCGGCAACGTTGGGACGGACTCAACGGAGTCGTGCCGACACGTTTGGTACTTGACCCAAAGGAGTCTCGTCGGCAACGTTGGGACGGACTCGAAGGAGTCATGCCGACACGTTTGGCACTTGACTCGACGGAGTCGCGTCGGCAACGTTGGGACGGACTTAATGGAGTCGTGCCGACACGTTTGGCACTTGACTCAACCGAGTCGCGTCGGCAACGTTGGGACAAACTCGACGGAGTCGTGCAAACACGTTGGGACGGACTCGAAGGAGTCGTGCCGACACGTTTGGCACTTGACTCGACGGAGTCTCGTCGGCAACGTTGGGACGGACTCGAAGGAGTCGTGCCGACACGTTTGGCACTTGACTCGACGGAGTCTCGTCGGCAACGTTGGGACGGACTCGAAGGAGTCGTGCCGACACGTTTGGTACTTGACTCGACGGAGTCGCGTCGGCAACGTTGGGACGGACTCAAAGGAGTCGTGCCGACACGTTTGGCACTTGACTCGACGGAGTCGCGTCGGCAACATTGGGACGGACTCGACGGAGTCGTGCCGACACGTTTGGCACTTCACTCGACGGAGTCGCGTCGGCAACGTTGGGACGGACTTAATGGAGTCGTGCCGACACGTTTGGCACTTGACTCGACGGAGTCACGTCGGCAACGTTGGGACGGACTCGACGGAGTCGTGCAAACACGTTGGGATGGACTCGATGGAGTCGTGCCGACACGTTTGGCACTTCACTCGACGGAGTGGCGTCGGCAACGTTGGGACGGACTTAATGGAGTCGTGCCAACACGTTTGGCACTTGACTTGAAGGAGTCGCATCGGCAATGTTGGGACGGACTCGATGGAGTCGTGCCGACACGTTTGGCACTTGACTCGACGGAGTCTCGTCGGCAACGTTGGGACAGACTCGAAGGAGTTGTGCCGACACGTTTGACACTTGACTCGACAGAGTCGCGTCTGCAGCGTTGGGACGGACTCGACAGAGTCGTGCGGACACGTTTGGCACTTGACCCGACCGAGTCGCGTTGGCAACGTTGGGACGGACTCGACGGAGTCGTGCAAACACGTTTGGCACTTGACTCGACGGAGTCACGTCGGCAACGTTGGGACAGATTCGACGGAGTCGTGCAAACACGTTGGGATGGACTCGATGGAGTCGTGCCGACACGTTTGGCACTTGACTCGACGGAGTCGCGTCGGCAACGTTGGGACGGACTCGACAGAGTCGTGCAAACACGTTGGGATGGACTCGATGGAGTCGTGCCGACACGTTTGGCACTTGACTTGACGGAGTCGCGTCTGCAACGTTGGGACGGACTCGACGGAGTCGTGCCGACACGTTTGGCACTTGACTCAACGGAGTCTCGTCGGCAACGTTGGGACGGACTCAAAGGAGTCGTGCCGACACGTTTGGCACTTGACTCGACGGAGTCGCGTCGGCAACATTGAGACAGACTCGACGGAGTCGTGCCGACACGTTTGGCACTTGACTCGACGGAGTCGCGTCGGCAACGTTGGGACGGACTTAATGGAGTCGTGCCGACACGTTTGGCACTTGACTCGACGGAGTCACGTCGGCAACGTTGGGACGGACTCGACGGAGTCGTGCAAACACGTTGGGATGGACTCGATGGAGTCGTGCTGACACGTTTGGCACTTCACTCGACGGAGTGGCGTTGGCAACGTTGGGACGGACTTAATGGAGTCGTGCCAACACGTTTGGCACTTGACTTGACGGAGTCACGTCGGCAACGTTGGGACGGACTCAACGGAGTCGTGCCGACACGTTTGGCACTTGACCCAAAGGAGTCTCGTCGGCAACGTTGGGACGGACTCGAAGGAGTCATGCCGACACGTTTGGCACTTGACTCGACGGAGTCGCGTCGGCAACGTTGGGACGGACTTAATGGAGTCGTGCCGACACGTTTGGCACTTGACTCAACCAAGTCGCGTCGGCAACGTTGGGACGGACTCGACGGAGTCGTGCAAACACGTTGGGACGGATTCGATGGAGTCGTGCCGACACGTTTGGCACTTGACTCGACCGAGTCGCGTCTGTAACGTTGGGACGGACTCGACGGAGTCGTGCCGACACGTTTGGCACTTGACTCGACGGAGTCTCGTCGGCAACGTTGGGACGGACTCGAAGGAGTCGTGCCGACACGTTTGGCACTTGACTCGACGGAGTCTCGTCGGCAACGTTGGGACGGACTCGAAGGAGTCGTGCCGACACGTTTGGTACTTGACTCAACGGAGTCGCGTCGGCAACGTTGGGACGGACTCAAAGGAGTCGTGCCGACACGTTTGGCACTTGACTCGACGGAGTCGCGTCGGCAACATTGGGACGGACTCGACGGAGTCGTGCCGACACGTTTGGCACTTCACTCGACGGAGTCGCGTCGGCAACGTTGGGACGGACTTAATGGAGTCGTGCCGACACGTTTGGCACTTGACTCGACGGAGTCACGTCGGCAACGTTGGGACGGACTCGACGGAGTCGTGCAAACACGTTGGGATGGACTCGATGGAGTCGTGCCGACACGTTTGGCACTTCACTTGACGGAGTGGCGTCGGCAACGTTGGGACGGACTTAATGGAGTCGTGCCAACACGTTTGGCACTTGACTTGACGGAGTCGCATCGGCAACGTTGGGACGGACTCAACGGAGTCGTGCCGACACGTTTGGTACTTGACCCAACGGAGTCTCGTCGGCAACGTTGGGACGGACTCGAAGGAGTCGTGCCGACACGTTTGGCACTTGACTCGACCGAGTCACGTCGGCAACGTTGGGACGGACTCGACAGAGTCGTGCCGACACGTTTGGCACTTGACTCGACCGAGTCGCATCGGCAACGTTGGGACGGACTCGATGGAGTCGTGCCGACACGTTTGGCACTTGACTCGACGGAGTCTCGTCGGCAACGTTGGGACAGACTCGAAGGAGTTGTGCCGACACGTTTGACACTTAACTCGACAGAGTCGCGTCTGCAGCGTTGGGACGGACTCGACAGAGTCGTGCGGACACGTTTGGCACTTGACCCGACCGAGTCGCGTTGGCAACGTTGGGACGGACTCGACGGAGTCGTGCAAACACGTTTGGCACTTGACTCGACGGAGTCACGTCGGCAATGTTGGGACAGATTCGACGGAGTCGTGCAAACACGTTGGGATGGACTCGATGGAGTCGTGCCGTTGGGACGGACTCGACAGAGTCGTGCAAACACGTTGGGATGGACTCGATGGAGTCGTGCCGACACGTTTGGCACTTGACTCGACGGAGTCGCGTCTGCAACGTTGGGACGGACTCGACGGAGTCGTGCCGACACGTTTGGCACTTGACTCAACGGAGTCTCGTCGGCAACGTTGGGACGGACTCAAAGGAGTCGTGCCGACACGTTTGGCACTTGACTCGACGGAGTCGCGTCGGCAACGTTGGGACGGACTCGACGGAGTCGTGCCGACACGTTTGGCACTTGACTCGACGGAGTCGCGTCGGCAACGTTGGGACGGACTTAATGGAGTCGTGCCGACACGTTTGGCACTTGACTCGACGGAGTCACGTCGGCAACGTTGGGACGGACTCGACGGAGTCGTGCAAACACGTTGGGATGGACTCGATGGAGTCGTGCTGACACGTTTGGCACTTCACTCGACGGAGTGGCGTCGGCAACATTGGGACGGACTTAATGGAGTCGTGCCAACACGTTTGGCACTTGACTTGACGGAGTCGCGTCGGCAACGTTGGGACGGACTCAACGGAGTCGTGCCGACACGTTTGGTACTTGACCCAAAGGAGTCTCGTCGGCAACGTTGGGACGGACTCGACGGAGTCGTGCCGACACGTTTGGCACTTGACTCAACGGAGTCGCGTCGGCAACGTTGGGACGGACTTAATGGAGTCGTGCCGACACATTTGGCACTTGACTCAACCGAGTCGCGTCGGCAACGTTGGGACGGACTCGACAGAGTTGTGCAAACACGTTGGGACGCATTCAATAGAGTCTTGCTGACACGTTTGGCACTTGACTCGACAGAGTCGCGTCTGTAACGTTGGGACGGACTCGAAGGAGTCGTGCCGACACGTTTGGCACTTGACTCGACGGAGTCTCGTCGGCAACGTTGGGACGGACTCGAAGGAGTCGTGCCGACACGTTTGGCACTTGACTCGACGGAGTCTCGTCGGCAACGTTGGGACGGACTCGACGGAGTCGTGCCGACACGTTTGGTACTTGACTCGACGGAGTCGCGTCGGCAACGTTGGGACGGACTCAAAGGAGTCGTGCCGACACGTTTGGCACTTGACTCGACGGAGTCGCGTCGGCAACATTGGGACGGACTCGACGGAGTCGTGCCGACACGTTTGGCACTTCACTCGACGGAGTCGCGTCGGCAACGTTGGGACGGACTTAATGGAGTCGTGCCGACACGTTTGGCACTTGACTCGATGGAGTCACGTCGGCAACGTTGGGACGGACTCGACGGAGTCGTGCAAACACGTTGGGATGGACTCGATGGAGTCGTGCCGACACGTTTGGCACTTCACTCGACGGAGTGGCGTCGGCAACGTTGGGACGGACTTAATGGAGTCGTGCCAACACGTTTGGCACTTGACTTGACGGAGTCGCATCGGCAATGTTGGGACGGACTCGATGGAGTCGTGCCGACACGTTTGGCACTTGACTCGACGGAGTCTCGTCGGCAACGTTGGGACAGACTCGAAGGAGTTGTGCCGACACGTTTGACACTTGACTCGACAGAGTCGCGTCTGCAGCGTTGGGACGGACTCGACAGAGTCGTGCGGACACGTTTGGCACTTGACCCGACCGAGTCGCGTTGGCAACGTTGGGACGGACTCGACGGAGTCGTGCAAACACGTTTGGCACTTGACTCGACGGAGTCACGTCGGCAACGTTGGGACAGATTCGACGGAGTCGTGCAAACACGTTGGGATGGACTCGATGGAGTCGTGCCGACAAGTTTGGCACTTGACTCGACGGAGTCGCGTCGGCAACGTTGGGACGGACTCGACAGAGTCGTGCAAACACGTTGGGATGGACTCGATGGAGTCGTGCCGACACGTTTGGCACTTGACTTGACGGAGTCGCGTCTGCAACGTTGGGACGGACTCGACGGAGTCGTGCCGACACGTTTGGCACTTGACTCAACGGAGTCTCGTCGGCAACGTTGGGACGGACTCAAAGGAGTCGTGCCGACACGTTTGGCACTTGACTCGACGGAGTCGCGTCGGCAACATTGAGACGGACTCGACGGAGTCGTGCCGACACGTTTGGCACTTCACTCGACGGAGTCGCGTCGGCAACGTTGGGACGGACTTAATGGAGTCGTGCCGACACGTTTGGCACTTGACTCGACGGAGTCACGTCGGCAACGTTGGGACGGACTCGACGGAGTTGTGCAAACACGTTGGGATGGACTCGATGGAGTCGTGCTGACACGTTTGGCACTTCACTCGACGGAGTGGCGTCGGCAACGTTGGGACGGACTTAATGGAGTCGTGCCAACACGTTTGGCACTTGACTTGACGGAGTCGCGTCGGCAACGTTGGGACGGACTCAACGGAGTCGTGCCGACACGTTTGGTACTTGACCCAAAGGAGTCTCGTCGGCAACGTTGGGACGGACTCGAAGGAGTCATGCCGACACGTTTGGCACTTGACTTGACGGAGTCGCGTCGGCAACGTTGGGACGGACTTAATGGAGTCGTGCCGACACGTTTGGCACTTGACTCAACCGAGTCGCGTCGGCAACGTTGGGACGGACTCGACGGAGTCGTGCAAACACGTTGGGACGGATTCGATGGAGTCGTGCCGACACGTTTGGCACTTGACTCGACCGAGTCGCGTCTGTAACGTTGGGACGGACTCGAAGGAGTCGTGCCGACACGTTTGGCACTTGACTCGACGGAGTCTCGTCGGCAACGTTGGGACGGACTCGAAGGAGTCGTGCCGACACGTTTGGCACTTGACTCGACGGAGTCTCGTCGGCAACGTTGGGATGGACTCGAAGGAGTCGTGCCGACACGTTTGGTACTTGACTCGACGGAGTCGCGTCGGCAACGTTGGGACGGACTCAAAGGAGTCGTGCCGACACGTTTGGCACTTGACTCGACGGAGTCGCGTCGGCAACATTGGGACGGACTCGACGGAGTCGTGCCGACACGTTTGGCACTTCACTCGACGGAGTCGCGTCGGCAACGTTGGGACGGACTTAATGGAGTCGTGCCGACACGTTTGGCACTTGACTCGACGGAGTCACGTCGGCAACGTTGGGACGGACTCGACGGAGTCGTGCAAACACGTTGGGATGGACTCGATGGAGTCGTGCCGACACGTTTGGCACTTCACTCGACGGAGTGGCGTCGGCAACGTTGGGACGGACTTAATGGAGTCGTGCCAACACGTTTGGCACTTGACTTGACGGAGTCGCATCGGCAATGTTGGGACGGACTCAACGGAGTCGTGCCGACACGTTTGGTACTTGACCCAACGGTGTCTCGTCGGCAACGTTGGGACGGACTCGAAGGAGTCATGCCGACACGTTTGGCACTTGACTCGACGGAGTCGCGTCGGCAACGTTGGGACGGACTTAATGGAGTCGTGCCGACACGTTTGGCACTTGACTCAACCGAGTCGCGTCGGCAACGTTGGGACGGACTCGACGGAGTCGTGCAAACACCTTGGGACGGATTCGATGGAGTCGTGCCGACACGTTTGGCACTTGACTCGACCGAGTCGCGTCTGTAACGTTGGGACGGACTCGAAGGAGTCGTGCCGACACGTTTGGCACTTGACTCGACGGAGTCTCGTCGGCAACGTTGGGACGGACTCGAAGGAGTCGTGCCGACACGTTTGGCACTTGACTCGACGGAGTCTCGTCGGCAACGTTGGGACGGACTCGACGGAGTCGTGCCGACACGTTTGGCACTTGACTCGATGGAGTCATGTCGGCAACGTTGGGACAGACTCGACAGAGTCGTGCCGACACGTTTGGCACTTGACACAGTCACATAGGCAACGTTGGGATGGACTCGACAGAGTCGTGCCGACATGTTTGGCACTTGACTCGACAGAGTCGTGTTGGCAACGTTGGGACGGACTCTATGGAGTCGTGCCGACACGTTTGGCACTTGACTCAACCGAGTTGCGTCGGCAACGTTGGGACGGACTTGACGAAGTTGTGCAAACACGTTGGGATGGACTCGATGGAGTCGTGCCGACACCTTTGGCACTTGACTCGGCGGAGTCGCGTCAGTAACGTTGGGACGGACTCTACGGAGTCGTGCCGTTACGTTTGGCACTTGACTCGACCGAGTCGCGTCAGCAACATTGGGACGGACCTGACGGTGTCGTGCTGACACGTTTGGCACTTGACTCAACCGAGTCGCGTCGGCAACGTTGGGACGGACTCGACGGAGTCGTGCAAACACGTTGGGACAGACTTGGCGGAGTCGTGCCGACACGTTTGGCACTTGACTAAACCGAGTCACGTCGGCAATGTTGGGACGGAATCGACGGAGTCGTGCCAACACGTTTGGCACTTGACTTGACAGAGTAGCGTCGGCAACGTTGGGACGGACTCGATGGAGTCGTGCCGACACGTTTGGCACTTGACTCAACCGAGTCGCGTTGGCAACGTTGGGACGGACGTCAACTACAAACGCCCCCATCAGCGGAGGTTTGCTTTGCAGACCAAAGCGTGAGCATAAACCATGGGGCAACCTTCAGATCTCTCTGATGAAGCCAATACAGAAGTGATATAAACTGCAATTCACTCACATCCCGCTGCTTTACCCATTTTTGGATATCCGCAAGTGACACGGCCAAGATTGCAACGGCAGGAACCGCCTAATTTAGAGGCATAGTTCACTTTAAAATGAAAATTCATTTACTCATCCTCATGTTGTTGTAAACCTGTATGAATTTCTTTTTTCTGATGAACACAAAAGAAGATATTTTGAGAAATAATGGTAAACATACAGCAGATATTGACCATTGACTTCTATAGTAGGAATAAAAAATATGATGGAATTTTATGGGTACCGTCAACTGTGTGTTTATCATCATTTATCAAAATATTTTCTTCATCATTTATCACAATATTTCCAAAAAATATTTTCCTACTACGGAAGTGAATGGTCACTCTTTGCTGTGTGTTACCACCATTTCTCAAATTATCTTCTTTTGTGTTCATCAGAAAAAGAAATTATACAGGTTTAGATGAGTAAATGATGACAGAATTTTCATTTTAAAGTAAAATATCCCTTTAAGCTTCAAAAACAATCTTCAGAAACCTATGAATGACGTCACAGGCACTACGTCTATTAGTCTATGGTTTAAACAAACCATGCATCATGCAAATGAGCAGTCAAAACACGATCGTGCATTCCGTATTTCCACGGGTGCACTGTACATGCCTGATTAAGAACAATAACAGAAAAATATAACTGAATATAAAACCCAAATACTGTGGACAGACAGCTAAGCAGAAATCCACACAGAAATCCGATATAAATTTAAAACACACACACATATATGGCAATATTTTTGTAAAAGTGTCTGACAACTGAAAAAATCTAAATGTACTCATACAATCCACAAAGATGAAGGCTTTGGATGTTAAACAACTTCTAGCAGTAGGAATATTTGCAATAAACAAGATATAGTCTTAATAAAGAAATCATACTAAACCATAGTAATCACCACATCACACTATACATTTAGGAAGAACTACCAAACACAAGCAAACATTAAAGGAAAACATGATTTCTGCTAAATATGCCCATATGTTAAAGGGGTGGTTCAATGGTATTTCAAGCATTCTGACTTATTAACACAGTTATAGAGTTGTTTCCTCATGCTAAATGTAGGTAAAGTGTCAAAAAAGCAGTTGGACGTGTTACAGAGTATTTCTGTGCCGAATGCACTTCGCCAAGGTTCGTACAAGTTTCGGAAAGTTTTTTTCGATTACAGGTCCAACTGACGTTTCAGGGGTTTTCTATACGTATCACTTCTGTCAGGATCTGTCAAAATCATGTGTTTAATTATATCTAGTCTTTGTGTTCAGGGTCCTGGCAGTACCATGTTCTATGTGGGAAATGCGTGCCTTTAGTATTGAATTATTCTGACCACGCATTTCCCGGGTCTCGTCACTTTTTCCCGCTCCCTTACTTGTCATTGATTTCAGCTGTGTCCCTCATTAGTTCTCCCTATTTATTGTCCTTGTGTTTGCTGTTCTGTGCTTGTGCGTCTTGTTGAATCATTGTTACATTCCCTGTCGTGTTCCTGAGTCTTGCTTTTGTGAGTATTTAGTATATTAAGTCTAGTTTGTTATTTGTAGTTTATGTTGGTTCATGTTTAGTTTAATGTTAGTTTAGTGTAGTGTGATCCTGTCTTGTTTTACCCCCTCGTGGGTTTTGTTTTCCCTGTTTGTTGTCAATAAATTATTATTTTTAGTCCTGTCTGCATTTGGGTTCGTCATTGTCTGAAATCCTCACAACTTCTTTATATGGGCACTTCCCCCATAAAAAAAACCCTGCCCACCATCAATCAGCGGGAGACGCTAGAACTTACAAACATTTACATCACGCGACAGCTTTGTTTAATCTCAAAACTCAACAATGGCACAAATTAAGAAGTGTGTTTTGGGATGTAAGGAGAAGAAATCCAGCCTTATGAAAACAATGGATATAGTTTATTATCCGGGGTAGTAGCAGAGTTTTGCGTGTGTGTTTGATGCGCTGGATTTTCCCAACCAGGTCACGAGTTGCATGTGGTAAGTAAGACTTCTGTCTTATGTTGTAAATATGCGCGTGCATATTATATAAATGACACGAACATTTAGTGAATCACAAGTTATAAGTGTTGTATAGTGTTGCATGACTCGTACTCGCTCCACCCGCGGTAGTAAATCCTCCTTCTTCATTTTTTCGTACGTTACCGGAAAGATTCGGTAAAGCAAATATTTCTTTTATAGATCTGATTAAACTAAAGACTCTTCGGAGATATAAAGGATGTCATACTACTCTATAGGTCCTCCAGATTAACATCAGAAATGCAGAAACAGCGTGTGTTACGTGAGCTTTAAAGATCTGTAAAAATGACTGAAGCCCTTTGACATATTGGGGTTTGCAGATGGCAGCAAATAATCTTAAAATACAACAATGTAGTAACATTTCTAAAAGTTCTCGGTTTTTATATCTGACCCTAAATTACATACATTTATTTACAGTAGTTTAATATTCACGTGTTAGCATTTAACCATTTTCTGTTTTACTGTAACAAAAGTTGAAACAACCAATAAAAAGTCCATTCCAGTTACCCACATTCAGGTTACTTTGTGAGATAGTCCGACCAATTTTCCCCCAATCTCTACAGCTCGAACTCTGAATTTTGACTGTCCAAGCCCTAGAATGATGGATGTACCAAAAGAGTAAAAGCCCACAACAGAATAAAGTATATTACCACTTGGATCAAAATTATATACATTCAAACGAATTATGATTTCATCTGACATTAGCCAAGCTGAGGAGAAAAAATAAAGCACATTTTGTGTGATGTTCATTATAGTCACTCTCTTCTGCTGGTAATGAAGAGCAGAGAAAGAACTTGAGTCCTCCATCCTCTTCACATGTTGCCATAGATAGAGAACAGTGGAAGTGTTTGATGTCACCATGATGCCTAGACAAACCAAAAAATAGAAACATCTAAGCCAAAAGTCTGTCAGTATCAGATCGGACTCTTAAGCCTTCACTGGTGACATTCAAGGCAACGCTGGATGAATTCAAGTCCACTTGAGAAATGAAAACTTTTCTTGGAAGAACACGCATAATGAATCCGAATAAACACTAGATGTGGATTAGGATTAAAGGATAAGTCCATTTTCTTAAAAAAATCCAGATAATTTACTCACCACCATGTCATCCAAAATGTTTATGTCTTTCTTTGTTCAGTCAAGATGAAATTATGTGTTTGGGGGGGGCATTCCAGGAGTTTTCTCATTTTAATGGACCCCAACACTCCAAACGAGGCGTAACGCTCTTGTCTAGCGAAACAATTGTCATTTTTTGCAAGAAAAAAATGCACTTTTAAACCACAACTTCTTGTCTTCCTTCAGGCCTGTGATGTGCTAGTGCAACCTCATGTAATATGTCATCACGTCAAGAGGTCACGGATCACGTATGCGAAACGTGATACGCGCCCAGTGTTTACAAGTGTGGAGAAAGAGGAGCGTTCCGACGTTGTATGTGGAATGATACTAAATAATTTTTTGTGTCAGTGTATTGTTTAAAATGGTCCGCACATTTCATTATGTAATGCGTAGCCTTTCAATGTCATTACGCATTACGTTAGGTCGCGCTGGCTCGTCACACAGCCGGAGGAAGAAGAGAAGTTGTGGTTTAAAAGTGCATTTTTTTTTTCTTGACAAAAATGACAATCGTTTTGTTAGATAAGACTCTTATGCCTTGTTTGGGATCGTTTAGAGACCTTTGAAACTGCAATTTTAAACTATATTAAAATTGTTAAGTGTTGGGGTCCATTAAAATGAGAAAAATCCTGGAATGTTTTTCTCAAAAAACAATTTCTTCTCGACTTTTTTAAGAAAATTGACTAATCCTTTAACTTTGACTAATTGTTCACCTGTAGCTCATGGTAAGGTCACTTAATGACGTACTGAATAATAGATATTTTTTGGTGCTGCCATTCTCCTGTATCTCTATGGTTTCTCTTCCCCACTCCATGGACACGCGGTTACTCTTAGGAAAATTTTATGGAACCATGTGTGCTTGATAACTTACTTGCAGCAGGTGACTATCAGAGCGATAATAACAATTAATAGCGAAGCTCTACTGGCAGGAGAGACGACCACAGCTATCAGCTTTGTAAGGGGAAGAATAAAATATATATCCATACGTTTGGCCCAACGGCGGAATCCAAACGGCATGGTGAAGGATCGTCGCGCATTTGGTCTTTTCCGGCGCTTATCAATGACGTTTTAACATAATGAAATTTATGTAGCTTCATCTGACTCCCAAAAAAAAGATAAAGACATATTGTAACATGAATCAAATTTGATGTAATTATGGAATTTGGATAAACGATTGATCATTCTATTTACTCATGTTTACATTGAACTCATTCATTCGATTACCCATGACAGCCCACACCTGCCGTTGTGCGGGTACTGAACACAAACTCGACCGTACTAGAGGTTGTAGCTAAAGCAATTTAACAAAGTCAATCTCTTGTTAAAAGGTCCCCATGTAGTTCTCAAAAATCGCCAATTAAGTATAAAACTTAAACCATAATCAGAGGTTCAGTCTAGATCCTTCTACACGCATATAGTTAAATCATAGGACTATATAACAACGTGATTATAACAAAGGTAATTATGATTACCAAATGCGATTACAAAACAACTTAGTTAAGGTTAAATAATCTGACCATACAAAAACTAGAGGTTATGGCTAAAGCAATTTAACGATACAGCTTCATGTTTACGTGCTCTCATTAAATAGTATCCATATAGCCCCCACAGTCGCTTACACCACTTAATGAATTATAACCAGAGGTTTAGCTTACCTCCTTCTAGCTGCCTATAGTTAAATCATATGACTATAGAATAACATAATTATAAAATGGATAATAGAACTATCACTCTGATAGTTCATGCGACTGCCCACCAACATAGTTAAGAGGCAGAATCTAATTAACATGAATTATCCCCGATCAAAGATTTGTGGTAACAAAGGATATCGTAATACTTTATAGTAACTAATACAGAGCAAATTAGAATGAATGCAAATGTAACAATTTATTAACCAGGTAGGAAAACATAATTCAGAAGCCAATTTACAATCCAATTAAAACACGAAGAATCAAATGAGAATATTGCATACCTGGCAAATGATGAAGATCTGGTTACAGATTCCTCAAAGTAAAATGAAATACATGATGCTGTATCAAAGATACAGCAGGGTGCATTTCTGGATATAGAAAGTCCCACCCAAATCTTTTAACATTTCCCTTAAATATCCAGAGAACAAAGCATTGTGATAATGATATACTGATTGGTTCTTGTAAGCCCAGGGTGTTGCCTAATATACATACAGTGGGTGATTGGTCAACATGTTTAAGGTAGGAGTTGTCTCCCAACATTAGGTTAAGTTTACTTATACCACGGGTCTGTTGAATGCTGTATTCTGATTGGCTAAGAAATGTTCCGTGGGTATGCATTAATTTCTGATAACCGCACACCTAACTTGTCAAATGTCTTAAAAATAGGCACCAGAGCAATGTTTGTGGTAACCGTGGTATAAGAGGATAATTGGCTCCGGTCCTTTGAATTATTTGAAAATAATGCATACCCGCGGTGAAACGGCACTCTGCGAAGGTGTGCATTATTTTCTTATAATTTAATGGCCCGTCGTCAATTATTCCTTACTTATTTATTGTCAGATTAAGATTGAATCCTGTTGTCATATTAATAAACCCAAATGTACCACTTGCATTAAAAACGCTTCATATAACCCCAAACAAGACCAGTTTCAGATAGTTTGTGTATGCAGAATGTAGCATTCCATATTTTGCTTTTAGAACATGAGGAGAGGGGGACGAGAAAGTGTGGTAGGGTGTGACTCTTCTGTCCTCACAGCATGGGGTAGCTGTCTTGGGTGTTACGAAGCTTTGGGTTTTGTTATGTGTCTGTGTGTTTTGTGTTTTGACAGCTTTCACGTTCGTGTCTGTCACTCGGGTGCTCCTCCTCCCGCTTCATTTCTTTCACCTGCGTTCCACACCTGATACTAATTTGCTTTCCTACGGTTTTCTATTTATGCTGCGTTCCATGCAGGTTTTTGAGCACGTGAATTTCGACTTCAAAACCACGACTTGTGACTCTGAACTGGGAGTATGTGTTCCAGACAGCCTGTAACCTGTGTTTTTACAACCTTTTACCTGTGAGAGTGCACTGGAATGGCAGTCAAATCCATGACTTCCCACCCGTGAACTCGTATTAGATCGATGTACTCCCAGTTCAGAGTCGTGAGTCCTGGTTTTGAAGTCTAATTTACGGGTTACAGGTTGCCTGGAACGCAGCCTGTTCCCTGCGAGTTTGTCATGTTATTTTGCTCCCCGTCCAGTTTTTGTTTCTTTACCTAGTTCTAGTTTTTGTAGTTTGTTTTGTCATCTGTGCACTCTGCTGTGTCGTTCTGTGCTGCTTGGTGTGCTCTTTGTGATTTCTCTACCCTCAGGATTATTTCACCAAGGGCTCTCGCTGCTTCGGACATTCTCTCCGCCTTTTCAGTACTGTCGCTGTCCACCGGTGTATGCTGAACTTTTATCCTGTCACCAAGAAGCGGAACACACATCCTGCTATCTAGCAGTGGAACTCTCACCCTGTCACCAAGCAGTGGATCTCTTTCAGCATTCTCCTCTCTCTCTCTCTCCTTATTGTGCAAAAATAAAAGTCATATCTGCATTTGGATCTGTGTTTGTGTTTCTTACCCTGACATTGGGGGGGTAGATGTGAATTCTTTGAGAAAGTTTTCAGATGATAATCCAACAGGAATTAGGATGCGGTTCCCTGTGGATTCAGCCATTTGCATCTGGTTTTAGAAATACCTTTTGTCAGGGTTTTGCAACACCTTACAGCTTATCGTCTGCATATGAACAACATTACATCAACAATCATTTAACATTTAGCGTCATATGTATTTACAAGCTCAATATATTAAACAACAAAGACTGGAGTGTAGAAAAATCTGTTGAGGATTTAGAAAGTTATGATATTTTTAAGATTAGAAATCAGAGGAAAAAGTTGTACATTTTAATGGTGTGTGACTGAAAATGCTGCTTATTCACATGTTTTTGCTTGTAACTTTCTGATTTTATCAGATATTTGCATGAAATTTGAACAGAAGGTAGAATTTTGTTAGTTCTTTCAAATGAAATCATGAACATTTACTGTTTGGAATGGGCCATTTAGTTGGAATTCGTTTGTCATATTCAGACCCATGGGTTTTAGAACGATGCCTGCAGTTCTGACAGGACGTTTGCTAATCTACCACCACAAACGTGTTACGTGGGTGTTACCTTTTCAAAAAGTACAGCTTTGCACCTAAAGGGTTCATATTATTATCTCAAAGGTACATATTGGTACCAAATATATGCATGTCTGTACCTAATGAGTAGGACGTTTCACAATGGTGGGTTTCTATTTTGTAATTGTCTAATTAATACTTCTGAAATTGCAATGTCATAAACCATGGCTCTTACACACTCCCTTTCGAAATGCATAGAGAAGCTACAGTAGCCGCAACAGGACAAACACATCATCTTCTGAGACAACATAGTGACAAAACTCTCTATAGACTAGATTTGGAGATAAGAGAATATGGGCGCTGAGAGGTACAGTGATAGGACAGCTGGTGCAGTGCGAGTACGTCTGGCTGCAGTTGTTCAGAAACATCTGGATGCTGTTGTAGATGTCAGCAGTGGCGGCTCGTGACTGCTCATCCGAGGGGCGCAAATTCAAAATAAGTGTTCGGAGTGTCGTGTGTGTTGCTTGCGTTTTCAAAATATGTGTTTGTTGCACGTGTTTTGTCAAAATAAGTGCCTGCTGGACACGCGTCAAAACAGTTTATGATAAAAGAGACGCTCACGTTCACAAAATACACACAAGACAAAATACTCTCTTAACAGTAAACTCTGATTACGCATGAGATTATGCGAGTATCTGGCAAACGCGAGCGTCTCTTTTATCATAAACCCTTCAGACGCATCTGCAGCAGGCATTTATTTTGACGAGACACGTGATGCACACAGGGTCTCTCGATGTGCAGAACACATATTTTGAAAAAAGGAACCACACACATGACGGGCTACATACATGTTGTGATGAAGGTAATCAAGGTAATAAGGTGTCATGGCTCTGCAATCAAAAAATTTTGTTATAATGGAAGTCAAAAATGGCCACAAACAATAAATGAGGGAGAAAAAAATTAAACCTGATGCTGCACAAAAACTAAAAATGCATCAAAGCCAATGTTTTTACCAATCTTTGACATGCCCAAGACTGAAAAAGGTAAAAGAAAATCCAGTCCACAATCACTTTGTATATTGAAAATTGGTAATTTTGTGTTTTTTCCCCAAATCAGTGACACCACTTATAAACTTGGCAATGAAAGAGTTAAAATCATGGATTTTTTGTAAACATTTGGTAGTTGTGATCAAGACTGAGGTTGATTAACAAATTTGGAAATTGGAAAAAAATTCATCCGATACATTTTTACAGCAGTTTAATTTAGTGGCCATTTTTGGCCGCTAACAACACGTAAGGGTAGTAAATTTGCCTACGGTATATTGTCAAGTTTTTGAAAAATTTCAAAGCATTTTGTGTAAATGTGTAAATATAAGATTTGTCACCAAAAATCTTTCCATTTGCTGAAACGCAGAGAAAGTTGTGGCCAAATTAAGACTAAAAAAATAACAAAAATGGCGAAAAATGGCCCCAACAACACATAAGAGTTAAAATGCAAGCAAGTAGTACAATTTAACAGGCCGTTTTATTTCAAAAACGTATGTCATTGTTTTAATTCCATACAAACAGACTGGTGATGGTCACAAAGTTCAAAAACTGAAAATAAGACAGTTTTTAAAATGCAAATAAGACAACTTTGGCTAATATTTAGACATTGCATCGTTTCCCAAAATGAGCTTAAAACTGAATAAAAAGTGATTTTACTGGATCAGGTTTAAGAAAAAATTCTTTCAGTCAGTAAAACAATCAGAAATAAAATAACTTCTACCTAAAAACAATATTTGGACAGAAACGAAAAATAATCAAATGTAGCATCTTCACATTTGGAAATGAATCTGTACTAAAGGTGAGCGCCCAGGAGCAGTTGCTAAGCTCTAAAAGTAAAGAAAGCAAAGATACAGGTGCTTTACAACCTATATTTCATACTGTAGATGCTCTACAACATGCATATATTATTCAGCAAATTGTTACAAATCTCAACTGCATACTGGCAACTTCATATTATGATCAATGTGATTCTCCTTAACAGTTTAAAAGCGTTTGCATTAACAGATATGTGAACACTGAGGTTAAAATAAAAACATTACTAACAAACTCCATTTTTAAAGTAGTGTCATTTCCTACTTTGAGTAGACATTCGTATAGCTGTCTTAACGGTCAGCTAGTTATGAGAACAATTCAAATTGTTATTAGTGTGTGCTTGGCGCTAAGGTCAGTTTATATTTTGGTCATGTTTTCAGCTAAATATGCCAAAAGGAGACATAAACAGAGAACCCAACCTATTACAGAGTCCTTCAAATATGTTCTTGCTATCAAAGCTTCAACAAAGCCTTTCTGAACATATTAACCATGATATCTTACTGATATTAGTTAACAGTACATTAGCTAATGCACATAATACAAATGTGCATTAACTATAACAGCTTTGGTTGCTGTAGCCTGTGGTATGCTAAGTGATTGGAGCATAGTCTGAGCCATGTTGGTCTATATGATCGCTGGATAGCATGGTAGGAGTGATGTCATCCACATCTCCCTCCCATGGTGCGGATCCGAGGTTAGCAGGAGCGGAAACGGAGTGGGGGGTTACAGTGTGTCCCATGCCTTGGTAACGGCCTTTAGGTGATGGAGGAGTGGAGGAGGCTTCAACCACAGGGTCATGAGAACCGGCTGACAGCAGTCCAGTGTTCTCATCCTGGTAAGCTTCTTCCCCAAAATATGCTTTCCTTGGCTGACCCATAACAGTTCTCCCTGAAGGATTGGAACAAAAGAAATATGATGCAAAATGTTTCGGTTTCGAACGGAAGGTTAATACAGAACAAACATCCTGTACAGCTTGTGCAACAAAAATATCCTAAAATATTTAACCATCTAATAACACCATAATGCCAAGACTCCCAACATTGCGCACTTGTTCTGAGATGTCAGCCCGTATATCTGAGATATCCCACATGGCCATGAAGGAATCAAAGCAGGAACCTTCCTCTGCCTCCTGTATGTAGGGCTTGTAGGTAAAACTATAGTGGTGGGCAATGGCTGCCAAAAACATCTCCACACAGATAATGAAGTCCTGGGAGAATATAAAAAAAAATATCAGTCTTGAATCTAGATTCCCAGACTACAACATACAAACCATAACAGATTTTGTATTTTCATCAAAGCCAAATTATAATACATGTAATGCCAAGAAACTAATGGTCAGGCCAAAGTTGGTTATGTACCTGTAATCCAGTGGCTACGGCTTCCACACTATCCCAGTCCCAGGTGTGTTTGTCTGAGATTACGCCTACCTTCACCAAGAGGGCAATAACCACAGCTTGCCTAAAACAAATTAAAACAAAAAAGTGTATAACACTCATAAAATCTGTAAAAACGCAAGTTCCCTTTCCATGATGAAAGATTCAATTATTTATATAGCGCTTTTCACAATTGTTTACCGTATTTTCCAGACTAAAAGCTGCACCAGAGTATAAGCCGCATCATTCAAAAATGCGTCATCAAGACGAAACAACATATATAAGTCGCAGTGGACTATATGTCGCGTTTATTTAGAAAATGATTTCACAAAATCCAAGCTGAAGAACAGACATTTAATCTGGAAAGGCGAGTTATTCAACTAAACAATAGCAGACAGAACAGCAGGCTGAATAGATGTTTGTACGTTAAAAGTAATATTATCAGTTATTTAAACAATAAACCATAGCTTACAGCACTTACCTGGAAGGTTGAATAGTCTAAATTAACCAAACAAGCCAACTAGCGTGAAGTTCGCAGACTCGTCATTCCGCATCACTGAATCCATTGAATTACGTAAATACAGAAGCAGCATATAGCGGACTCTTGCGGCTGTAGACAGTAATGATGTCTCTTGGCTTATAAATGTCAAAATTAATTCATACGGACTTACAAGGCGCACCTGACTATAAGATGCAGCACCAGCCAAGTTATGAATAAAACCGCGACTTATAGTCCGAAAAATACGGTAATTGTTTCAAAGCAGCTTTACATTAACAGATGCAGGAAAAACACAGAAAAATCATAAATCATTAGCAGCAGAATACAGCGGTTAAGATTAACCAAACTAGCGAGCGTAGTAATAATGTAACGTATATAAGATAGAGATGCTCCGGTCAGCATTTTTGGGTCCGATTACCGATTACCGATCACCAAGATCATGATCTGCTGATCAGTGCCGATCACAGAATGGCAGTGGAATGGAAATCTTTTATCTATAATCTAGCAGAGTTTGCACCATTTGTAGAAATGAAACTAACTTTTAATTAGGTATATTACTGTTTTAATAGAGAATCAAATAAATAAGCACAACAAATATTTCTTCTTGCAAAGAGAAATGTAATATGCCTTTAAAAAGGTTTATGTCTGTTAAAAGTAATGAAAATAAAACACTTCACAGTCTTTACTGTATGAATTAAATATACACTAATTCGTATGAAGTACAACAGTTCTTCACTGATGAGCAGAGAGTAATTTTATTGAGACATGAATTAGGATACTGTAGCTTTAAGACGTGAGAGAGATTGTTCTCTTCATGTGCACTGATGATGTGTATGCGTGCGGCGGGGGTCCGCAAAAAAGAGCTGTGAGGAAAATGGAAGTTTAAACCTTCAAAACTTTAAAACGAATGCAAGTAATAAACTTTCGGCATGAGGATGCAATTGTCCGTGATAGATATGTGTTGTATACGCTGTTTGATAGGGATGTGAAGACGCATCGCGCTGAGGACTGGAGCGCGTCCTCATAGAAAATACGCATATCTCTGTAAAGCCAGAGAGAGAAATCCAAATCTGCACGTCACACATGAGCAACGGGTTAAAAAATGCTCGCACTGTGTAAAATGGTCTCTAATTGCAGCCGCATCAGGAACGACAGAAAGATCGGCTCATGAGATCGACAAATTTAGAGAGTGCCGATCGCGTCATTTAATGCCGTTATCGTCCGATTACGATCGGCAGCCGATCGATCAGAGCATCCCTAATATAAGAGGGTGCTAAGTTAAGCCAATGTCATCAGACTACCCAGGGGTTGAAAAAAAAACCCTAGGAGAAAAACCCTGTGGGCGAAGTCCTTGGAGGGAAAAAAACTTTTCTGAGTTCATACGTCAGAAAAATATCAGTCTATACCGCATTTTCCTGGACTATAAATCACACTTTTTTCATAGTTTGGTGGGTCCTGGACCAAGAGAAACCATTACCGTCTACAGCTGCAAAATTCTGCTATATGCTGCTCCTGAATTTAGGTAATTCAATGGATTCAGTGATGCCGAATGACTTCGGGACCTTTTTGAACTTGATTTAGTTTGTTGTGTTAATTTAACCTTTTCAGCCTCCCAGGTATGTTCGAAATGCTATTGTGTTCAGTGAATGAATGGTAATATTACGTTAACATGTACGGACACCTATTAAACCTGCTGTTCTGTGTGCCATTGTTTAGATGAATAACTTGCCTTTCCATATTAAATGTCTGTTCTTCAGCTTGGATTTTGTGAAATAATTTTCTAAATAAACACGTTTAGTGCAGCGCGACTTATATATGTTTTTTCCTCTTTAAAACGCATTTTTGACTGATGCGACTTATATTCCGGAAAATGGCTGTTTTAAGGATATTTATTGGCGTGTTTTGTTGAAAAAAATTATGTGAATGCACAAACCAAAATCAATAATACCCAACAAACGGAAAGGACAGGTATTAAAAAAAAAAAAAAAAAAAATATATATATATATATATATATATATATATATATATATATATATATATATATATATATATATATATATATATATATATATATATATATATATATATATTTTACTTCTTGTGCACATTTATGAGGAAGAAACAACGTTAAGAATGTGACATTTCTCAATTTTGGATGTAACATTTCTGAAAGCTGCACTTACCTAACTATTTGGCCAATGTTAATTGGGTTCTTGGGTTCTTCAGGGTTAAGCCATATATATTGACATCTAAGATATCAGTATGTTTAAAATCCTTTGGTAAAAAATTTTTTATGGTAAGGACATTTGCATGAAATTGCTCTTATGCAATTTCAAGAAACTAAACAGAAAATAGATTATAGGATCCTCCAAGTACTATACGTCTTTTATTTAAGGCGTTTATTTCTTTTTTTTGTAATGACCTTATATGGTCAACAACTGCTTTGACTGTATTTGCGCATGCAGACCTGATGCTACAAATCATAGTGCATTCTTGAAAAGTTTCAATTACATTAGACATATTCAGCATTAACAAGATTATAACATTTGTCATTTCAAGCAGAAGTGGTTGAATTATCTGTGAGAGAACAATGAGTTTACCAGAATGAAACGAAGACCACCAGCTTGACACAGAGGAATTTGCCCACTGGTTTGATGGGACTCAGCTCTTCTCTGAGAGCCTTGTAGAAGAGTACAAGACAGTACATCGCAAACTGAAGAGAGCAAAACAAGTGCACAATTACACCATTGCCATGCAGGCAGCTTAAAGGTAAACACCACCGTTTTTCATATTTTAATATGTTCTTACCTCAACTTGGACAAATTAATCCATACCTATCTTTTTTTTTCAATGCGTGCACTTAATCTTTGTACAGCGCATCATGAATGTGTTAGCATTTAGCCTAGCCCCATTTATTCCTTAGAATCCAAACAGGGATGAATTTAGAAGCCAACAAACACTTCCATGTTTTCCCTATTTAAAGACTGTTACATGAGTAGTTACACGAGTAAGTATGGTGGCACAAAATAAAACGTGATTTTTTTAATCGGATAAAAAATGTGAAATATATTATATAGCGGAAGAGCGCCTGGTTTGCAGCACTTCGACCAAAATAAGTGCTCTTCCACTAATGTGTTCTCAAGGGGGTCACACACAGGACGCGCAGCTCGGCGCAGCCCCGTTCTTAAAAAATTTAACACATTGTTTTCTATAAGTGTACGCACACAGGCGCCAACAGGTGGCACCTGTCGGCAGCGGCCAGCTACGACTCAGGAAGCGCCACAGAGCGCCACTTTACATAGTTTAATAATATAACATCACATTTGTCCCACATCATTAACGTTTAACATTGGCTGCTAACATATATTTTGCATTTTGAAGTAGACGCTATCTGACTAAGCTCGTGCTATTTAAAGGGATAGTTCGGCCAAAAACGATATTAAACCCATGATTTACTCACCCCCAAGCTGTCCGAGTTGCATATGTCCATCGTTTTTCAGACAAACACATTTTCGGATATTTTAGAAAATATTTTAGATCTTTCTGTTCATTAAATGTAATGTTACGGGGTCCAGCAATAGTCCACGACCTTCAAGTCCAAAAAAGTGCGTCCATCCTTCACAAATTAAATCCAAACGGCTCCAGGATGATAAACAAAGGTCTTCTGTGGGTAATCCGTGCGGTGTTGTTGTAGAAATATCCATATTTAAAATGTTATTAACGTTATAAACTACCTTCCGGTAGCGCCCCCATTTTGGAGTGATGCGCATTCAGGATGAGAGCTTACGCAGCGTACAGAGTTTCTCTGTTGCTGCTCTGTGCCCCCGCCCTCCGAATTTGTCATACGTCACTAAGAAAAGTGCGTACACTACGCTAATACTCTCTCCTGAGTCTAAGATGGCGGCGCTACCGGAAGGTAGTTTATAACGTTAATAACATTT
This sequence comes from Misgurnus anguillicaudatus, assembly GCF_027580225.2. Taxonomy (NCBI): domain Eukaryota; kingdom Metazoa; phylum Chordata; class Actinopteri; order Cypriniformes; family Cobitidae; genus Misgurnus; species Misgurnus anguillicaudatus. The sequence goes on from NC_073339.2 coordinate 21,158,768, forward strand.
TAAATATGGATATTTCTACAACAACACCGCACGGATTACCCACAGAAGACCTTTGTTTATCATCCTGGAGCCGTTTGGATTTAATTTGTGAAGGATGGACGCACTTTTTTGGACTTGAAGGTCGTGGACTATTGCTTGACCCCGTAACATTACATTTAATGAACAGAAAGATCTAAAATATTTTCTAAAATATCCGAAAATGTGTTTGTCTGAAAAACGATGGACATATGCAACTCGGACAGCTTGGGGGTGAGTAAATCATGGGTTTAATATCGTTTTTGGCCGAACTATCCCTTTAATGTGCACTTCTGGTTCTACAATACCTCAGAGTTGTCCTAGACGCGACTCGACCCAGCGCTAAGCTGCGCGTCCGGTGTATGACCCTCTTAAGAGTGTGTGTGGATGAGTATCACATTCAAGATGCACTGCTTAAAAGTAAAACACTATATTGTGCTTCAGATTCCAAAACTTTTATCCAGACAGTATGCTTTTTAGCAGTTAGCTACCCAAAGAAATGTACTATTGTTAACAAAGCCCAGTTTACCACTTTATGTTACTGGTGATTGTTTGTTGGGTGGCCTTGTGTAACAGTCAGATATTATTGGATACTTACAAGCTGAGAGAGATTATTGAAGATAACCAGGTACGTCCAGGCGTTTTTAGAACTGAAGTTACCTTCATCATAGACCCCGCAAAGCTGACAAATCCTGATTCAGTGAAACAAACATAACTGGCTAAATACATTTTTGGAATTCTCATAAAAATGAAGCTTAGTTACTTATCAACTTAAACTGCTGCATACTCAATCTGTATAGTGTAACTTTACACATAAAAGCATGGTAATAGTAAAGCCTTGATCAACTTTATTATGAGTAACACTTACAATGCAATGACTGTGGTGACAGGTCTCACAACCGTGTACTGCAGAACTCCCAGTTTACATCTCAGCAACAGTACTCTGTTAAAAAAAGATTGAATCAATTTAAGGCTATGTTTAAACTACAACGATGTAGTAAATGAAAAGAATATTCCTTTGCGTTTTGAAAAAGTTCACGTACACGACACATGACGCTTACATTAATCCGCAAAGACAACATACGCATTCTTCTCTACAGAGTGATGAATACAAACAAGACAGCGAAAAGTTTGCGTTTTCAGGACCCCAAAGCGCTGTTGATGTGTAAATGAACAGCAAAGGCGCATAAAAACTTTCCTGTTTACAAAAACAAACATTGATGTCTAAATGGCATCTAATATATTTTACACATAACAACAGTGGCCTAAAGAGGCGAAACGTTTCCGGTAAATTTCCGGAAACTTTCCATGGGAACTTAATCTGGGGAATTTTGGAAATATATATTTATCATAAATTATACATAATTTTGGTCAATTTTAGACACCACTTTTTAAATGATTTCCCCCTAAAGTTTTCTCAGTCAGTGTATTTGTATCTAAAATTGTATCATATTGTTGCACATTAGCTTACACACAGCACAAGGAAGTCTAAAAATGTTTACGTAATTTACGTGAATACATGCAAAGATGGACATTTTGACATTATTTTGTGTGCAGGACTAAAGAAATGATCTGTGCATGTTGTGGAAGAATGCAAGTACATGCAGGGAGTGTGGCCTCAGTTGCCCTTTAAACAGTGTGCATGAAGAATGTGCAGGGTAGAAATTCAACTGAGGCTACGTTTACACGAAAACGATCTGAAGAGAAAACTTAAAAGTGGCGTTGCATTATCACTTTTTATTTCACGTTTATAAGAGCGTTTGGGGGGGGGATCTGCGTGATATGGTGCACAAAACTTTGTGATATTTGATGTAGTATGCACTCCAGGTGGCTAGGTAGCAACGTGAAGCACTGACACACAACAAGACAAAGTCCACGCGCCTGCATACAACTTTCTTTCTTGTTCTCCCAGGTCTCGTCCAAAGCCACCTGGTTTGCCTCCGACGAATTGGTGCATCAACAATTTGATGAAGGTAATAATGCGCCTTCTCTGATCAGTAATACTAGCTGTGAATATTTCGTACAACTGCTGGAAAGATTTGTATATTTTTCAGAGCTGCTATGGCAACTTGAAGGCCCAACGTATGGAAATAATCTGACATGTTTGTTGTTATTTTCCTGAACTGGCGCATGCCTGTGATGTAAACCCGTACGTGACGAGAACCACCGTGAGCAGACTTGCGTTTTTACCCTTTAGAAAGGAACGGGACGGTAGAGCGTTTTTAAGATTTCAACTCTGGAGGGTGGTTTCACTTTTTTGCGTTTTTAAGCCCCAAAAATGCTGTTGCCGTGTAAACGAAAGGCACATCCGCTAAAATATTTTTATGTTTTCAACCTCGAGCGTTCTCGTGTAAACAGGGCCTGAAATTACATTGTTGTTTTAAACAAAATTATGATGCAAGGTTTAAGTTCTTTGTCATAGGCAACTCTGCAATTCCAGTTTGTTTCCATTAATTCACGTTAATTCCCATAGAAAGTTTCCAGGCTTGAAAATTCCCAGAATTTTGCAACCCTACCTACACCACAAAGAAGGATTAAAAGCATGGCTTGGTATGTATGGACACTGGTAGCATTTCCTGACACCGTAAGTGTGTAACATCTGCCTGCCGTGCCTGCAACAGTTCACTTTTATCCAAATTGCCTCACAATGCATTACAGGGTATATTTTTACCAGTATGCATGTTCCCTGGGTTCAAAACAAATGACCTTTTGCACCTCAATGCCCTACAACTGAGTTATTCAGGAGCTATACAAGAATAATGACTTTACAAAAAAGGTTTAAAAACATCCCCCAGTCTACCATTGTTCATACAAACAGATAGTCTGGCCCCAGACTCATGTAATTGGTTGTTCCAGTGTTACTGTGTTAGGCTGGTCATATTTTTTAAAAGACCTACACAGCCACCTACAAACTGCTTACTTGCATAGTTGTCTTATCACATTAAACTGGAATAAGAGACGTATTCTAAGTTCTAACATTAAAAAAACATTAATATGACACCTTTAGGTTACAAGCAAATAACAGTATTCACTGTTCTCGCAAGAAAGAAAGCAAGTCCTTTAAAAAACAAATTTGTTTAGTTGAAAGCATTGCTGGTTTAAATCAACAAATGAGTCACGCATTACTACGTATGTAAATTGAAAACTTACTGCTGTCAGCAGCAGTAGCTAAAGGCAGACAGTTTCTCACTCGGCAAGCAATTTAAAAGAAATCTACTCCTGCTGTGCCTAAATAAGGACTTTTCATTTCACATGCACTACTTTGGAGAGGGCTCCAAAGGACAAGATGGTGTACACGTAAAGGACTCTCTTAGCACATGACAAAAAGATCAAACGCCTTGACAATAGCAGCAAATTAAAAGGAAAATAAATAATAAAAGAAAACATAAAATACCACATCTGGCCTATGCAAAAACACCAGGGTTCAATCTATTAGGAGCGGTTTTCCCGACATCCAAGTCGTTTTCACAACATACCTCACAAAAAAACAATACTGGTATGCATTTTGATGCAAAACAATGGTACTGATATTATGTTAAGATATGTCAGTGCAAGATGTTTTTAAATAAAGTGCACCTATTTTATTGCTATTATTTGTGTATTTGGTATAATACAATGTGTTCGTGTGGTTTATGGTTTAAAAATATATCGTTAGTTATATAATGTAGTTTTCCACATATCGTACATTTTTGTAGCTCAAGATATACTGTCTTCCTGAAACGCACTGATTTTTGTACAAAACTCATCGATTTTAAAAGCGCTGTGTCCCTGATTGGCCATGATCCTTACCATGTTTGAAAGATTCGGTCACAATGCAATGCTAACAGGAGTTAACTTACAGGCTGAGTCCAAAGCGGGAGGAATTATGCTCATGTTCGGTCTTGTCTACATCACAAATCCCAGGAAGTAAACTGTGGCATACACTCTGTGTGTTTGTTGTAGTCCAAGAAAAGAGATTTACATTGGAGACGATAACTCGCGTCATTGTTTACTTTGGGGTTTGTACCTTTTTCATATTGTTAACATGTACTAATACACACCAAAGGAAATAAACAATCGTGAATCGGACCATAGGAGCTCTTTTAGGCAGCTCAAACATGCACTTTAGTCTAAGATTAGGATAACACCTGTCCGGGAAACAGCCACTTAATCTACTATAGTCAAGCCTTATCTCATACACACACGTGCACGTACGTGCGCACACACAGTCCTTGTTTAGGCAATAATATTGATAATCAATTATACAAAATAATGTGTTTTTTAAAACTCACTCTCCCATGGGCCATGGTGGGCAGCAACACAAAGGGGGGAGATGTTTTTGCTGCTCCTGCACCTCCAGCATCCGCACCAGACTGGGATACTGGTTTCCCAGGTAGTTGAGTAGGAAGATCATAAAGTTGTAGATGACGTAGGCCTCATAGCACTCTCTGCATGTGTCTACGTAGATGGCAATACCGGGATACTTAAGCGCAATCCACTGTAAAAACAGAAGAACATAATGTGATACAGCTAAATGGACAAAATAGATCAATATGATTTGTAATCACAGTCTTCCACATATACAGTACTGAAGAGCACAGACATTACAAATAACACCATGTTACTGAAAATCAGATTAGTGGCACATAAGTCAAGGAAGCCACTGTACCAAGATAAATGAGTCATGAGACTTACCATCACGTCTGTCATTACCTCACATGTCAAACATTCACGAGGCAAGTTTTTAAGTAAACATCAAATCTGTAATCCAAATACCAAACTAAGCATACAATACTTTATACTCACACTATCCAGACTGTATATAGGAACCATCCATAATATTCTAATGAAGAAAACAGTGTAGGTAAATTGGGAATGGGAAAAGGCAGACCATCTTATATCGAATGGTATGCAGTAAAATCATTGTGAGATATTATTATTTACAAATCTACCTGATAATAGGTTTTTGCAGCTCAGGTTGGGTATAATGTACTAGATGCTGTAGTATACCCCACAGTGAGATGGGTATAGTCATAAACACAAATACACCAGCAATGAACCACGCCTTATTGTGAGCACCAGCCTGTGTTATTCAAGAGAGAAAACTCATGATTTGTTGACATGTTAGTCAATCAGCTGCGATATGTTTAATGTGGGCACACACGTAAAGACATCTAACCTGTGATTTTTGCACTTCCCAGATACAGAGTGGAAGGACAACCAGGAGCAGCAGGATGTACAGTACCACCACCAGAGGCCGAATCCACCTCCTCCAGTTTCCACACGTGCACGGCATCTTCACTTCTGCTTACACTTACATGAGCTTTAATAAAGAAGCAAGTCGAGTTTACTCGCTGGGTAAAAGCCAAGTTCTTAGCAGTTTTACTGCTATGGTTGTATTTAGATGCATATGATGCGCATGATTACGACACCGATCTAGATAAATCATGAGTGTGGTTAGCACGTGAAATAATCAGCTGATTCACTGTACACATACAGTGACCTCCTCATGCTTTAACGTTACGCTCTCCATACGCATCTAACTTACTGCATTCAACGACATCTCACCGACGAATCGAGCATACGAAAATAATGTAACTCTATTTCTATACGCCACGACGTCAAACGCAAACAACTTGACACAGCTGAAAAGTATTCCAACGAGCGAGAAGTTGGTAAACAAAGCTGGTTGAAACTTCCTGTTGATCGTGGCGTCACTGTTTAATTTCGTCGTCTGTTTTTATTAAACAATCGAGAAGAATTATGGAGATTCAGCGCCAGTGCGCCACCTGTAGGACCGGAGCGAATCAAACTGTGAATTTACAGCTCATTGCTAAAAACCCTCATGTATTATAGTTTTTCTCAGTGATTTTGACAATTTTTTTAAACAGTTATAACTGTTCTATACTAACCCACACAAAACATTAACTCATGGTTAAATTACACATAGTTATTGTGTCACCAAAATTAAAAGGTTTTGTTGGTAGACGTAGCATACTGATCAAATTTGTTAGATGCTTTTCACCAGTGCAGACAGTCAACCATGATATTTGTTTATTATTATAAACAGATTTCATTTTTGTTTTGTTAACGCTGCCTACAGTTCAGTTTACTTCAGGCCAGTCGCCAAGACCCCCCAAAAGAAGAAAAAGACGTGTTTAAAATTCATTTTACATTTATTTATTTAGCAGACGCTTTTAGCGACTTACAAAAAGTGCAGCCATGTTTACAGGACTGGAGGAATTTATTTATTTATTTTTAGGAGTTAAGGGTAAACTCCAGAAACCCATCTGCAGAACTAGGCTATTTCCAAAAAAAATAATAGGTTAATAGCATAGGAAAAAGGGACGTCCCAGCCTCCCCGTATAGATATAACACTTCACAAGGGTTTAAAAAGATTATATATTGCCACTAGATGGTAGTGTAAGGCAAAAATATTGTGACAGTTTCCAGAAATTCTGTTTGAATGACTGCTGTCTGTAAAGACTCTTTCTGTAATTCTCCCTTGTATGTTTCTTTCTCTTTTTCTGTTCAACTGGAAAAAATATTACGACACAACAACTGAACAGTCAATAACTGTTTCAAATTAACAATCCTGGAAAGTGATCAAAGTGAGTTTTTAACCGTATGCAGTTTTAGCACAAAAGTGCGATTTATTTTATTATTATTATTATTTCAGTTTTAACAAGGCAGCAAGATGGCAAATTTTAATAATCAATGCAATACGTTGAAAAAAATCTATATTTTATTTTTTAACAAAGCAATAATATTTTCCGGAAACTTGTATTTGTAGTGCACATTCAAACTTGCAAAATCAAACACTTTTTGTAGATCTTGAGGTGGCCATTTGATGTCTCCATAAGCAAATTTTGTGTAAAGGTTTACAGCTCTCTCTTTTAAATATTAAAAATATAACTAAATTTGTAAGTATTTACATTTTAAACAAACAACGAATATGTCTGTAGACAAAGACTTAAAAACCTCGGTTTATCTTTGTTGGGCTTTTGTTTAAAAAGCTAAAATTTTGCTTTCCCTGTGAATTTTAAATGTAACAATGTTGTTTAGTTGCACACTAAATAAGTTGATTTTATTGTAGGCTCACACATAGAATTTTTATTATGCATTATACTGCATCGACTTGTGAGATCCATCTGTCCACACCATAGATGTAGCAGCCAAGATTTACTGGCCTGTTTCAATTACCCACCAAATGTGGAAGACGAGTTTAAAGGTTTCTTACGTCAAAAATCAACTACAGCTGAGCTTTTCCATGATGAAAGCAGAGGCAGGAGATCGACCTGTAAAACAAAATGTTCATGTTTTCTCCTCTGCTGTTCTTCTTACTTCATCTCGGAAGAGACAAACTATAATAAAGCATGGCCTGACAGTCACAGAAGAAAATAATTATGTCCAAAAATGGGTGTCAAATCCCGTGTCTGGGAATGACAAAAAACGTGAAGCAACTTTGTCTGTCCTAAATGAAGCTGCGCTGTCATCATACTGCCCCCCAGTTACAGAAATGGCTTGTTGTGGTGGGACAGATTGTTCATAAATATTGAATCCATCCTTTTGGCTTTTATAAATTAGAAATCACTGTTGCCACACTCATGCAAGCGCCTTGCTTGGAGGGATAGCTCTGCAAAATGACATGCGGGACGCTGCCATGTCGGGGCAGGGAAGACAAACAGCCCATGTGTTTGAGAAAATTGGATACAGTTCAACTTTAAACGCTGAATGACGTCCATTGCAACATATCCCATCTCACGTGACCTGTAACATTAAGTTATTTCTTAGGCATTTAGTGTGGATTCTCTGCATCTAAAATCATGTGACAGTAAGTTCTGAATTAAATAAAGCACCTTTTTCTTGAATTTTTAAACAGTACATCCTATTGATGAATATCAGTCATGTGACCTTTTACGTCATTCCAGTTACCTGTCGCCATCTTGAGTACCTATCGAGTACCAGTAGGCTACTGACAAGCATTGGCTATAGCGTTGCTACAATTTACGGATTTCTTAACTATTACTGTCTATGATTCTTACGGATATTGGAAATTGCTACGAAAGACAGCATTTCACACCTCGACTGTCATGAAAAGAAACGCTACTTTAAAAAGAAACATTAAAAATATCTTGGTTAGGGTGTGATGCCTACTCGATCTCTGATGCGTTCTTCCAGCCACTGTCAGCTGCTATTGAACTAACACTATTTTTAAAAAGGGACGACACAACATGAAACTTTGCTCGAAGTATCACCTGGATCTCTACACATGAATGCGAGCATTGAGAACATTGTTTGTGTACACAGAATTTACTAAAAAGAAGGGTTTTGAACAACTGACTTTGGCTGTTATGGTGTCCGGTCGCCATCTTTGCCAGACATAAAGAATTGATTTTCGAATGCAAATGAATTAATCTCATATGAGGCTCTTTATCAATTAGAAGGTCACCCAGATAGCAATTTCCTTTGGGGCGGATCCGCATGAAAGCCTTTAGATCCGTCTGTAGCGGACATACGGTATCTGACTGTGGGCCAGATCTGCACCTGATAAGATTTCAGCTCTGCTAGCAAAGCTGTTTTTTCATCGATTTACAGATTTGTCCCAGGTCCGTTTTCCGCAACTCAACCGGAAGTCAGGAGATGCGTTTAAAATACAAAACACTAATTTGGCCCAAACCTGTGATACGGATATGGGCAGAAGGAGCAGGTGGTAGGCTATAAATTGAACCGAGAAGTCAACTAGCCGGCTGCTGTAGAATAAAAGTATTTTGAAATGGCACAAATTTAGAAAATTAGAAATTTAGAATTTAGAAGTGGCCATCAATTTAGAAATGATGGCCACTTCATTTCTACTAAGCTATTGGCTCAGATTTGTGCCAGTTAGACTTTTTAGTGCTGTTTTTCTACAGTCAGCAGATTTGGGCCAGATCCACTTACCACATCAGAACCAAAGATTCCAGAAAGACAGTTCACTGATGTGGCCCACATCTGTAATATTGACCCAAACCACCTCCAAACTTGTGTGTTCCACTCTGGTTTACTGAACAGAGCCGAACGCGCGAAGTGCGTGAGGTCCGTCCGTTTGAGAGACGTTATGCTGATCTGGCCCTCATCCGTACCACGGATTATAGCCAGAAACCGTTGGAATAGAGCAAATTAAACTTTTGTGGGGGTGCCCATTGCCATATTTCGTTATTAAATCCTGATTTGTTAAATCTTACAATGGAACACTTGCACGTAGCCTACACAAAAATGATTAATTCACTAACAAAGTATTAGGCTTGTCTTAAAATGGAAGATTTACCACATAACTAAAAAAAAATACATTAGCAACTGTCCACTATCCAAGTGCAATGGTCCAAGCTGTATTGCCATCCTGGGAAGAAAAAAAGTTGCGAACATCGTGGGAAAAAACGGCACTGGCGCACATAATGGATGGTACGTATATTGATTTTTTAACACTATATTTCGTTGGCAATGGTGTGATTATGGTGAATATAGTGTTATGGGACTGCAAGTTTCTGCTTTAAGTTTTAGTTTGCCCCAGGGGCGGTTCTAGACCCTTTTAAGTGGGGCTCCAGCCACCCTGCCGTCATCTTAGCCCCCCTAAAATTAGTCTTAATTTGTCTACCAAACTATCAAATATATTTTTCTGAAGTTTTATTTATTTGTAAAAACAATTTATTCGAATATAATTATAAAAAAAACGCAAAATGCAAGACATTTAGAAAAAAATTACGAGTTTATGAGGCATTCGATTAGCTTTGCTGTTCTGCGCATGCGTCGTAACCGTCAGTGGAGGAGAGCTCGAGCGCCTGAGCTTCAGGTCACACAGAGGGAGCAATTGTTTCATAAAATATCCAGCGTGGAAGCTCAGAAGGTAATTTAGCCAAAGTTTTAATTTGTTTGCTAAGCTTTATGAGTGCGGTCATGTCTACAAAATATATAAGAAATATATTTGCCGTCTTAAATGAGATAATAATAGTTATCCCCCGTTTATAATTCAAAACTGCTTTGCATACTGAAGCCGTGCCGTTTAAAGTTTGCCGTTGTCATGACACATTTTGCAATACTACAAGGTCTATATTTGTACCTTTTTCTAGTTAACAGTAATACCAGCTGTGAATAATATGATGCTAAGTTATCGAATGTGCAATTGAGAAATATATCATATGAGTTTAACCCACGAAATTAAACACACAAATAAGATAGACTATAAACAACATTCAGTGACTTGTTTGCTTTTATAGATGGATATATAACGTTTTTTTAAATGCTGGAAAGGAGAGCAAACAGGTGGAGAAAGAGTTAGAGAGACTGAAGAGGTCAGAGACAGGTAACGTTAAGAGATGATAAAGTGATTGTTGCAGTTTCATAGTCATGATAAATGTTATTATTATTAGCCCCTAAAATAAACATCATTCCATTATTTACTTACCCTTATGTTGTTTTAAAACATAACAGCTTTTATTTTCCGATCAGAAACTAAAGGGGTCATGTATGATTTATTACAGTCATATTTAGAATCACTGCAGGTTGTTGTTAGTAAGTTTATGAATCTGGTTATGCATGCTAGAAGCATGCATGATACATCTGGAAAGTAAAACTGATTTATAATGTATACCGAAAAGTACAGTCTGACTCGTATAAATATAAATTCTCATATAAATTGTTAGTATTCATTAAACTTTGAATATACATATAGTATACATGAACTTGAATTCAAGATACACAATAATAAATAATAGTAATAAATAACACTTATACCTTTTATATCTGTTCAAGAGAATTTTTATTTATTTTTATTAGGTTAATAATAATAAGGGCTTGGAACTATATAGAAGAGTAATGTATATGTAGCCTACATGAATTTATTAATATAATAATACTGGTCCCAATTTGCAAAAAGGCATCACAATGCTCTCTTCACATAATCACTGAGGGCTAAGCCCCCATAAGAATGAAATCCTAGAACAGTTTGCCCCATCCCGCTATCAGCTATCGTGAAGTAATTACCAACCATTTCGTTCGAAAAATTCTAAAACAACGATGTTTTTAATACTTTAAAATAACATTTGATAAATGAACCTTTCTCTTGGAGGTTTCTTAAACAAAAGGCTGCATAGGAGGTCGCATTTGTAAACTGCATACGTCATAAAGACTGTCTTGTTACAGAATATTAACAATTATAAAGTTTTACACTATTATATTTAGTTAATCGTAGCTGTATTTATATTTAGTTAATTGTTGTAATATGCTTATGACTTGCGAATGTAATGCTCAATTAACTGAAATAAGGCAGGCTTGATGACGTACTGTATGCATCCTGCATATGCGACCTGCGGAGGATGCAGCTTTCTGTTTGAGTAACATCAGCATAAAGGTTTCTGGCTAAAGCTTTCACGGTGCAATGTGCATGCATTATATTCTGTCTTTTACTGCGTGTGCTGTTTTGTTTGGGTTTCCAAATGTTCGTCTGACACGCATTGTGAATCAGGGTATCTTCCGTCCATTCCATATTCGTTTTAAAATTAAAAATCAAAAACAAATCGAATTTTCATTTATCGTTTTCATTTATAAAATGAAAAAAGAAAAATAGAAATTTATACATTTTTCTAGTTACCCAGCAAACATTGGTCCGACGGCAACGTCGTGTCCCTGGCCAAAAATAGCCGCGGTATGATGGCATAAATCGGTGAAAATATGTAAAAAAAAAAAACACATGTCATAAAAATGCATTCAGATACATTTGTACATGTCTATAGTTCTATGGGGTTACATGTATAATTGTTACTTTGACTTTTAGCTACGTGTACATATACCCTGATGTGAATTGGATGCATGTCTTTTACAGGTGCATTTATAGTCCATCATGGCATAAAAAATCCTCGGCATGCAACCACGAGGAGAGGGGGAATTTACTAAGGAGTTTTGTCTATATATTATATAAAATCTACTGTTGGGTAAGTACATTTTGTATTATTTGATTAACGTGCTTAAGTTTTACTCGTCTGACACAAATGAACCAAAATAAACATTGCCAGAATTGTCCACACTGAGTATGGCTAAAATTAGCTAATAGGCTAAAAGGTACTTTGAACTTACACATGTTATACCATAGTATAAAGTATGTTTAATGATACAGTCAAAGTTATTACTTTAGCTTATTTATGCAGCCTTTGAGAATTTCTTTCAGAAATTAAAACATCTGAAAGAGAAAAGTCATTTGGCATGATGGATTTGATTAACATTGCACATGTAAAATGTTAAATACTCTTCTGTATTAAAAGCTCAGCATAAGTGTTTGATTAACTTCCTTTGCTTTTGTTTTGTACAAAGGAAGAGCAGAACCTAATCCAAATAAAAATAAAAAAGCTGTTAAAAGCCAGGTAAATGCCTCAGTTTTATACACATAAACACATCTCGTCAGTGAAACTGGTTCCATGATCGCATCACCTGCTTTGATGGAGCGGCATTTACTACACAAAGCCTTGGTTCACTGACAATTGGGGCAATTTCGCATTAATTATCGAGGACGCATCTCCTGCGATACATGCGATATGGCCCAGCTTGTCAGTTAACCTCAGCTTTGTGTAGTAAATACGTCTCCATCTGAAAGCAGGTGATGGCAATTTACTAATAATCAAGGAACCGGCTTCACTGACGAGATGCGCATGATATCGCATGTGATTTATCATGCATCGCTATAAACTACATTAGTGACAACACAGCTTAGAGTATAAACATTGACATTTCTCTGAATCTGAGTTAATAGTTACAAATACAGAGCTTATAATGTCTGTCATTGCTCAACCACAAAGACCTAAAGTACAGCCATCTGATTTCATAACTAATGCAGTATTACACTGTGAAGTGATATACTGTTAATATTTTAAACTACCATAAAATTAACTATATTTGTACAGGTGAGGTAACACAACGAAAAAATAACAGGATGGAGACTACCTGATTCTTCACCTATGGCCTTAGCTTCAAATGCAAGAAGTAAGAAATGCTATATGACGTGTATTTTGCATTATGAATGCATTGTGAATACATCAAAGATGTTGATAACAAGTTGATCTTTGTAAGTTGTGATATAAAGAATATGTATATATATTTCCATCTATCTTTCTATAACATTATTAGGGCCCGAGCACACAAGTGTGAGGACCCTATTGTTTTTGCTCCGTTTATTATTATTATTATTATTATTTATTCTTCTTCTTCTCCAAAGTGAATCGCATTTTTGAGAGGCGAAACATGCTCGAAAACTCATGAAATTTTGCACACATGTCAGGAGTGGCGAAAATTTACATGTGGCATAGGCGCCAGAAGTGGGCGTGTAGAAATGGCTCGATAGCGCCACCTGCAAAATTTCAAGAGAACCGCCCCCCCACTACGAAAAACGTACAGATACGAAATTTGGTAGGATCATCTATCACCCCAAGACCTACAAAAAAGTCTCTTGGAGCAAAGCTCTAAACCCAACAGGAAGTCCGCCATTTTGAATTTTTGCCTTGATTTTTGTGCAATTTTGGTCATTTCCAGCCTTCATACTTTAACGAACTCCTCCTACAGATTTAATCCGATCATCGTCATATTTGGTCAATCTCATCTAAAGGCCTTTGCGATGTTAAATTGCGGAGATCTTGACTTTTCGTCAGAGGGTGTGTCCGTGGCGGCCTGACAAATTTCGGCATTTTCGCCATGAAACAGGAAGTGGCTCTAACTCAGGCATACAATGTCCAATCTGCCCCACGCTTCATACGTTTGATAAGGGTCTTGGCCTGAACACATTTCAATGCCAATATTCAACTTCACTCATAGCGCCACCTAGAGGTAGGAGGAAATACCATGTTTTATGCTCTGATTTACTGCTCTTAGAGATTTAATCAAATCATCATCATATTTGGTCTGACTGATGTTAAGCCCTTTAACTTGATAAATTGCGAAGATCTTGACTTTTCGTTGAAGGGCGTGTCCGTGGCGGCCTGGCAAAGTGTGATGTTTCGCCATGAAACAGGAAGTTGTTATAACTCAGGCATACAATGTCCGATCTGCCCCTGACTTCACACGTTTGATAAGGGTCCTGGCCTGAACACATCAACATGGCATAATTCAGTAACACCCATAGCGCCACCTAGAGGCAGCAGGAAATACCATGTTTTACGCTGTGATTTACTGCTCTTAGATATTTAACCATATCAACATCATATTTCACCAGTGTAATCTCAAGACCTTGTGTGATGATAAAAAGCAACGACCTTGACTTTTCATTAAAGGGCGTGTCCGTGGTGGCCTCGCAAAGTATCGGTAAATGAATCGCATTTTTGACAGGCTAAACAATCCCAAAAAGTCATAAAACGTTGCACACATGTCAGAAGTGGCGAAAATTTACATGTGGCATAGGCGCCAGAAGTGGGCGTATAGAAATGGCTCGATAGCGCCACCTGCAAAATTTCAAGCGAACAGCCCCCCCGCTACGAAAAATGTACAGATACGAAATTTGGTAGGATCATCTATCACCCCAAGACCTACAAAAAAGTCTCTTGGAGCGAAGCTCTAAACCCCACAGGAAGTCGGCCATTTTGAATTTTTGCCTTGATTTTTGTGCAAATTTGGTCATTTCCAGGCTTCATACTGCAACAAACTCCTCCTACAGATTTAATCCGATCATCGTCATATTTGGTCGGTCTTATCTAAAGGCCTTTGCGATGCTAAATTGCAGGGATCTTGACTTTTCGTTGGAGGGTGTGTCCGTGGCGGGCTGCCAAATTTCGGCGTTTTCGCCATGAAACAGGAAGTGGCTCTAACTCAGGTATACAATGTCCAATCTGCCCCACGCTTCACATGTTTGATTAGGGTCTTGGCCTGAACACATTTCAATGCCAATATTCAGCTTCAGTCATAGCGCCACCTAGAGGTAGCAGGAAATACCATGTTTTACGCTATGATTTACTGCTCTTAGAGATTTAATCAAATCATCATCATATTTGGTTAGATTGATGTAAAGCCCTCTGCGGTGATAAATTGTGAATATCTTGACTTTTCGTTGAAGGGCGTGTCCGTGGCGGCCTGGCAAAGTGTGATGTTTCGCCATGAAACAGGAAGCTGTTGTAATTCAGACATACATTGTTCGATCTGCCCCAGACTTCACATGTTTGATAAGGTTCTTGGCCTGAACACATTTCAATGCCAATATTCAGCTTCAGTCATAGCACCACCTGCTGCACACAGGCGGTGTGGCACATCAGTTTCCCTTTGAATATCCACCTGTATTTACCCACTTTAATTCATATCCCCCTGGTTCACTGCTTTACTAATGCCATAGGGTAGCGGTGCACATGCGTGCGAGGGCCCTTCCATCGCTGCTTGCAGCTTTAATTTCAATTGTTTTCACATTTAGGTCCAGCAACTGTCTGAGCTGGTGGATATTCTATCAGAGACTGCATGAACAACGTTATGAACAGGTATGTGTTTCCCTTGAATTGTGTAATCCTGCATAATATTGCAGGAATATATATTGATTACAACCATAATTAACCCAGCAATTTATATTACTTAAATTCAGGATTTAATCTGTCACACATCCCTTGTTCAAAACTATTAAAGTTCGTAGTGGCTCAAACAGTCAGCCATACTGAAAACAAGAAATAAAATCATAATTTCAGTGTAAGCCAGTGGTGTCAAACTCAATTCCTGGAGGGCCGGCGTCCCTGCAGAGTTTAGATCCAGCCCTAATCAAAAACACCTGATGCGTTTAATCAAGGTCTTCAGGATTACTAGAAACTTCCAAACAGTGCCTGGTTGCATAAAACTTTAAGACTAGTCTTTAAAGTTAGTCATGAATTTTTTTCTTCAAGACTGATCATAACTGTTTTAAGTATGTTACATAGAAAGGTAGATTGGTCTAATTTAAATCCAAATAATAAGACTGATTAGCCCTAACTAATTGCTGGTTAGTCAGAATCATTCTTAAGACGCAGTCTTAATGTCACGGCTATGTTTATGCAACCAGCCACAGGTGTGTTGGAGTTCATTGGAGCTAAACTGTGTAGGACACCGGCCCTCCAGGAACTGAGTTTGACACCCCTGGTGTAAGCCATTACTTGTCACCAAAACCTATGGATGAGGATATTGTTTATAGCACATGTTACATGGTAGATGAGTACTTGTGAAGTGTTAAAACATAGTGTGTGTTTGAACATTGCATGCAATTGCTATGTTGCACATTACTGTTAATTGTGATTTATTGACCATTAAGGTTATTTGTCTAAGGTGAAGTAATCTTACATTTCTTTCACAGAATGATGTCTAATTGTCTTATGGCAAAGTTCAATATGAGGGGTGGTGGACATCTGGAAAAGAAGTCTTTTAAAGGCACACCTTTGTATTATGTTATTCAAGGTAATTTGGGGAATATGTTGATCTAAAAAAAACTCTTGTTCTTGTATATTGATGTAATTTTTATTGCTATGATCCAACACAGTCTCACCCCATGGCGTCAATATTTGACGAACTGGGGACTTCAATACTATTAGGTACGCGAAATTAAACAGTTGTCACCTGGCGTTGGGGTTAGAGTTAGGTTTGGGTAGGGATGTCATTATGTAAATCCAACCCTAAACCGACGCGAAAATGGCAAGAAAATAGGAAACAGAATGCAACAGACTTAATAGTATTGAAGTCCCCAGTTCGTCAAAAAATGACGCGAAAGGTATACCCTCCGCGTCAACATATTGACGCATGGTCAAGTGTCGTCAAATATTGACGCCATGGGGTGAGACTGGGTTGCAATGATTTATGTATTTAGGGGACATCACAGCTCACCTTTCTGATCTAACACTTATTTAAAGCATAACATCTTTTATACAATAATTTATATATATATATATATATATATATATATATATATGAAGAGTTTCGTTGCAAAACGAGATAAATCCGTTTTTAACATTTTTGTCAAAACATGTTTATTATTCTGTTATCATGTTATTATCTTGTTATATGGTGCTACCTAGCTGTATTTTTTAAGTTATGAAGGTTTAAATCAAAACAAACCAACTGCAGTTGAACAACCAAAAAACAAGATTTCTGAAAAATTATATATATATAATTTTAGCTGTAGACCATAAAGATTTTGAAAGTAAGTGCATGTCATTTACCTCAAATGTTTAATTGTATTTATTTAAAAAAGAAACATATTCTTCTCTTCCCTAAGATGCTGTGAGGAGGTGGAGCCCAAAAGCCACAGACTCGGAAATCGATGCAGCTATGGCAGACCACCTCAAGCACGCTCCAGGAAGAGAGCTAGGGGTTGTGAATACAAAAAATAAGCCAAACAGATGTAATGTGTTAGAGAGAGTTCACACAAAAATGAAAATTGTTATAATTTTCTTACCCACGTGTTTCAAACCTGTATACATTTCTATTTTTTGCTGAACACAAAGATTGAATAATGTTTGTAACCAAGCATTTCTCACAACCCATTAACTGTCATAATCATTTTTTTTTTACAATTGTAGTAATGTGTTGTGAGAACTGCTTTTTTAAAAACATTCTTTCAAATATCTTTGTGTTCCGCAGAACATAGAAAGGTATACAGGTTTGAAACATGAGAGGGAGTAAATGACTAAATATTCATTTTTGGGTGAACTATCCCTTTATATAATAAAGTATTTTGAAATTGTTATTATAGTTAAAAAAATAAAAGTCTTAAATCAGAACATGCTTCTTTTTTGCTCATGTCCACAAATAATGTGTTCTTAAATGTGTTTAATGCCTAAAGACCTACACCAAGCGACAAGTGCTATGGTTGTTAGCTTATATACATTCTGAAAATTTCATGTGTACTTTATGTAGATGGAGGCCTATGATTATTGCTTCTGACTGTAGGGTAATAAATATAAGGTAGCCTAAACACATGAAAGACTAAACATCACATAGGCCATAAATCCCAAAAATAAGGCATAGGCATCGATCTGGTACGCGGATCTGTGCCGCATCTCTATGCGGGACTGGGCCAGCTCTGTTCCATTTCCAGTTCAGATCCGTGAAACTGATCCTGACCACTTCTTGGCCGATGTGCGTTTGGACACTGGACCGTGTTAGTTAAACGGATCTGATGCGGATGGAACGGTATGTGTGGGCCAGCTCCACCCCAGTGTTGTTTTACTGTTTTGGTACGAGAGTGGGCCAGGGCTGACCCATCTCTGGTGCAGAGCCATGAAACAAATCCTGATCACTTTTGGCCCGTTGTGCATTTGGACACTGGACCATGTCCGTGAGATGGATCCGGGGTGGATCGCATGGTAGGTGTGGGCCAGATCCACCCCAGTGTGGTTTTGCTATCTGGGCAATATTATCCGTGCATTTATATGGAACTGTGCTTTAGGAGCTATCCATCTTTACTCTCCTCCCTCCTTATGTGGCATTTGGAGATTGATACATCTTGACTGCAAGATGGCGGCAAGCGGACGCCAAAACAACCAAAGTCAGTTGCTCAAAACCTTATTTTTAGTAAACTCTGTATATACAAACAATGTTCTCAATGCTGACACTTCACGCGTTTCGTATTGACACTGCAGCGCACAGCCTCTGCATGGGTTGTACCATGTGAAGGAGTTTTCCCCTCCCCTCCCATAGAGTTGGTTCGGTCCATAGCACTTCTTTTCCAAAACTTTTCTCCGGTAGGCTGGGCCGGCCCTACCGTAACAATACGCGTTCAGAGAGGAGATGAGAGGAGAAGGGCCATGGATGCTGCCAAATGTGCCAAACTTACAGATTTATTTTCAAGAGAACAAACAAAAGTGACAACAGGTAACTTAAAGAGAAATAAGCCTAGTAATGGTTAGCATTAGCAACGTAATTGTTCGGCTAATAGCGTTTTCAAACTATTTACAAGCCAACATTTTTTTAGTTAAAATATTAGCATGTATATATTTGTGTATACACGTGATTCATAGACTTTGCAAAGATTATGCAAGCAGCTTCTGAGCAGCAGATAAGCCAGTTCCCCGCTGAAAACGAGGAGGCAATGAGTACACAATATGAATTAAAGTTATTTAACCCTCAGGTTGTGTTCAGAACCCTATAACACCTTTTGTGTTCCCAGTCAAAAATGACCAGCCTAAAAAAAAGCTTATAAATCACTTTTTATGCTATATTTTTACCCAATATTGGATTCAATATAAACTGTTTTCTTTTTTAATTAGGAATGGGTTTTATATTTCTATTTGCACCTGTGACCTGATTAATCATAGGCCTAGCAATGCTAATAATTTATCAACCTTTGCGACCTTTCCTTGTGGAATAGACTCTATAAAGGGCTGGGTTATTTTTGACCCATAATGTGTAAATATTGGACAGAACACGCTGCTGGGTTAAAATTGACCCAATGCTGGGTTGTTTTAACCCAACTGTTGGATTATTATAATCCATGGTTGCATAACAACAACCCAACGTTGGGTTATTTTTAACCCAGCATTTGTTCTGTCAAATATTTACCCATTATGGGTTAAAAATAACCCAGCCTTTTTTAGAGTGTAGAGGAATATTTTTGTTAACTTCTCATCTTAAGTGAAATATTATTTAACTTTTACCTTATTTGTTGAACCATGATATTAATAAAAACTATAGTAAGAGCTGAACTGTTGCTTTATTTATCCAATTTGAAAAAAGTGGTAATTTGGAATAACACTATGGAAAAAGTGGGCCGGTCTTGGGCCTGAAATTCCCGGGCTGAAAAGTGGCCCCACTCCGGCCCTGACTTCCGGTACTCAAAATGGTGGAAGTTTGAGATGTGAGTGACGCCAGCTGATATTTATGAATTGTAGTATGTGTGTAAACTCTGCTGTTTTGCTTCATTCCCTACATTCTTACTTTTTAGCCCACATTGCACTTTGATTTTGAGTGTATGATCAGAGTGTACACCATAGCTGTGTCCCAATTCAAAGGCTGTGACCTTCTAAGGACGAAAATAACTGAAATGAGACATTCTAGTTTCGAAGGGCCCATAAGTTGCGTCAACTGCTGTACACACCCACCGCGCCTGTCAGCGGGACAAAGCGAAGACGTTTCTGACTTATTAGTAAAAAAATATGGAACCAGAAAAATATTAATTGTATTTTACAAAATGTTGATGTAGGTTAAACTAATCAACAGTATATCAAATTAATCAAACTTAAATATACACAAAATAATATAAACATACTGTTGCAAGAGAAAGTATGTGAACTTTTTTTGGAATTCTTTTTGAATAGTTTTGTCATAAAATGTGAACTGATCTTTATCTAAGTCAAGGGTATTGACAAACATAATGGCCCTCATTTATCATTCTTGCGTATATGTTGGTGTAAGATTATGCTTACACTCCTCTCACCGCCTGATTTATGAAGCTGTGCGTACCTTTGAAATTCAGGTGTAAGCAATACCTGCCCTTCATAAATGCCGCGGCTGAAAACGATCGTCATTAGAATAACACGGCCATATAAATTCAAGTCTCCGCCTCCCCCACGCCCTCATTTTTTGACATTGACAGCAAAGAAGAGAAACCAGGAAGTGGAAAGAAACAAAATTGTTTTATTTGGGAGTTTAAAGAGCGAGATTAAAGACACATTAATAATTGCATGACATTTTGTAATATTTGTATTATTATTATCCGGATATAATTCAAATTAACAATTTGTTTCCACGACCTCCACAGGTTTATAGGCTAATTCATAATTTGAAGTAATAATAATTGTAATAGTAATTACAAAATATTATAATAATTAATTCCAAGGAACAAACTGTTGAATATTGGGAACGAATTCTAAATTTATGGCCATACTTTCGGGTGCGTTCACACGACAAAATTTCGGGAGTGACAACCGTATTTACTTACAGGTGTGAGTCTGGAAGTGTCCTGTTCACACAGCAAATTAAGGACACAAATAGAACACTGTCTGTATGAACGAGCAACCGACCTCAAACCCGTATTCTAGTTACACGCGGCGCCTGTAACCATAGTGACGGACGAATATATTAAAAAAAAGTATTATTTATGCAATGGGCAAACTTTTTTTATGTAATTAACAAAAACAGCTGGCTGGTGTAACGCTTACCATTGTGCAGAGAAAAATAAACAAGGGTGGCTCCTTATTAAAGTTTTAATTTCCTAAATGAATGAACATAAAATCAGTTTCAGCAACTGCACGTTTTACCAAAGCAGATATATACTATATAAAAGTAATCATAATGACTTATGAAGCAATAGCAAATCGATCCGTTTTTGCAAGAAATCGAACTTTATTTAAACCATTAACGCAGCCAAATAGGAAGTGCGCTTACGCTCCCGCTCTGTAGGTGGCGCAGAGAGTATGGCTGTTTCTCAATATGCGTTCTTCAGCGATCTTGCGTCCTCGTGTCCTCGCTCTGCGTCATCATTAACGGTCGAAGTTCATTCCAATTTTCAAGAACGCAAGGACAGAGGACGCATGAAAATACCCGGATGTGTTCTTGATATGGAGGATGCATCGAGTGCAGACTTGCTGAAATCGCTTTACGCCCCAGAAGTCATTGCGGCAAAACATCCGAGTTCGTTCTTCCAAGGACGCCTGGCAAGACCGATCTCCACGAGGACGCAAGTCCGTTCTTTGCGTTCTTGGAATTGAGAAACAGCCCAAGGTTTACCAACCGCAGGCAAAACCAGCCTCTTAGTGCCACCTAAAGAGCGGGAGTGTAAAAAGCGCACTTTATATGTTGCCACAGTTCTGTATGGACGCTAATAATGTTGTCAATAACGTTCGATATCCTGCAAAAACCGACCGATTTGCTTCACAAGCAGCAAAAAATGTCACCAGGAGTCATGGAGATTACTTTTGTATTGGATATATCTGCTTTTTGACCTCTCAAAGTGACGCATCTTTTGCCTTGCATTATATGAATCACATATGTTTTTTTTCTTCCAAAATATCTTCTTTATTGCGCTACTGAAGATAAAAGGTGAGTAAACAAACAGCTAATTTTTATATCCCTTTTATTATACAGTTAACATTATATTAATCGTCCACTTTTAAAGTTTAAACTTTATATATCTCACTTACTTGGCTGCACACAATTTTATGCGTAATGTAATATGTTCTGTGGCGTCTATGAAGGTAATATAATATCACATTAACCTTTTGGAGCAATTCTGGTGCGTAGTTTGAAGTCATTTTTTTATGCACTGTAACGTTATCTTAACACAAGAGCAACGAATGACGTGACAGACAACTGGTTGTCCAGTGCGATTCCGTTCACACGGCACAGCTTCTTTGTAAATACGGTTGTGAAACCCGAAAAGTTACGGGTGTGAAGTCGGTTATAGAATGCGGTTGTCAAACCCGTAAATAACCGAACTGCGTGTGAACGGAACCGTCTTAAGGACTCAAATACGGGTTTGACAACCGTATTATGGTACCGTGTGAACGCAGCAATAAGAAAAAGAAGTGCAATAATTTTTCCTTATCTATTCATGTGTAGCTATTTATTTATCATCGAATGGTATGTAACTAGCTTACCTTTTGATGCATTATTTTCGTAGCACATCCTTGTGCTTTCTTGCAATGTGCCGCTTCAGATTCCAGGATGAATATTTGCTAACTTTTACCCTTTCAATGTTTTCTTCCTGTCCAATCTTAACTTTTTTTTTTTCATTTAAGGCTTGAATGCCATAACTTATTGCTAGACGTTTTTACAGATTCTCGAACTTGCAAATTATCAAAGGGCATTCTGGCTTCGACGAGCGGTGCTGAGCGAATGGAATTTTCGGAAAACGCCGCTCTGATGGTGTTACCGCACCGCTCAACGCTCCGCTCACGTGCTCTGCCCTAAAACGGCTCGCAACTTAAGGAATACATATGCATACAAATCAAATGCTTTGGTAAAGTCACACAAATTAAACATTGAAGTTCATGTTGCAAAAAAAAACACTTAAGTTTATAATTACTATGTTGTTGTTGTTTTTTTACAGTGGGTCATAATATATCATATACTATTTTAGTTTGTCAGTGCGTTTTGTTGTGTTAGGAATTCAAAACGTGCGTACACCACCTCCTGAGCTGGCGTAGGATTTGAGCGTGCCGTACGCCAACGTCCATATTGATAATTCTCAAAGTCACCGTGGTTTTGGGTGTACGCCAGGTGTACGCTGGAAATTTGGTGTACGCACTTTTGATAAATGAGGGCCAATGTGTCTAAAAATAATTACACAAAAATTCTGATCTTTCATGTCTTTATTGAACACATTCAGTCAACATTCAAAATGGCAGTGGAAAAAGTAAGTGAACCCTTAGAATTAATGACTGGTTGATCCCGTTGGCAGCAATAACCTCAACCAGGCATAGCTGTGGATCAGACCTGCACATCGTTGAGAGGGAATTTTAGCCCATTCTTCCTGGCAGAACGATAACCGATTTGTTGTCTTCGTGCCGATACCAATGCTGATACCGATTCTTCAAGCTGATATGCAATCTCTTTAATGACTGTAACTGTAAACATTTTCTCTAGATAAAGTAATACCACAGATGGTGCCTTTGTTATATTACTTGCAGTAATTAGTATTGTTTTAATAGAAAATCTAATAAATTAGCACAACGAATATATCTTCTGCAAAGATAAATTTTATCTCTACGTTGTCTCAGATAATGACATGTTTGTCCTGTGGAAGCTACCTTAGCTTCTCTTTCCGTTTCGAAATTGAGGTTGGTTGCAATTTGCAATCTTACCACTAGATGTCGCTAAAAAACCCACTCTGGACCTTTAAACATTCATTATATCGTCATCATCATTAGGCGAATGCAGCAGTCATAATACACATTACAGCTGAAGTCTAACTTGTTAAAACCTTGAAGTCTTAAGGCCACTTCACACTGGTCCAACAACTACCAACTTCAACAAACCCCAACATTCTAAAGTCTCATTTACTTCGATCCAACAACTGCCAACAGGGGTTTCACATTGACGCAACAGACAGCGTTTGTTGGATCACTGTTTAATTGGCCTTCAGAAAGAACAGATAATTTATATTTTAATAAACATTTTACAATATAAGACAGTTTTTGGTGTTTCATACTGTAACATCATGCGTCATGTCAAAATACATGCCTGCTGCACATGCGTCGAAAGGGTTTATGATAAAAGAGACGCTCACGTTCACAAAATTCTTGCAAGACACTAACTTAACACTAAACTCTGATTACACATGAGATTAAACGAATATCTGGCAAACACAAACATCTATATTATTATAAACCCTGTTAAAGCGTTTGCAGCAGGCATATATTTTGATGTGCACATAGATTCACATGACGCGCCAAACACATATTTTGAAAAAGAAGTCACCGCCCGCCACTGTTGGTTTATTTTAACAATTGTCTTTGAATTCTTTTCTCCATATATCAATTGCATCTTAAACTAAGTTTATATCGAAATAAAACACAACTAAGAACTCAATCAAATCTCCTGAGCTGAAGAGCAAACTTTGAGCAATTGGTTTTGGACATACTTCTCATTTTGCATACAGATTTTTGCATACTGTAGTATGGGATTATACGATTTCTTATGTAAAAACCGGAAAAAACTTTCATTCATTTGTTCTCTTTTTATAACCTCTTAAATATGGATACGTTTCTTCAAAATACAATATTTTTAGCAAAAAGCTGAAATATAAGAAATTTTGATAAAGATCAGATTTAGAAGGATAATAAAAACATACCGGTAGTTTAAAAATTGTAAAATTCATTTTTTGCTTCAGTTTTTTATAAATTGGATAAAAGAGCCATCTGGATAATACAGTTTACAGATTACCTTAAAAACCCATCAGAAGAGCATCATTGGCAGGGAAATGTTTTCTCTTAATTGACGAGATAACTCATCAATGGTGGGGAAAGAGTTAAATGTATAGAAGGTTTTAGCCGCAACGTAAACCAGAGGTTCTCATCGCTGGCCCTCACTTTCCTGCAGAGTTTAGCTCCTGCCTTGATCAAACACAACTGAGCAAGCTAACCAAGGTCTTTAGGAATACCAAAAAATTGCAGGACAGTGGATCTCGAGAGCCAGAAACAAACAGCTTTTGTGGCCCAAACTTAACTTCCAGTAGACTTCCGCAAAGAATCAATAACAACAGAATCCCTCTAGAATAGATTATTTATGATAAAAAAGCGAAATAAATAACACTGCATTGTATACAAATAAATTTAATGTATACAATGTTAGCTACAGATCCTTGAATTCTTGCCTGCCTGCCGAACGCTCTCTTCACACAGCAATAGATCCATGCTCGCTGTCACCCCTCATCTTAAGGAAACCGAAACATTTTTATTTTCAACAAGATATTTGTTCCAGAGGTCATTAGCCACTAGCAACACCATAAACAAACATAAACTGGAGGTTAACTTGGGCGCCAGATGTGAAACCGTTACAATGTGCGTGCGTCCCTGTCTATGCACAAAATCATTCTGTCCGCTTGTAAAAAGTCGTAAAATACCGTTTCCGGGTCCAAGCTTCCACTGCTATAAAGAGAGACTACAATCTAAAGTCATTTATATTCTCTGTTTATTCATATCAAACATTTCTAGGCTACGCTTTAATAAACTTACAGTGTACACTACATTCTCCAGGCATCCCAGACACTAACATTTTAACAACTTATTAAGATAAATTGCTATATTTTCATCTGGGACTTGTATGGAGTATGGAGATAGAAGATAGGATGATGATTTTTTCATTTAAAGCTCACCGTGAGTGTGTATTAGTATATTTTGTTGTTTGCTTAAGCAACTGATGTCGAGTGAGCAGATTGTATAATTAAACACCTCACACAGTCTCTGGTCTTCAGCATTCTTGGAACTCAGTCATAATAGATATTTCTGGATGCCTGAGCCTGTATATATTTTTTAAAATATCCTGCATGACATAAGCTTAGCTCATGTTCAAAAATAGAGCATAGATATAGCTGTAAAATCTCCACAATTTGATCCAAATTTTCTGAAAAAAATGATTCATTGAATTTAATTAATTTTTTTAAGGTAAGTGGTTGCAATCAATTTATTTAAGCTACATTTAAACAAAAGTTTTATATTTTATTTTACATTACTAATTGTAACATTTGTACACACATTTTAAACTGACTTGAAATTATAACTTTTTTGCTTGATTTTGAAAGAACATAATTGGGTCAGGTAGCTCAAACATTCAATTTAATACAAACAGAGAGGGCTATGGTGTGACACACTTTTTTTCCAGGCGCGCCGGCACCGCAGCCAGTTGAAAATATCTAAACTTTTCAAAATGCTGCGTTGGAAAGCGCATTGAAAAGAAGTAGGAAAGTGGCGTGGTCGCATTTACCCAAAGTTTTAGACGCGAAATGTGAACTGCCCCTAACGAGAGTAAATGTAGAAAATTAGTGCATTTTAATCAAGATGAAATATGGAGATGACATATTGATATTTTGTATTCTTCTGTTGTGCTAAAAGACTTGAGTCAAAATGTGCAGTATGTAGCCCGTCGTGTGGTTCCTTTTTTCAAAATATGTGTTCTGCGCCTCGAAAGATCCTATGTGCATCACGTGTCTTGTCAAAATAAGTGGCTGCCGCAGACGCATCTAAAGGGTTTATGATAAAAGAGACGCTTGCATTTGCCAGATAATCTCATGCGTTATCAGAGTTTACTGTTAAGAGAGTGTCTCGCATGTATTTTGTGAACGTGAGCGTCTCTTTTATCATAAACGGTTTTGACACTTGTGCAGCAGGTTCTTATTTTGACAAAACACGTGATGCACATGGTTCACATGACGCAACAAACACATATTTTGAAAACACAAGAAACACACATGACACTCCAAAAACTTATTTTGAATTAGCGCCCCTCGGATGAGCAATCACAAGCCACCACTGGTGATTTTAGGAGGTTAGCATTGTGCTGAAGAGTAGAACATTTGCAGACTAACTTCTATATACAAATCTTTTTGATTCTGACCTTGATGTCATTGGACATTGTTTGAAAGAGTTAGATAAATCTTGTTGGGTTTACTTGATTTAGTCATGTGTCAACATGGAGTATTTGTTTATTTTATGTACTCTATTCAGTCATATCCTATCTACATGCAGAGGTGTAAAAAGTACTCAAAAATATTACTTAAGTGAAAGTACAAGTATTGAGTGTAAATTTTACTCAATTAAAAGTATCTGGCCAGAATTATACTTGAGTAAAAGTAAAAAAGTACCACATTAAAATTGTACTCGAGTATTAAAAAAGTAACAGTAACAGGAAGAATGAAAACTAGAGATTCTTGTTTAAGCTTTTCATCTCTAAAAACATGAAGTTAAAACAAGGTTTTATCCTGCTTTACAACTGTTTGTATTTAATTGTATTTATTTATCAAACTATAAGACTACTACCTAATTTCAGTATGTAACATCCTACTCAAAGTTGTAAAACCTTAAATTTAACTTAAGCAAAAGGTTAAGCGGAAGCATTTCCGGAAATCCATTTCAGTCTGACCACCCTGATCGCATTTGTGTAGCTTTTCGGTTACGCGATGCTGTCACGGAAAACGTAAACACGTCAGACGTCAAAGCAGATTGTCTTGCCAACGCGACATCATTGAAATAGAAAGAGTGCAGATAATCCGGAAAACAATAGAACGCTACAGGACGCACCGATCAGATCTGTGATACACAAGATTTGGACTGACAGTGTGAACAAGGTCTTAGTCTTGATAGAGGCGCTACAAATAGCAGGGAACGTGTCACACGGGAATACACTTCATGTGTTGTCGGTTTCAAAGAAGCAAAAACATCTTTATCATCAAAAAAACTGTTGGCCAATTCCTTACTGTGGTCCAAAGGCTCCAAAATAAATAACCATATTAAACTGGCCACCAGCGCAATTCAATTAGTTTGGTAAGAGCAAGGGAAAATAGAATGAGGTGATCTCTAAAAAATAAAATGATGTGTTGGATTTACTTTAAATATGTATGCACAATTTTTGCATCACGCTTTTTAAGTAATCCCAACTTGTATAATTTTACTTAAAATTAACAAGAAAACCTGTGTTTATGTACTTACATTTTTAAGTAAAGAATGTTACATGAACTCAAGTATTTAAGTTCATAAAACACATATTTTCTTGTTAATTTTGGGTCAAATTATTCCAAGTTGGGATTGCTTAAAGAGTGTGATGCAAAAAGTTGTGCATGTATATTTTAAGTAAATCCAACACATCATTATTTAGAGTGAAGTTGGGTAAAGAGCAATTTAGTATATACAATTCAGCTAACCTGCATGTTTTGGACTATGGGAGTATACACAGAAAGGTCTCCTGAACAAAGTCTTTGTCTGACTTAGCTCTTGCTTGAATCAGAGACCTTTTTGCTGAATCAGAGACCCTCTACACTGAGCACACAATTCTGAATCATGGTAAAAATGAACATAATTCTTTCAAAATAACTTTTAATACAACATATAACTAACATTCATAACAACATATCAACATAAATAAAGCCAGAAAACATTAAAACAGTCATCTTTTTTAGTAAATATTAACCAAAGAAGTGAACATGTCGCAATGCATGCTGGGAACCATTCCGACCATTGATTTTTTAAATGCTTGTTCAGATTACTCAATTTGGCAAGTTGGGTAAACGAATTGGACAAAAACGTATATTTATAATTCCAGTCAACAAAATAATATTTATAAGCAGGATGATTAAGCTTATTTCATTAAGTGAACACAAAATAATTAATTGACACCCTTCAACAAGAAAAACTTTGTTCAAGTTCTTTGCTAAAAGATCATTTTGAAGTTGGATTTTTACAGTGCATGTGCTTCACAAAATGGCTATGACTGATGTCAGAATTTTTGTCTGGAAAGGCATCATGGGAAATTTGCATATCACGTGGCTCTATATAGTTACTTAAAATGTTATGCTAGATTTACTTAATTTTGACGCAATTGTTATAGTAGTTGGCATTACTTCTGTTTTTTAAATTTATTTTTGCATACATTTAAGTTCACCTGGTAACTTAAATTTTTGTGTTACACATACTAAATATGTTAAGTAGAGGTTGAAAAGTTATAAATACTAAGTTTTTCTTGTTTAATCTAATTACTTTAATAAGTAGGCTAATGCTTGTTCAGCCAATGAATCGTATTTAGAGTGTACTTTTTGACTGTAAATAAAATTGTAAGGGGTAAAAAGTACTTATTTTTCTTAAAAAATGTAATTAAGTAAAAGTGTTGATTTTTAATTGTACATTGTAAAAAATAATATGCCCCATCTACTCAATAAAATTGTGGCAACAGATTACAAGCAATATCATTAATTACATTCAACAAATCAAAATTGATTTAGATTTACTCTATAAACTACTTAATATTAACATATTCAAAAAGCCAAACTGCAATTTGCAATTAAAAATTTTATTAAAATTTAAACAAAAATATTGGGTATACTAGACAAAGATCTAGCACTATACAATAAAAATATTGTGCCATATCTACTCAATAAAAGTGTGGCAACAGATTACAAGCAATATCATTAATTAAATTCAACAAATAAAAATTGAGTTAGAATCACTCCATAAACTCTTTAATATTAACCCATTCAAAAAGGTAATCTGCAATTTGCAATTAGAAATTAATTTAAATTTAAACAAAATATTGGGTATACAGGACAAAGACCTAGCACTATACAATAAATACTATTCAATTATACTATTTTAATTTAACATCATCCATTAATATTTTTATTAGTAATGAGTATTATATCTGATTTCAGAATGACAGTCAAAGATGAATCAATTCTATTTTTCTTGCAGTCAAAAGAACAGGAAAGCATCTCATTTTTAATGGTGTATTTGTAACAGTGTAAACTTCAAAAGGTATTTTACAGTCTTTAAAGAAAACCGTCCACATTTCCCGACGAAAGGTTCCATGTTTGTGTTCTGTTACATTGATTCACACCCAGAAAATCAGACAGCAGTTTAGACTTACTGTACTGTAATCAGTTTATAAACTTTGAAAAATCCAGCTCCAAGAAAAGTTTCTGAAACACCTGAAAAGATGCCTGGGATACTGGAGATTCAATGCATACACTGTAAAAAATAATATGCCCCATCTACTCAATAAAATTGTGGCAACAGATTACAAGCAATATCATTAATTACATTCAACAAATCAAAATTGATTTAGATTTACTCTATAACTCCTTAATATTTACATATTCAAAAAGCCAAACTGCAATTTGCAATTAAAATTTTTATTAAAATTTAAACAAAAATATTGTGTATACTAGACAAAGATCTAGCAGTATACAATAAAAAATATTATGCCATATCTACTCAATAAAAGTGTGGCAACAGATTACAAGCAATATCATTAATTAGATTCCACAAATAAAAATTGTGTTAGAATCACTACATAAACTCCTTAATAGTAACCCATTCAAAAAGGTAATCTGCAATTTGCAATTAGAAATTAATTTAAATTTAAACAAAATATTGGGTATACAGGACAAAGACCTAGCACTATACAATAAATTCTATTCAATTATACTATTTTAATTTAACATCATCCATTAATATTTTTATTAGTAATGAGTATTATATCTGATTTCAGAATGACAGACAAAGATGAATAAATTCTTATTTTATTGCAGTCAAAAGAACAGGAAAGCATCTCATTTTAATGATGTATTTGTAACAGTGTACAATTCAAAAAGTATTTTACAGTCTTTAAAGAAAACCGTCCACATTTCCCGTCCACAAGGTTCCATGTCTGTGTTCTGTTACATTGATTCACACCCAGAAAATCAGACAGCAGTTTAGACTTACTGTACTGTAATCAGTTCATAAACTTTGAAGAATCCAGCTCCAAGAAAAGTTTCTGAAACACCTGAAAAGATGCCTGGGATACTGGAGATTCAATGCATAGATCCAAGGGTAAAGCATGCCCCGTGAACACCTTTAAGGCCTCAATAACAATTCCAGCATCCCTTGGGCTGTCACTCCTAGAAGATCCAATTACAGCCATCACAAGCTGCTCAAGTCCCTCCTCTTCATCTTTATCCTGCAACATTAAACAGCAAATATGTCTTAAAACCTTTATAAATGTATACAGCTTGAATATTGAAATAATCCACACATTAAACTTGTATATTAAAATGTTTTAAAGAAAACTGTAAGATATGTGCAATGGAGTTCATCTGAGTTTGTGGCTTATTAGGTATGTTTGAAATGTGCAATAATATTGAAAACTGATAAAAAAAATTCTCATTAGAATTACAAATAATATCAAAAAATGTTTGAAAAGATATATAATCTATATTTATAATTCGCTCCTTGCACATATCAGCTTGACGTCATATCCGCAACGGGTAAATACGGCTCACCCTTTTCCGGTTTGGCGAAATATGGCGGCGTAAACAGCGTAAAATGAGTCTTAAAAAAGATAGTTTTTTTCCAGAGGCAACAGAAAAAATATCGTGAACATTGTTGTGTTCCCACATGCACGTCATCGTCTAAATTCAACGGCGTTTTAAGCTACCACGGATTTCCTAGCGATGTTGAACTCAGAAAGCGGTGGCTGATGAATATTGAAATGGTCTATAGCGAGTTAACCCTATTACTGTCACTGTCCCACAGGTGGGACGTTTGGCATTACATATTTAAAACAATAATTACATAGTCTAAACCTACACCAATCTTGACAAACTATATACCGTTGGAAAGCTCTAAGAATGTAGTTTTAAGATATCAACACCATTTTGAAAAAAAAAAGTATGTAGTAAGAGTCATTTTCTAAAATGTCGCAGACTAACAGGTGGGCCCAAAATGTTATTACATATTTATTTGTAAATATCCCATTAACCTGAAATAACCTTGACAAACTATATATTGTTGGAAAGCTCAGGGAATGTAGTTTTCATATTTCAAGGCCATTTGATGATAAAATTTGTATAGGGACAGTTATTTTGTTAAATATCACTAACCCCATAGGAATACATATAAATGATTATATATTTATAACACTAATACCCTATAATCTTGAAATAATCTTGACAAACTATATATTGTTGGAAAGCTCTAGGAATGTAGTTTTCATATTTCAAGGCCATTTGATGATTGAAATTTAGTAGGGACAGTCATTTTGTTATTTGTCTCTGACCCTGTAGGAGTCCATATGAATTCGTATATATTCATAATTCTAATATTCTGGAAAATGAATATATGAATCTTCAAAAATCTTGACAAACTATATATCATTGGAAAGCTCTAAGAATGTAGTTTTCATATTTCAAAACCTTTTTGCATTAAACACAATGCAGAGACAGTAATTTATTAACTTGTGACAAGATAATGCAACTAACCGTTGACACCTAGTGGCCTTGGTTGATAAAACCACTAAAAGTGTGACAGAAACTTAATTTTTTGTTATTTTCACCTAAAATTTGGTTCAGAACTAGTTGAGACTTGTGTCTTTATTGGTGTGGTGTTTTGAGAGTAAAACATTTTAATTTTTATATACATTTGATTAGAGAGTATATACTTTATTGCATTATTTTTATTATTTAAAATAAATTTAAACGGGTATAACTTTTTTGTCATTTATTATTTACAACTTCAAACACCTCAGTGTAAAACTATAAATTGTCTTCTTAAAAAAGAGACCAAGATTTTAATTCTAAACCAAAGTATGCCAGAGTTATAGTAATTTTAACGTGGAGATCACCTTTTCACCCCCCCCACTCAAAAGGGGCGGTGACAGTTATAGGGTTAAGGTCTTTTGCCTTTGTAGGGCAGAACAGAGGCTTGAACAGCTTGAGCAGTTTTTGGAAGTTGAGCAGTGAGCACATACAAAGCGATAAAGAAGGTCAAAATGTAACATAACCATGTTAAGCACAACACACAATTTGAACTCGAACCTTTTGGACCTGCTGAACTCGGAACTCTGACACAAATTACAAGTGCAACCCTACATTTACACAATGAGGTTTTTCGTGCTTCTTCATGGATCTGAAACAGAAAGCCTGTACAGCGACTTCACTTGTGGCTCTGTCTTTGTTTGACACTAATGCCAATCACATATTAACACAATGCGAAGTTAGGCACGTACAAGTACAGGACACAACGATAGACATTTTCCGCCTAATACTACTAGAAAGCAGTACTACATTACAACACGCATATTCTGTCAGACCGGGATTGTTTATTAGCTCAGCAAGCTAACGTAAGCCATAAAGTCTGAGAGATACAAGTTAGACTTAAGTTACCTTCATATCCGTGTATGTATGAAGCGACATACATTTTAAAGCCCTCCTCTAATTTGCTGGTAGGTGATTTGGAGGAGGACTTGCAAAGGCGATGTACGTCCGTTATCGAAAGTTTCGGCAACTTTTGCAAACATCTAGGCTGAATCCAAACCGCCTGCTTCCATACTATGTAGTGCGCAGAGTAGCGCTTTTTGCGTGCTGTGTGGTATGGAGGTGGGCGGTTTGGGATTCAGCCCTAGTGTAGAACAGCCCCATGTTTAGACCGGAAAAGACCGAGCCGCATTTCCGGTAAGGAAGTAGTAACGTGCAAAGAGCCCATTAGGGCAAATCTTTTCCCTACATTTTTTTCTGTCACACGACAGTCACATATTTATTTGTTAGCCAAGTTACTCACATGTGTATATACACACACACATACACTATATACACAATATAATATGTACAATATATTCATTTAATAATATTCCTCACCTTTTGTTGTGAATAAAGTTCTCCCTCAGCAATGTTTCACGTTGCCTGCAGGAAGCTGCAGTACGTTACAGGCCTTCATGAACAAACAATTTAGATAATAGGTCGCGAAATTAATAATAATAATAAAATGTTCAATTTACATTATGTAGAAAGCTTAAACATTTTAAAAAGACAACTTATACATTTAATATCTTACTCACCTTTTGTGGAATTAAATGAATAATGTTATATTTCCCCTCAGTAATGATACTGTACTCGCGGGAAAATTCAACACAGGTAGTGATGGCCAAACGAGGCTTCCTGAACCAATGAGGCTTTCCAGCCCATTGGTTCGCCAAAAGGTTCATTTTCCCGAAGCCTCATGAAACACTGTGCTCTCTAGTGACACCTGCTGTGCAAAGCAATGTATCGCACACGCACACAAATCTATTCATTTTGAGCAACCAAATTGTCATGGTGTGGGCTTTTGAATAAAGTATATTAAAGAAAGTATTTTACTCTGCTTGTGTTAACCTATGTACACACAACTCACACATACACAACTTTGTGTTCAACTATACAGTAGTTCTTGAGTTAGTGATAACAGAATGCACAAAATAAAGAAATGAAGAGTTTCGTTGCAAATTGAGATAAATCCATTTTTTAACATTTTTGTCAAAACATGTTTATTATTACGTTATCATGTTATTATTTTGTTTTATGGTGCTACTTAGCTGTATTTTTTAAGTTATGAAGGTTTAAATCAAAACAAACCAACTGCAGTTGCATTGAAATTAATTGGAATGCACAACCAAAAAACAAGATTTCTGAACAATTAAAAAACTGTGGTTATCTCGTTTTGCAACGAAACTCTTCAAATTATCGTGACTGTGCAGTGCTTGAACTGGGGCTGCAATAGTGCAATGCTTATGGGACTGGAAGTGTGGAACAGCAAACTGCAACACGGAAAAGGGTTTACTGGTATTTATTTAGAAACAAAAGTTTTTTAACAGTATTTGGATTGAGGCGGTTTCTGTTTTTAGAAAACACCCTATCACAGGGCACTGATGATGCTGGACAACATAAGAAGATCAGTGCCAGCTTATATAAATTGGGATATTGGACCTTCTGTTTGTTCTAATATCCCAATGGATCCGCAGTCCTTCTAGGTTATCCCTAATACAGCAGCAATAATATATATAATAATAACACTAATACTAATATAGGCTATATAATATAATTACGTATTCTAGGTATTACAACTAGACATATGCTAATTTACTCTAATGATTTACTGAACTAGGCTATGTATAATTGACTCTAATAATCTACTAAACTAAGTGTAATATAATATATAATACAGGCTATGATATATAATGATAACTATACTAGAAACTCACTACAACCTCGCCACTACTCGCTACAACCAACACTTTAACATCAATGCAAACGTACTGCAAAACCCACGAGAGGCGCGAGTTTCGAACCGTAAGCGAAACTCAGAATGAAGCAATGACGTATTCAACAGAAAACGAGGCCTCGTTTGTCATCGTCACGTGATTTTCACGGAAACGATACAAGCCTCGAATCGGGGCTTCATCTGGAACGCCCCTTTTTGCTCGACACAAGCTCCGGAGCCTCGCTTCAGATGTCCCATCACTAAACACAGGGCGTCGCAATTGAGCACACAATTAATTTACAGCGAAGAATAGTTTTATATTACCAATTTATTCGAATACTTTGTGGATATAGTTAACACAAAACTAAATAAACCGAAAAAGACCGCAGTAAAGTCACATTTATTTTTATAACACGAACCAAGCGAGCGAGCGAGCAGAATTTGTCATAATAGATACATACATGATACATATCTATGAGAGTTAGTGATAAGAGAACCCACCCATTCAGAGGAACAATATGACTGGTCAGTTTTTCTGTCACTCAAAATGAGTTGCATCTGGACCACCAATCGCAGCATGTGAATCGACGAATGCATCCTAGATATGCGACCTCCTGGGTCCTAAAGCTGAAGTTACGTCCAAACCCAGTTCATATTAATCCTTATTGTAATTAATATTTACAAATTACAAACAAATTATACAAAGAAACACTGCTTATAGACTTATAAGACTAAAGATTGTCCGTTAAATTTACCCGAAATGAATTTTATCCACAGTTTAAACACTACATTGACGTCACAGCCAGCGGAGATTTTCGGCGAGACTGGCCGAGGTGAGGCGACGTTGACCGGTATATTTACGCGCGGATCGCCGGCTGATTTTCTGGAGCTCCCATCGCCACAAAACTCGAAGGAAATGTTTAAATAGGCGATATCTTTATGAACCTACTGCAGATTCTTGTTTAAAAAACATACATTCTCGACTGAAATGCTTTCAAAACTTTGAATGTTGTCACAATAACAGAAATATTTCCTATATCCGTCTGCTCAGCGCTCACGACCTGCAATACAACCCGGAATGGTTTTTGATTTAAAACAGCTGATTAATATTACGTTGGATTTATTCAGTATTCGCTACATGCGCAGATACACAAAAAGAATAGCTAAATCCTTCACAAAAACAATAAGTTGTTTTTATTCCAGTCATTTTTAAAGAATTTTAACACAAAAAAAAATAACAAACTACATGAAATTAATTTTATTAAATAAAGTTTACATATTCAATTTCATAAAATCTACAAGCCTGCAGAATGACTTTTTACAGTGTAGATCCAATCCAATCCAATGAGTATAAAGCCTGCCCTGGGAACACCTTTAAGGCCTCGATAACAATTCCAGCATCCTTTGGGCTTCCACTCCTTGAAGATCCATTCTTTACAATTACAGCCATCACAAGCTGCCCAAGTCCCGCCTCTTCATCATTATCCTGCAACATTAAACAGCAATTATGTCTTAAAACCTTTATAAATGTATACAGCTTGAATATTGAAATAATCCACACATTAAACTTGTATATTAAAACGTTTTAAAGAAAACTGGAAGATATGTGCAATGAAGTTCATCCGAGTTTGTGGCTTATTAGGTGTGTTTGAAATGTGCAGTAATTTTGAAAACTGATAATAAATTCTCATTGGAATTACAAATAATATCAAAAAATGTTTGAAAAGATATATAATCTATATTTATAATTAGGGCAAATCTTTTCCCTACATTTTTTTCTGTCACACGATAGGATACAGTCACATATTTATTTGTTAACCAAGTTACTCACATATGTATATACACACACATACACTATACACACAATATAATATGTACAATATATTTATTTAATAATATTCCTCACCTTTTGTTGTGAATAAAGTTCTCCCTCAGCAATGTTTCACGTTGCCTGCAGGAAGCTGCAGTACGTTACAGGCCTTCATGAACATAATAGGTCGCGAAATTAATAATAATAAATGTTCAACTTACATTATGTAGAAAGCTTAAACATTTTAAAAAGACAACTTATACATTTAATATCTTACTCACCTTTTGTGGAATTAAATGAATAATGTTATATTTCCCCTTAGTAATGATACTGTATTCCAGTAAGACGCCTTTGTCAAACAATTCAGTTCATGTTTTCCGCGGGAAAATTCAACACAGGGCGTCGCAATTGAGCACACAATTAATTTACAGCGGAGAATAGTTTTACATTACCAATTTATTCGAATACTTTGTGGATATAATTAACACAAAACTAAATAAACTGAAAAAGACCGCAGTAAAGTCAAATTTATCTTTATAACACGAACCAAGCGAGCGAGCGAGCAGAATTTGTCATAATAGATACATAATACATATCTATGAGAGTTAGTGATAAGAGAACCCACCCATTCAGAGGAACAGTATGATTGGTCAGTTTTTCTGTCACTCAAATTAGTTGCATCTGGACCACCAATCGCAGCATGCGAATCGACGAATGCATCCTAGATATGCGACCTCCTACGTCCTAAAAAGCTGAAGTTACGTCCAAACCCAGTTCATATTAATCCTTATTGTAATTAATATTTACAAATTACAAACAAATTGTACAAAGAAACACTGCTTATAGACTTATAAGACCAGAGATTGCCCGTAAAATTTACCCGAAATGAATTTTATCCACAGTTTAAACACTACATTGACGTCACAGCCAGCGGAGATTTTCAGCAAGACTGGCCGAGGTGAGGCGTCGTTGTCCGGTATATATACGCGCAGAGCACCCGCTAATTATCTGGAGCTCCCATCGCCAAAAGCTCGAAGGAAATGTTTAACTCTTTCCCGGCCATTGACGAGATATCTCGTCAATCAAGAGAAAACACTTCCCCGCCAATGACGAGTATTTCCGTCTTACCGCAATACCGCTATTATCCACTAGGTGGCACAACTTTTTAAAACCGGAAGTATTGCCCTATAGCAAGCTGCTGCATGTCCGTGTCTGTTTTAAAGATCGCTCTGAATGGGATCTCCAAGTCCGTCACAAAATGCAATTATCTCTGATTTTTGCTCAAAATGTGGTGTTTTTGCAGAAACCTACCCATATTCAAAAGCTGATTACAAAAGAACTACTGAAGGTAGGATGAAACGTTTTTTTTGTTTGAAAGCAGAAGGTCTGTTCTTTCATTTGGTATATTATATGTTTATATATTTGAAGAAGAACATTTTCTGGAAAGCATTAAACTTTTGTAAAATCATGAAAAACGCTGGCGCTGGCTGGCAACTTTTTTTAAAAACGCTGGCGGTGAAAGAGTTAAATAGGCGATATCTTTATGAACCTTCTGCAGATTCTTGTTTAAAAAACATACATTCTCGACTGAAATGCTTTCAAAACTTTGAATTTTGGCACAATAACAGAAATATTTCATAAATCCGTCTGCTCAGCGCTCACGACCTGCATATCAACCCGGAATGGTTTTTGATTTAAAACAGCTGATTCGTATTACGTTGGATTTATTCAGTATTCGCTACATGCGCAGATACACAATAAGAATTGCTAAATCCTTCACAAAAACAATACGTTGTTTTTATTCCAGTCATTTTTAAAGAATTTTAACACAAAAAATACCAAACTACATGAAATTAATTTTATTAAATAAAGTTTACATATTCAATTTCATCAAATCTACAAGCCTGCAGAATGACTTTTTACAGTGTACTCAAGTAAAGTAAAAATTCCCCAAAATAATACTTAAGTACAGTAATCAAGTAAAATTACTCAAGTACTTTACACCTCTGTCTACATGAGTGTTTGAGAAAAGGCCCACATGTTAATTTCATGTTGAGAAACGTGGAACGACTGTCTATGATTAAATCATGTTTAGCCAAAGTGCAGTCTGAGGATCTGCTGCTGGTATGGAGAGAGTTTGCCTTTGAAGTATTTGTGCCTGCGGAAAGTCTTGTATGTCCTCAAGAGAAGTTGAGCTCAAAATATTAATATTTTTAACAAAAAAGGACACCAAAAATTGCAGTTTGTTTTATTCAGTACTGTTATGAACAAGCTATTTCACATAACATATGCTTAAATACAGTATAAGTCAAAACACAGACAAAAAACGGCATTTACAAAATAACTCAGTTCAAAATGTTACATCCCTTTGATGCTTAATACAGTGATGTTATCTTGTTGATTAATGACTATTTTTATGTTTTGTGACCTTTGTTCATAAGTCTCTTGCTTGATCTGAGCCGTGCATTAAACTGCGCACTGATCTTTCAGGTCACATGGGCTTCTCCAGCATCTCTTAAATGTTTGATCGCTTAGCGCTTACCAACATTTATATGATGTTGAGATTAATATTTTCACACTGAGGACAATTGACAGACTCATACAAATCTATTACAAAAGATAAAAACATTTCCTAAAGCTCAGGACACAACACAATACATTAGAAGCTAGCTATATATATATATATATATATATATATATATATATATATATATATATATATATATATATACATTAGATATATAAACATTATTATAAAATAAAAATAAGATGTTTTTTAAGAGATCTTTTTTAATTGTACTTTTTAATTTTATTAAGTTTGTTAAAAAAGACAAATGAAATACAAAAGATAAAAACATTTCCTGATGCTCAGTACGCAACACAATACATTAGGAGCTAGCTTTATATATATATATATATATATATATATATATATATATATATATATATATATATATATATATATATATATATATATATATATATATATATATATATATATACACACACACACACATATATATATATATAAACATTATTATTATAAAATAAAAATAAGATGTTTTTTAAGAGATCTTTTTTGATTGTACTTTTTAATTTTATTATAAAATAAAAATAAGATGTTTTTTAAGAGATCTTTTTTAATTGTACTTTTTAATTTTATTAAGTCTGTTAAAAAAAGTCAAATGAAAAGTACAATTTATTTGTAAAAAACTTTGACCTGTTTATTGTTTGGTTTATTAAAAAAAGTTGTTTTTGTTTTAACCTTTAATTTAATTTAATCAACTTTTTGTGTTCTCTAAAATTGGCTTCATTTAATTTTTCGCTGGCAAACTCAGAGGTTCCCACCAAATTCCTCAGACCTAAACCCATTCCTTGTTCTCCCTGAAGACTAAAACTTTTTTGTGAGTTTGAATAGCATGAGAAATAAAATGTCAAATCTCTGATGACAATTCACATACATTCATCCGTGTTTCAGTAAAGTTTTTAAGAATCATCTTAACTTGGCTTTGTTCTCTCGTATCAAATTTCTGTTGAGAAATTTCTGTTGTGTGATAAAATATGCCTTTTACGCATTTTTAAGGTCATTTATGTCCATGCTAATGCATATGGTAGGCTACTTTAAATTCAGTTTACTACATTGCATTGCAGTGACTTTACTAAACACATTATAGGCTATTAAAAATCTTCCTTCTCATGTGTGTTCAAAATCATTAACCTATTATAGTGTTTTCCCCTACTTTAAAGCAATCATATCTCAGAACAGCAAATAATTTATAAACAAAACATACAACAACCCAATTATTGACCATTCTGATAATATATCAGCATACAAACATCATACATACTGTTTTAATGGCATAAAACACCACGCAAGCAAATAAAAACATGAATAATTGTACAAAACATTATCAGACCGACAGAAGACTTTGACTAAATAACTCTCCAGGCACTGCAAACAGATCCCACAGTTTACATTTAATCTTCTGTAGACGCACCATTCACATCCTCTGGCTTGACACAGATGACCCAAAGGGGCCTTGTTGCTGGGTCAAAGTGCATCTTAAGTCACTCCCATACTGGAGCTTCTTCACAAGCCACATACAGACAGCTGTCACAAGGCACCATTCTTTGAACATGGAAACCTCATTACACTTTGAGATAAGACAACATTGCTCTAAGTGGTAGGATCAATAGTCCAATATTCTTGAAAATAACTAGCAGCTTATCTAGAAAATTGGACTGAGGCTATAACAGTCTTTAAAAAAGCAATGTTATGTTTTAAGTACTGTCAGTTGTGATATGTAAAATAATGTACAGTTAATCACAGTAATTCATAGCATATACTGAAGAGTAAACAGAGCTGTTATATGTTATCACAAGTTTAAATCTAAATATACGTTTATAAAGGTGCAACATTCCTCACTCAATAATGGCAGTGAAGATGAATACATATGTGACATCATCATAAATCTGTGACATCATAGTCTCAAAAATGTGATCTGTTCTATTTTCTCATACACACAAATGTCCATCTACAAGTATCACTTTAGTAGATATTTGTCAGAATAAGTATAACGTTCATTCATATTAGGAATTTCAAATTACATTAAGAAACAAAAGAAAATGTCTCATATATTTTGCTGCCATAAAATAAAAATAATTCAGCTTTAAAATATGGAGGCCATTAAATAATAGAAATAATAAAGTAATGTATACAAGGTTAACATCATTTATGAGCTATGGTAAAATTCACAGTGTACAAATAAAGCAAGGTAATGTATACTGTAAAAAGTGAAAAGTTGTATTAACTTTTAAAAAAATACTTAAAATTTCACCTTTAAAAATTAAGTTATAATAATAATATAAAATGAAAATACATTTTTTAAGTGTTACCAATTGAAATCATTTTTTAAGTTGATACAACTTTTCACATTTTACAGTGTATGTATCTCTTGGGCGTTGCTATTTCGATTACATAAATGTCCTATTTCCCACGCTCTTATATACTCAGAATGTAGAAAAGTTTTTTCTTTCTATCATTTTTTTTGTCAAGAGCACACAATAACCCAAAGTTTATTGCAGTTGGATACCTTCCTGGAAATCACTCTTAAATTCCAACAAGGTCAAAATTTCATTGGCCTCCTCATTACTAGAATTGATAGTTAGTGAATCCAGCTGGTAAATTTTAGACGTACTGCAACAGTTGTGATTCATCAAGGTTTAATAAATCCTATTTAAATTTTCCCCAACCTTACATATTAATTTAAATTTAACACCTTAGACATCATTGCGTTTTAGAGATAAAGCCACTGTCATGCATATATGCAGTACATGAAATTGAACAAAACACAAAGGCAGGTGAAAATATCTACATTATCTTTCCCACTAAATAAACTGAGGTGACGTCCAGCGCACAACAAGAGTCACTAAACAACTAAATAAAGTTTGAGGCCTGAAGTACTCGAAAGTTCCTGTTGCTCAAGCTTCCATAATCGTGTCCAGACTAAAAATAACGAACGGACATTAAAGCGGACACTGAACTTAAATGATGGGCTGCCTACTCAAGGGCACGCCGGGAGATTCTTTGGCTAAGCTCACTGATGCAAAGCAGCAGACTGACCCAGACCACTTCACTTTCCTTTCTCAAACTTCCTTTTACATCGGACACTGAGGATTTGAAGGATTTTCATAGTACAGTGCTTACGTGGACAACGCTTTGAGTTCCTGATGAGAATTAATTTGTTGCTGTTAGGTTCGGTTCAGCTGCATCCTGTTACTGTTGCTTTAAACTCCCACAATTTCTCATATTGAACAACAACAGTCTGGAAGTCTATGGGAACAGCTGCTCCGGGTCTACGGGAGACTTTAAATATATCAGGTCTATTGTCTAATTTGTGGCTATATATAAAACCACAGAGGGACTGTAGTTTCTGTCGTGAAAATGCAATTAGAAAGATTGACACTGGCTGATGTCCGGTTCGTAGCGTTTAAAGCATGTTTGGAGACTGACTGTTGCGAGTGGTCTACGTCCACTGTTCAGTCGCTGTCTTTGCGGAGGCTTCTGTCGGTGTTGAGGTTGCAGGGCTCATGGTTTTTGCACTGGATGCTGGTGCCGTTCATGGGGCCTGAGCTTGAGACCTGGTTCTTGCTATAACACCAGCAGCACAGGCAGGACTAATACAGTGATAAAACAAAGGAACAAATTAAAATCAATATATTTTAAAAAATATATATGTATTCATATGTCTGTTAAGGAACCATCACAATAAGGTGATAGCAGATATTCTTTCTTTCTTTCTTTATATTTCATGCCATTGCAGCATCTATGGCTATTAGAGATGTGCATCTCAATAACCGAGTCCGATGCGATACGCATCTTAATGCATAGCCTATGATGCAATACATTAAAGATAGTTAACGAGGCATTTCACCCCATTACAATGCACGGCGGATTTTGATTCGGTTCAGCACGATGTAATTTATTGCCGTATGATGCAATGAAAAATTATGATGTTATGCAATTTATTATGGTACAGTTTCCACACATTTGTGCATGAGCGTCAGAACCATTATAAGAACATTATATAATAACCATTATATATATATATGTTGTAAGTATATGTCAGTCAAATCCATTCCACTGGAGCAGTGTTTCTCAAACTTTTTCAGCCCAAGGACCACTTTATCTTCCAATTTTTTTCTGAGGACCACCTAACAGAATCCCACTCAAACACGCCCCCAAAAAACAACAAAATATGAAGGATAAGCTAAATTTAAGTTTAATATGCAACTGTTTCAAGTCAAAAACAATTTTTTAAACACAAATGCAATGCTATGTACAGAAATTATTATATGAATTTTATTTCATTTGAACAAGTAAATGTATAATAAGTGACAGCTTAATATGAACAACAAACTGCACATGTGAAAAAAAAACTGCAATTAAACATACTGTAACAGCCTAGGTCCCACTTAATGTCATTCCAAAGAGCCATTAGTTTAAAACTGAGGTGGTGGGTATATGAAATCTATGGTTGTAACCAGTGGCGGATGCAGAACGTGACATATGGGTGGGCATGGATTAAGTCCGGGTGGGCCTGAATCTATGGGTGTCACTTTTGAATAAGAAACTATAACAAGTCTATAAAATTCGTCAAAACTTCAGAACACTAATTTAAACAGCATACACACACACCCGAACGAACTGCACGTCACATTTTTGACATTATTGATACTTTAAATTGTAATGCAACGTGACATTTATTAAGCCTTTTTGGTAAAAAAAATATTGGGCTCTCATAGCCTACAAAAAAGAACCTGCACACA
Organism: Misgurnus anguillicaudatus; assembly: GCF_027580225.2. Classification (NCBI taxonomy): domain Eukaryota; kingdom Metazoa; phylum Chordata; class Actinopteri; order Cypriniformes; family Cobitidae; genus Misgurnus; species Misgurnus anguillicaudatus. The sequence goes on from NC_073339.2 coordinate 21,203,048, forward strand.
GTGACAGGAAATATAAATGAACCTAAAAAAACCTTATACTTTTTTAAATAACCTATTAAAGTGTTTAAATAAATACGGCTACTAAATGCTTAAAATGAAGCTCCTAACATCATATTCTCTTCATGCAAATCACTAAAAATATATTTTCGTTCTCACATATTTAAGTTAACTTACTAAATAAAGAAAGAAAAAGGGAATTGCTAGAATAATGTTAGACTCTGGGGTTAAACGAAGTGACAAATAAATAAACATTTAATATACTTTTTGATGAGCACAAGAGCAAGCCTACATGAAGAGCGGAGCCGAGGAGCGCGCATATCAGACGTGAACGAAAGGAATAATGGATTTCATGCTTTCACTTCATTTCCTGACAGTTTCACTTGTTAGTGAGGATAGTAATGGCTAACAAGATGACGCCGAATTACATACAACATAATTACCTAAATCTGAGAGATGCAAACACATTACAATACTTTTTCCTCCGCTCGACGGCCAAGGCGCATCATTTTTTACGTCGGGCAAGCGATTTTGCGAGGTTTGTTTTGTAGAAAGACTTTCTTTAAAGTGAATTTCATTTTGTATAAATTGTATCTTAATATTAATCAATGTTTGATCAAACAATTGCCTCGATTTAATAAATAAGAAGCAAACCAAGAACGTCTGTGGTGTGGATTGAAGTGAACCCACTATATTTCCGCAGCCTACGTCTTTCTGTTTTAATGCATTTCTTAAATTAATGTCTCAATTACACAGTAGGCTTATAGGTTGTTATGATAGGCTATTTGTTGCTTAAAAGCAATAGGCTATATTGTATAAAGTGTAGCAATAAATGTGGCGTGACTTATAGTGCTGCTATATCGCTATATCAAACAACATCACTATGATCAGATGTTTTCTTTCTATTTTTTACCCCGCTGTCATATTTGTTGTGTGTTTATGTTATTGAGAGGAAAGCGCGCAGCACATATTTATAACGTGTTGTTATTCAAAATACGTTTTCTACTTGCTTGCAAAAAAAGTTCTCAAAGTGATCATGAAAGCTGCTCGGGAATATTTCATTATAACGCAACATTCAACTGCTTTAATAGTTTTTAAATAGTTATCAGGCTTACTTATAATTTTACTGTTTTTAACATAACATGCAATAGATAAATTACACCACATAAAGTAGTATACATGTCTAACTATACAGAGTAGTATTTTTTACATTTCTGATTGGGCGGGCCAGCTGTCAATCTGTAACTATTGTAACAATAAAATGCTGAAAACATTTTTCCCCTTAATGTCCAAAATCACTGAAATTACAGGGATTTTACACATGAAACAAAAACTAGTACATTACAAAACGAATAGATCTGTGGATTTTAGCTGCTTTCAGTTGACGCTTGATCCTTCTTTTGACTCCTCTTTGGTTTAGCCACCGATCCATTTTTACGTTATTAAAACAGAATGGCAAGAACTGATATCACAGTTTTGCAAGTGCATTAAAAATCTATTTAAATAAGTGACGATTGTATAAACACTTGCCTAGTTTAGGTCATCTTTTGGCGGACCACTGGGGGGGTTTGACGGACCAGGCCACACTTTGAGACTTACTGCACTAGAGGAATGCCCTAATAAATTAAACTCTGGTCCACATTTTAGCTACAGCCTTGACATTCTCGCTGCTGCTTTCTCAAATCCATTCCACATGCCTTGTGTAGAGTCCATATAATTTAAACTCCATTTGCATTTTCACTACTTTCGCCAACTTTACTCCCATGACACAACAAGGTTAGCAAAGGTTTTAGGTTATAAAAGCAATTGTTTATTAAAAGAATACAAGAAAATGTCATCTACTACCAGTAAATTATTTAGACCCACCAACATTTTTTTTGCTTCCACTGCCACGGATTTGTAATTACTCGGTGGAGAATAGCTCCATGTTATGCTTTCATGACACGCCTCGGTTTCCGTAGTATTGTGATACACCAGCAGGTGATAAGACAGCAGGACGTAGCAACAGTTTATAGAAGAGACAGCAATCTTAAAACATCAGTCACTTTCTAAAGAATAAAAATGTAGCGCATCTACTAATAATGATACATAAATCTGATTTTACCTACACTCTAAGAAGGGATGTGTTAATTTTAACACATTGTTTTGTGTTAAACTATTTAGCACATTATGTGTTATTTTAACACATTGTGTGTCATTTCGTGTAGAATGTGAGCTTAAATAAATGAAATGGACAACACAAGATGTGTTAAAACAACACAATGTGTGTTATTCCAAAAATAACACAGAGATGTGTTAAGTTAAGAACAACACACTAGATGTGTTGTCCTTAACTAGACACAAGATGTGTTAATTTAACACATTCATTTTAAGAGTGTATGGAAAATATGTTAAAAACGATGCATCACGATGCAAATGCAAATGCATCGTTAACTTTTTATGCTGATGCATCGAGCAAATCTGCGAATCTTCCCATCCCAAATGGCTATATTCATGCAAATGGCTATATTCATGGCTATATTCATGGATAAACACAAGTTTATCCACACAAGTTATTCCATACTCAGGTTGGGGAGATGCAATTTGGTATCTCCACTTCATCTAACTTGCAGGTTTTTGGCCGGGGGAAACCTGAGTGCCTGAAGTACACCCACGCTGACACGCAGGGAGAACATGCAAACTCCGCACAGAAAGGCCACCTGACCTAGCCCGGGCAATAGCAGACAGTCTGTTAGTTGACATTTAGGTGAAATGTTCCTTAGAGTCAACAATAATTTATGTTAAAATTTATTTTATTTGTTATATTATTTATTATATCATCAGCACCACCAGGTCATCAGCACCAAACCGAATATATTATTTATTCGGTTTTTGTTGTGTTATTTCTTGTGTGTGTCCAAAATGTTGGTAACTTGATTGCTGATGATATGAGGAATGAGGTTCACCTGTGATGTTTTCACAGTACACACTTATGATGGCTTAGGCCAAAATGCATATGTGTGGACATGGTACAAATAAATCTATGAAATTATATCTTGAGAGTGCGTTTTTTCATTTTTATTTAGTCAACAAAAAGAGACCATCAAAATAAAGTGATACTTTCAAATCTATGGATTTTGCTTTGTCTTGAAAGGACTTAATCTGCATCATATCTTTGTGCGTATGCTCAATGCCTTACTGGAAGGGGCCCACTCAGGGTCTGACGTTAGATTTGGCATACTTTCCTCACAATGAAGACAACCAGGATAAGGCATGGGTTATCTTTCTTGAACTTGTAGAATGACTCACCTCACCTTTCACATTGTCTCCATAAATCAAACCGAAATAAATCAAAGTTCGTAATTTGATTATATAATGGGAGCATTTTTCATATTTCATGCTACATTGTAAAAAAACACATTAGTATCATTTCAGTCTGTTTTAGGTGGCTCAGTGGGTAGCACTGTTGCCTCACAGCAAGAAGGTCCCTTTGTTGAGCCCTGGCTAGGTCGGGTGGCCTTTCTGTGTGAAGTTTGCATGTTCTCCCTGTGCAAGCGTGGGTTTGCTTTGGTTTCCTCCCACAGTCCAAAAACATGCAAGTAAAGTGTATTGGAGGTACAAAATTGCCCTCCCCAAACTTGTGTATGAATTAACTTGTTTAGATCAACTTGTGTATGGATTAAACTGTTCTTGCCATGAATATAGCCATAGATGCTGGAATGGCATGAAGAAGAAAGATAGAAAGTAAGTTTATGCACCTTAATGCAGAAACAGGCACATGTAAGCTCACCTTAAAGCAGTTCTTAAACTTCTTGCTGACAAAGTAGAGGATGATGGGATTGATGCAGGAGTTAACAGTGGCCAAGTTTATACCAAAATAATCCATGATCAACAGGAAGCTGAAATTTTGGACACATATTCAGTTCTTTATTATATTTACATAGCTAAATAAATATTGATGAAATATTTACGTAACTATATAAATAATAGAAAAAAAACATTAGATGTTCAGGGCATTGCATGTATGGTTTAACACAAATTAGTCTACTCTCAGAGGACGAATATCAAAGGTTCACTCACTTGAATAGGTCGCAACGTCTTTCATCATTCGGAACGTAAACCAATTTCTTCAAGAGTCTGCTGAGATGCAGGGGAAACCAGCAAAGGGCAAAGATCAGCACTAAACAGAAGACGGCTTTGGCCACTTCACGTCGCTGCAGAACATAAACAAGGCAGTCATTTACTGTAAGGGTTATATAATGCATCCGCCAAGATCCTAAAAGTCACCCATAAGTTTCACACACTCACAATCTTACCATAAAAATATAAGCCTGGTTTCACAGACAAGGCTTAGCTAAAGTAGTTTGTGCAAGGTGAGACTGCAATGGCATCTAATTGGCCAAAAATGCTTTACATTTGTGGATATATCGACATGGGTTTGTTTGGCATGCTCTTGACAACGGTTTATAGACGGTTTCATCGGACGCACGTGATACACGTCTGGATCCGAACCTTACTTCCGGTTTCGTTTTTTTCATGGTCTAACTAGTTGCTAAACTGATCTCTTGAACAAATGCCTCGTCGAAAATAACAAATGTTTTGGTTTCCTAGGTAATCTATGTGTTGTTTTTTTTGCGTGTTATATAAATAAACTACGTTTAAAGAACTTTGTTGTTATTTATTCTTATAGCGGAGTTTACCGGAAGTTCATGCGGACCGCGACAGCCGCTTGTTTATGTTGTTACTGCTGAAACGGTCTATACCAAGTTTTTGCAGTTATGGCTAGAAGGAATACAGCTATGGCCAATTATCTTTTGAGATGCTGGGTTGAAGGTTAGGTTTGGGGGTAGGATTAGGATGAAAAACAGCGGCTCTGGCTAGATAGGATACAGCTTGAATCCCGTGAAATGTTGGGTTTAGGGTTTGGTTTGGAAGTAGGATAAGAATGAAACAGCTGGCGAGATTCTATAAGATTTTGGCCATAGCTGTATCCTTTCTAGCCACAACCAGTTTTGCGTGTTCATGTGGACAGGAGATTTTTTTAATGAAAGAGGGAAAAACTGTTTATAAATATGTCTGTGTTTGTGTGGGCTAGGCCTAAGATGTTTAAGCATCTTTAATAAACATGCTTTACTGAAAAATGTTATTGGTGCGACAAATCAATGGCACTGGCATTTTTAAAGAACTGTTAGTTTCAGTTGAGGCAGCTTAAATGTGTCTTAGTGTTAAACTAGCCCTAAAAGGACACACCATTTTTTTTTAAATATGCTCCTTTTCCAACTCCTCCAGTTTTTTTTTTTTTTTTTAGATTTTTACTGTTTTTGAATCCATTCAGCTGATCTCCGGGTCTGGCGGTACCACTTTAAGCGTAGCTTAGCACAATCCATTGAATCTGATTAGACCAAAAAATAACCAAAAAGGTTTGATATTTAAAACTTGACTCTTCTGTAGTTACATTGTACTAAGACCGACAGAAAATTAAAAGTTGCGATTTTTTTAGGCCGATATGGCTAGGAACTACACTCTCATTCTGGTGTAATAATCAAGGACTTTGCTGCCGTACCATGGAAATAGTCCCCTTGGTAACTTTCAATAGCAGAGGAGTATTTTTGGGCACTGCATAATATCATTGCGCCTCCTGCAGAATAAGAATATAGTTCCAAGCTACCGTATATTGGCCTAGAAAATCGCAACTTTAAATTTTCTACAGAAGAGTAAAGTTTTAAATAGGAAAAAATATCGAAACTCTTTAGTTATTTTTGAGAGCAATGCTAAATGGTCTAATCAGATTCAATGGATTGTGCTAAGCTATGCTAAAAGTGGTACCGCCAGACCCGAAGATCAGCTGAATGGATTCCAAAATGATAAAAATCAAATGTTTAACTCTATGAGACCTGGAAAATGAGCATATATATATATTTTTTTAAAAACGTGGAGTGTCCCTTTAAGTCTGCTCTGTGAAACCAGGGAATAAAGGTTTTACTAATTTTTTAACCATACTGACATCTCAGATGCCAATATTTGGTTGCTGGAATGCCAAGGCAAGTGAACATTAAAATATAATAAATATTATTTGTTCTTTGAAGAGCCGTCTCCATTTCCTGGGTATTATTGCTTCTGGTTTGTGCATTTTAATTTGCCAAATTCCTACTTAGTATGTTGTTTCCCAAAAACGTTTCTTCTTTATTGTCACATCCACAACCTGTATATGTATATTTCCCTATGAGTACAGACTGATATCTTATGATGTTTGGACTCTGTCATAAAAAGTTTATAAAAATATAAACAGCTGATTCAATATATTCGCAATAAATACATTCTCTCAGAAATTATGTCACATCCATAAAGCCGGAATTGTCCAGTAAAGGAAATAAAGCAGAATATAAATCTGGAGGTTAACTTTAAAAATAAAAATAACTGTATTGCAAAAGCAATTGTTACATTTTTATGATAAAAGATTTGGAAGTGTAGTATACTAAAGAAGTATGCTGAAGAAGTGCTTAAGGAATCTTTGTGGTATGATTACACTCTTATACCATATTAGTGACAACTTTTTTTTTCTGAGAGTGTACCAGTATGAGTATTATGATTAGTATTGTATTTGTACTAGTATGAGTAGTAGCTATGACTAGTATTGGAGAGTTTCTCTTACTTGTTTAAGATGATCACTGAGGGCAATTCGAAGGCTTCCTTTTCTGTGGTTGAGCATTTCACTTGTCATGAGCGTGTAGAAGATGGCTGTGCATGCCAGTGGTACACAGAAGTAAAATCCAAACAACCACCAGTCTTTCCACTCCACATAAAACTGATAGCAGAGAAAAAAACGTGTATTATTTTCTTGCTTTAAAAACATGGTTGAACTATGTCAATGCCTAACTTTGATCTGAACGGAGAAGTAATCCTAATCTTAAATACATTATCTTAGTGCCAGTTACATAAATGAACACATGTAAAACAGTGCACGAAGCCTTCAAATTCAATTGAATAATAATGCAATAACATCTGTATTCGATTAAACTCTATCGTGTCTGAATCGTCTTTTTGTTTTTGTGATTAATTGCAGTGCTCGTGTGAGAATGAACTCTGTGTTTTCATCCACACATACGGCTCTGCTTGAGGGAGATGCATCAGTTTGTAATTGCGCACGCGGTCTGCTATCAATTTACTTCTTCGGGCTGAACAAAGCGAAAGAAATCTCCAGATATCGTCTTCAACTAAAGGAAACTGAAAGCTTTTAGTCTTATCCCTCTGTTTTGTAAGCGATTTACAAAAAAATGTTCTTCCCGGGATCAAAGTTTGGTGGCTTTGGAAAAGATCACAGCAAAGTCTTTCATATCATCCTGCCTGAGGTCAAGACCCAATGCAATGTTTATTGCAAACCGGTCAGGTGTTTGACTCTTACGCACAACATGCGGACGGAAAAAACACACTGGTCTGAAATAAGCGTACCATCATGAATGGAGTTGTAGGCTTCAGCATACACGTGCGTATGGTTTGGTTGGAGTGGTTGAAGGTGAACATGTTGAAGACCACTGCCTCAGGCACAGCCAGGATGAAGGATAGGATCCAGATGCAGGAGATCTCAATGGCAGTAAACAGGGGGATGCCCACACCCTGCACTCTGCTCCAAGATGCTACAGCCCTGTACCTGTCCACAGAGGGACAAACTGTTAACACATTGCTGTGAAGATCATGAGTTGATTGGCCATCAGTTTCATCATTTTAAATCAGATAACCAAGAGACACTTCCAAAACAGCACCATCAGCTCTCAGCTTTTACTTTTTAATCCTTCATTCAGGTTTTTATGTCAACACCTGCAAAACCTAACTGATCAGATTCGTGTCCTGTAGGAAAGCTTCTGTCCAAATAACGCATAGCAGATGTGAAAACACTCAGCTTCTGGTATAGAGCTACGATAAGCCAGACATTGTTGATCCAAGTTTAATGAAAAGACTGCTCTGCATTTTAATATTCATATTACCGAAATGCTTACAGACATATACATCCAACATGTATACATCAGCTGTTTGTTTGGATAAAGTCACTGGTTTGCCTGGTTGCTTGTTTACTTTTTTCTGAGTTATGTTTGCCTGTTTGTTTCATTAATATCTTTTCTCTAGTGGATGTTTCTGTAAAATGGCACATAATTCTTTTTTAATGACCCATTTGAATATTCCTGTTTAACAACAATAGGACATTTATATTTCACTAAGTGGAGATGTAGCCACTTCGCAGACGCTCAGCTGGAAAGAACGACATGATATCCAAACCCACACAACACGACGAACACAAATCGGACGAGATGTGCTGAACATTTCCTCTTCGTGATTCGGTAACTAATAGAAAGCGGCTGCGCTTTGGTGAAATTGAGGCCAGCCTTTTGATTCATGAAGTGATTCATTAAAATGTGCAACAGGCTGCTACGTGTTTGTGGCTTGAATTCACTCACACACTGTGAGGAAGAAAGTGAGGAATTAAAGGCCAGTTCTAAAATGTTATTAAATGAATAAATCTTGATCATTTTCATAGTATAGAATAAAGAGAACCCACCTGTAAAAATTTTGTCCTGGCCCTATTTTCTAGCTAACTTTTAAATTGCAGTTAGTTTCAATGTCTAATCTTTTAACAAATAAACAGCCCTTCCTGCTCTACTTTATCATTTTCTTTGTCATGGTCATGATTTAACAGAGGTGGGCAGGTGGCTTCAGCGTGCTGATGAGGAAAAGACTTTCTAATGAGAGGTGCCCATTAGAGCTGACCTTATAAACTGGAGGAAATGCCCTCATCCAGACGAGAACTTGACAGGCTTACGGCACGCCTTTTCCCCTAAACCACATGAGCAAATCCATTAATGTTTCCTGAGAAGCTTTTCATGGGAACCACCCGGATCAGCTATAAAAAAGATTTATTTATAGTATTACTATACTATACTATAGTAGTATTTAAGTAAACTAAACTAAAATTATGTAAGTAAAATATTTATTTCACATCATTTATGCTCCTTCAGTCATCTTAGTGTATCCATTAGAGCATCAGAGTTAGATTTCAGTCATTGATTTCACTTTAATTTTATTCTTTGACATGACCTTACTCAGTCAGTTTTAAAGATATCAAGGTTAATCACTAAAATTACTTTAGGTTTCTCGGTAGGGTGATATATGAAAGTTCATCACAGCTATTTCACGTACATTTGCAAAATTTGATGAAGCTAAAAATCACTTTATCCAATAGACCATGTGGTTCGACAAAAACTATTGTTCTAAGCACCAATCTGTTGTTATAAAAAAATATAAATTAGGCTATATAAAAACATAATAATATTGGTTATATTGGCCATGAAAAAGACAAAATATAGTTTGGTGTGTCATACAAAAAACAATACAAAAGGATAAACAGATGGATTCCATATAGTCAGCAACGTCAGCGGCATGTGTTTTTGATTTAGTTACAGAAACCCCAAAGCCGGAAAGTTTAGGTCCTGCCTAAACTTGGAGATTCATCCAAGTGTGAAGATGAATAACATGCACGCACAGTGATTTAGACAACAGCACGCGATGTAAAAAACAGTGAATTGGAATTCAGAGCAAATAACTTTGTATTACACATTAGCATTGCGTGCCATGGGCTAAACCCATAAACCCACTTTCTGACCTTTGCCTATACCTGATCCTAAAACCTGAACAGTGAAATTCAAGCCCTTAACTTTATGTTTGGCATGAAGTTTAAAGGTCAAATTAGTGAAAGGTTAAGAAGCAAGAGGGGTGAGGACAAAAAAAGCTTTATTTTATTATTTGAGGTAGAATAAAGGGTCATAGCTAACTCCAGTATGGTAATATATATAAATATATATATATATATATATATATATATATATATATATATATATATATAATAAATATACACAGTACTGTGCAAAAGTCTTAGGCCTCCATGCCAAAATTAGATTTGTTGTTTTTGCAATGTTATAGTGATCATATATAATTGTTTCTCAATCTCTTTAATAGAATACATCCAGAAAATACAGTCAATGTGTATACAGGAATTAAAAACTGTATTAAAATGTAAACTGATGTGTCAAGTTTTAATGGTAAACTCCCCTTCCACTTGAGCAGTTGCAGGAAACTGCAGGATCTCTTAAACCTAAATAAAATTTAATCATAATTTCTCATTTTAAATAAATTGATCTTTTTACTTAATTCTGCTAAAAAATGCTCAAGATGTGTTTAGTGCCAAGAGAGGTCAAACTAAACACAGACGATGCCTAAAGAAGACATTTAGTCCTGAAAATATATAAATTTTTTGTACATATTTCCAGTATTTCCTGTTTGTATCTTAAATATATTAAAAATTAAATATGAAGGGACATTAAAACTTCTAAAACAACAAGTCTGATGGTGGTGGCCTAAGACTTGTGGACAGTACTGTATTGTTTTCAAAATCCTACACTGTAAAAAAAACTTTGCTGCCTTAAACATTCCTGCTAAATCAACTCAGATCCACAAGTCATGTCAACAGAAATAAGTTGTCACAACTTATAAAATATAGCTGAGAAAAGTCAACTTAATCCTATAAGTTATAACAACTCACCTGTAGTTATAACAACTCATCTCTAGTCAAGATAAATAGTAGTAAGTTGAAATGACTTGTAAATCCGAGTTGATTCAACAAAAAATTTTAAGGCAGCAAGAAAAAAAAAGTATTTTTTACAGTGTATTTATTAATAGTAAAAGCACATAAATTAGATCATATTTTTGCTCTTATGTTTATGGATCCAATGCATTGTAAGTAAGGAAGGTAACTTACAGAATTTTGCAGTATCAGTTAGTTATAAACTACATTAAGAAGCAATAGTTATATTTGGAATAAATGTGATCCTACCTGTGAAAACTAAAGTCTTTTTTTAGATTTACTGTTTGGTACGTAAAAATCATCCGTAATGTAAAGAACATTTTGTGAAAATATAACCTTGATTTCTGTAATAGTGACTAAGTAAGTCAAATAATTGGCTGAAATCAAATGTTGATGCGCATTATCTCATAATTTGATTTTGAGACTTTGTTTTCACAGACAGGATCACAGATTTTAGTCAATAGTAACTTTGTATTTTTTTACACACTTTCGTGTGAAAAAATGAGACCAACGAATAAAGAATGTAAAGAATAAAGAGCTGGCATGCCTTCAAATAAGCATTTCAACAATTTCATGGCCCTACATACCGTATGAAAGGCTTAAAATGGTAAAGTTGTGATTTACCTGTCCACACTCAAAGCACATAAATTGAGTACTGTAATCCCCACAGATGCTTTTTGGAGGAAGGGCACAAGCTTGCATAGGACAAGTCCAAAGTTGTTGTCATTAAATGGCCACTTTTCAACAAGCAACTGCAAGAAAAATAGATTCATTAATGAACTGACTGCTATATGACCCCACTCAACAACAATACAGTGCTTAAAGATGACTGAAATTAAGTTAATTTAAGAAAAATGGTTTGTTTAGTTTAAAACAAAGACATTTATTTATAAAACACAGAATTGGAGCATAACAAAAGCATATGGCTTTCTGGAATCAGCTTGTTCCTTAACTCAAATAAAGAGCAGATTTTTTTCTTAGATCCTTTCCTAGCCCTTTAGGGCACACATCTTGTGATGACGAAACAGCTTAAGTGTCTGCATCAGCCCAGACACTTGATTGGTCAACGTGTACTTTTGCTCTCATTCAGCTTAAAGTGCCGTTGAAACGTTTGTCTCCTTGTTTGAAGTACACATTTTTTCATATGACCTCTTGCGCTGGTTCACAAAGAACCCCTGCAAAGTGTGATCAGTCAAGTGGCCTTGACAAGGCTCTCCGAAAAGACCTTCTCTTTTGTTAAACAGGAAAAGTATGCGGATTATGCTCAAGTATAGAAAGGAAGCTCCTCACGGGTGTATCCTGGCCCTGTTTGTATGAAGAGTTCAGCATTTAATCAGTGAGGGAGTGGCACAGCTGGAGAGTGAGTTGTAAGTGTTTATGTGTGTTTGATGTGTATTGAAAGGTAGTGGTTTGCAGTGCACACAAGTCTGTGCATCACAACACAAGACATGCACACATCCGTTTTGACACTAAAATATATATATTTTTTGTCTTATAAATATAAAACTTCCATTCTAATAGAGAAAAACCTGAGAAAGATGTCAGCTGTGTGTTATACTGTATGTATGTGAGGTAACTATAATGCTTAAAAAATGTTATCCAGTCAGTGAAAAGTAAACTCGGCTAAAATCAAATCTGTGATTGATTGTTTTCTACATAAAATCAATCATCATGCAAAGAACATTCTGTGAAAATATAACCTTGATTATTGGAATGTCAAGGAAAACTGGTGTGCCCACCAGTTCAGATAGTTTTGTTTAATCTGCATATCTTACAGACTTTACTTGCTAAAAGCTGTCTTTTATTCACATATTTTCAGTCAGTGTAAGATATAAGCTGTGGTTAGCATAGTCTCTGTACACTGTTAATTATCAGATTCGTCGATGAGTAGTAAATCCGACAAGAGACTTTGTCTGGTGACCATGCATTAGTCAGAACAGAGTACTTGAGCCCCTATGTTTTTTTTAGCTGGCCATATCCATGCTGCTCTCATCACAAAAGCCTCTGTAACCGTAACAGGGCGGTCCTAGAGATAAACTCTGGATGACCATATAATTGCACGTCCCTGCCCTCTGCATCTATGCCTCCTCCCGACTTCCTCTGCCACCCTGTTTTCCTTTTCCTGCGTTCATGTACACGTTTTGTATTGTATAGACTGATGTTTCTGTTTGGTTTGTGAAATACCCTTTAAGAACATGATGAAGTCATATTTCCTATCAATTGAAAGTATTGAGAAAAGGAGGCTAAGGGCAGAGGGGTGCATTTCTTACCTTGTAGACGTTGATAGGAATACCAATGATGATGTAGATTAGATCCCCAAGAGCCAGACTGGCGATGAGAGCATTGGGTCCGTTCCTCATACACTTATTTTTATAAATAATCCTCAACAACGTGGCATTGCCCACCATTCCCACCACAAACACAGCACAGGAAATCACGGTGTTAATATACTTGAAGTAGAGCTTGATGGAAGTGGTGTTCCTGCAGGGTGGATGTGCCATTTTTAGGGTAGTGTTGTTAGGCTGAGGGGCTGGCAGGAGACCCACATTCGGGGTGGTTTTGGAGGTTGTCGCTTCTTGAGGGGATGTTTGTTGAGACCCAACGGTGCTGTTCGACTGACAAATTCCACCAGTAGCCACGACGGCCATTAGCAAAAACAAGCGTAGCGTCATGGCGCACATTGTTGAGTTTTTGCTTTGATTTCCAGATGAGGTGATAAGTCTCTGATTATTACTTTATACCACAGCTGCATGATAAAAACAACAAAAATGGACATTAGAAACACATGTTGGGTTAAAGCAGGTTGGAGTTCCATTTACAAACTGTCTCGTGCTATCATAACATACACGCACATAATAAATCGACTTGCGTGTTATGACGCAGGCCTCATAATAAAACAAAATCAAAGAGAATTGCTTTAAAAGTATAACAGTGGAGCTACAAAACTTCATCACAACTTCAAAAGAGATTTAGAGGAGAAGCACAGATGGAGGGTGCCAGTATGTGTTACTGTCACGCTTTGGGGACAAGACGTTGCCTTTCCTGTCATTCCCGGCAAGAACCCATCAGTGTTGGCATGGTGCTAGTGGCAAAGCACCAAGTTTTTGTTTTTATCTATTGTTATTTTAACAACGTGCCCATTGCATGGCTTTCATATTTTTGGTTTCCTCAATGTGCTTAACCTCCTGTTTTCAATTTGGCATCCATATGAGCAGTTTCCAAACAAACGGTCACTTTATCATGTAAGAAATGACTTTTGGACTACATCTTGCTTACACAAAGAGCATTTTCCAGACATTTGTAAGGTCATACACTATAGCTCAATCGTAAAGATATTTCAAATCAAGCAGACAAATTCTTCAATATGTACTAACTCTGAGCTTTGGTTTGCATATTGTACAGTATGGGCAACCGGATGACATTTTTAATTAATTTGAATAACAAAGTTATTTAAATCTATTAAGTACGCTTTATACTTTTATCTACATTAACAAATTTGGTAAGACTTTAAAATAATGTTGTATTAGTAAATATTAGTAAATGCATTAACTAACATGAACAAACAATGAACAATATGGTTTTTCAGCATGTATTAATTCTTGTTAATTTTAATACAGTTTACATGTTAGTTCATGGCCCATTAATTTAATGCTAACAGTTACAAAGCTTGATTTTATAAATGTATTAGTAAATGCTAAAATTAACATGTACACAGATTAATAAATGCTGTAGAAATAGTGTTCACCGTTAGTCAATTTTAGCTAATGCAATAACTAATTGTTACAAATACAACTTAATTGTAAAGTGTTACAACAAATTCATAGAAGTGAAAAGTTAATCAGCTCTCATCTTGTTTGAAATAATTTTAAACCCCATTTCATTATCTTGACAGCAAGGAAACACATCTAAGCCAAGATGCGTTTCCTGTTCAAAGTCACTGCCGCCACCTGGTACACAAGGAACTATTTAGCAGACAGCCCTTCAAGTAGCATCTCAGTTTAGCATCAGCTAGGCACTAAAGGGATCTTTAACGGTACGTAAACTGCTACGCTTATGAATTATAAATGCCTCCTGGTTTTTCACCTACCGCTCCTTAAATGTTTGCCTTCCCCAGGATCCCGTCATTCAGTCAGTCAGTGAGTTAGCGAGAAGAAATTCGGCTAAAGCCCCCCAGACATCTGTGTGGTATCATATGAGTAATTAACTAACTATCAAAGTGTAGCAGGATCCCATTTGGACCGCACAACGCACCAGAGCTGCTGCGCGTTCTGTCTCCGTTTTCCTGTGGAGAGTTGCTGTATGTGTGCGTGTGAGCTTGTGTGTATGTGAATGTTTAAGAGAGAGTACTCTGACGGGTGGGATCGCAATTCTCCACCTCCCCCCACAGCCGGGAGGGGGGCCCCAAAGGAAACACCAGCTCTCAGTGAGGTACAGCCTGCCTTGCTGTCGACAACCAGCCGAGGCTCGGAGCATCAGGAGGAATCGCAAATCCTCTCCAGAGGTTTTCTCTCAGCCTCCCTTTCATTCTTTTCCTTGATCGTTCTCGTTTTCTTCCCGTCCCCATGACAGGAGTGCTCCCTAACCTTTTCCCAAATGATCAACTGCAGTATTTGCAACTGACAAACTCGTCAACAAGTGTTATTCTTCAGATGGGATTCTGACAGATAAGCAAGGGAGGGTAAGGGGGTGACTAGCGGTGGGATCGAGAGCCAAATTTCCCTTGAACTTTCTGTGCCCAAAATATAGCAATGTGGGTGGTCAGAACCAAAACGCTTCAGCGTGTGAACTGAAAAGCCTACATAAGCCCTGGATTCAAGATGGCTTTTTCCAGCCATACATAAATTGGAGATACTAAGCAGAAAGGCTCTTTTTCATTATGAGCACTGGATGCATAAAAAGCTGACTTTAAGAAAGTCGATTGGAACAACACTCTCGAACAAAGCAAAGTGCCTGGATGACTGCATCAGTGCCCATTATGCAACCTGTACGGCTATACTTAGTAAAATGGGCCATTATCAATATGGGGTCTAAGTGCAGGAAGGTTGGTATCAGTAGGGCCAATAGGCGCCTAACCGTGCTATCATTGAGCTGATACAGCAACTGTACTGATTTCTAATAAAACACTGACCTGCTGAGTACACACAACTCAATTTGCCTTTGTTAGTAAAAAGAGAGAATGTTTACAAGAAATTGACCTTGATATTCACATGGCCTCTATAGGCTAAAATCAAAAGGATGCTATTAACCTTTTAGACTCTGAGATTACGATTTAGGAAATTATGATTTTTAATCATAATATATGTGCATACTGCTATAACATAGATTTTTTTTTTGCCTGTTGTCTCTCTGTACAAGTCCATACAATTTTGGCCAAAATAATCAGATTATTCCACCATACGATTGCGACTTTTTGCCTATTACTTTTTAAATTGTGTCTGTGCTACAAATTTGGCTCATTCAACAAATGTGACAGTACTTCAGTGCAAAAATGGAAAATACTTTTTAACATTCCTCGAAATGTTCCTGAAAGCAGCATACAACCCCTCTACTGCTTTTCTTTCTATTATATCCTCATTATATTTCAATGTGACCAGACAGCTGGGCAAATTCCATTTGGAGATGAACATCCTAATCACTCTAAAGGGCAGAGCCATTGAAGTGGAAACTATTGAATGAGAAAGGCAATTGTGTCTACTTATGTGGCTGTTTGAAAACACTTGGTGAAAGGAGTGGTTAAAAACAACATAATTTTATGAAAAGACCCTACATGCGACCTCTGTGCAAAATGTGTTGGAATGCACCCATTATGGGCAATACAATTCCCCCCTTATTACCTTTGTATGCACATCTTATCCTAATTGCAATGCTAATTTTTAGCGAATCAGCCTACTTAGTATTAATTGTGACTTAATTGGGTAATACTAATATTTATTGCCATTCAATTTTAAAATGATTGTGTTTTCTTTAATTGTAGGCATGAATTTATAATAGCTCTTGAATAAGTCATGGTCAACAGTGGCATATATTTTATTAATCCTAACGTGAATTGCTGACGGGATTCTTTTTCGCACAATCCCTCAAGTCTGCTGGTAGTTTCAGCGGTGTCACAACTTTTGGGGGAAGGAGAGTGAGAGAGAGGGAGTGATAGAGAGAGCAAGCGAGTATGTGTGTGAGAGAGACTAGAGTTCGGAGTCTTTGTTAATCAAGACATTAATATATAAAGTGATGAAACCTTTACCTGGTCCCAGTTGTTTTGGACTTTCATGTTGTTGTGCTGTTGTTGTTTGGGCTCTTCATCTGGTATTAATGGCATTCTGTCTGAACTCAAAGATGGCAGGCTGCCTGGTAATTCATATGCTTGTTCTCTGATGGCATCTGTGAAATTGTGCTCCGTGCATATTGGTACATACCCTGTGGGAGGGAGCAGAAGCTCGAACCTCTGACTGACGTGGTTTCATAACTGGGGCACCAAAAACAAAAGAGAGAGAAATTGAGAAAGAAGGCCAATTTCATTGTCTGTGTGGTGAGTGTGATTGGCATGCTGACAGGGATTGTGAAGATGGCGTTTTATGCAGGGTTCAAGGATATGGGGAAAACATGTCTTAAAAAACAGATGGAGATATTTTAAGCAGTCATATTTAATGAGTTCATTTAATCAAAGCCTAAAAAGCTTTCAGCCTCATATTACTTCCTTTCTTCTTTAAAACACAAAAAGAGATCTTAGGTAAAACGTTCAGGCTTCTGTTTTTCACGGAGGCAAGGTCAAAGGTGGACAGTAGTAAAATAGTTTTACTTGAGTTCATTTTAGACGGTGGGCCGAGGGGAGATTTCGTGTTATCAGACGATCTCTTGTGATGGATAACCCAGTTTTTTATATGTAACCGCTTCGCTTTTCAACAAAGCAAATAAAAATTGTTGCCACTTACACACCTTGCACATTACTATAATATCGGTAACTTTCTCCAGGTTATTTTCCCGGCGAATAGAGCAAGCAGCTACGTTTGGGGTCCGAAGTTCATGACGTATTTGTTGCCTTCATCCAATAGCGTGCGTGGAAAAGTGATGACGCGTGTCAACAAACTGGCGAGTTTCGCTGGAAAGATTGAACTTGTTAACTAATTTTAGCCACTAATGCAGTTTTAATATTCAGTTTGACACAAAATGTGAATGTAGAGGTAACGTTGCCCATTCTTACTGTTTTTATTTTATGTAACCATCTTTGTCATGTCCTGTCATTTTTTTGTAATCTTTAATAAATTCACCGTTCTATTTTTTTACACCGTTCTGATATCTGTTATCGCTTGGAAACACAACGTCATAAAGCAAGACAGACAATTATTTTCCCTGCTTTATCATGTTTACTGGAAAGAAATGTCAAAAAATGAAGTGCTGCATGCATGTATTTGAGGATAGTGGACCCACCATTCCCTTCACAGGCACAAGTTGGCAGAAATTGATTTAATCAGTGTTTCTGTGAAAAAAGACCTTGAATGCAGAGAAAGCAGTACACAAGAATAATACAGGCATATAAGTTACAAAGCCAGGAACCGACAAACAAGTTAATCAAACTAGCTAAAACTAGCTACCACAGGCAGTGCTACAGCCATTTCACAAATATCACAAAGATAAAAAGTGCACAAAGGAGAAGAGAGGAAGTTTTTATTGAAGATACTGCAAAGGATGGTTGGTAGTATATTGTATAGACATGCAGTGAAGAAAGTAGCATGGTTTACAGTAGTATAAATTAAATATGCAATGTTTAAGCAGTAGCCTTTAAATTGCAGAGCAAAAATGCATCTAAGACAAATGGTTTAAGATTATTATAACAGTTACATAGAAAATCGCTGGGGGTGGCAACATGTACAGTGTATATACATACACATGTGCAGTGTAGTAAAAGTATAAGAGTAGTACAAATGTAGATGCAGTGTATTAACAGTAATATAATAAAAACAACCTACAAAATTTTTCTTTTCAATTATGGCATGATTGGCATCGTTATTATCAACAAAACCAGACACCTGGGGTCTCATTTATAAATCCTTACTAAAAGTCTACGTATGCACAAAAGCCAAAAATGGCATACGGCAAAAAATATTAAGACAAAACAAAGCACTGTTCTCTTTATAAATCACAGATCACCTGCAATTGTTCATACATGAATCATTCTCAGGTCCCACCCTGCAAGCCCATTCTCCCATTAAGTTCGGTTTTGTATAGATCACAACCTTTGTGTGGGAACTGGCGTATGCACAAAACGGGGCTGGAAATGTGCGTACACCAGTTCCCACACAAAGGTTGTGTTCTATAAAAGAAAAAACTTAATGAGAGATGGGCTTGCAGGGTGGGACCTGAGGATGATTCATGTATGAACACTTGCAGGTGATCTGTGATTTATAAAGGGAACAGTGCTTTGTTTTATAGGTCTCAACATTTTTTTGGTGCATGCCACTTTTGGCCCCCGCGCGCACACAGACTTTTAGTAAGGATCATACGCACAGTTTTATAAATGAGACCCCTAAACGATGTGAAATTGGTTTATTACCCATGTTAAGGGAACAGGTGGAACCAATATATGTAGCATGAGTTTTGACTGCTGAAAGTAAAAAAAAAATTTTTCTTCAATCAGTGATGTGCAGAACCTAAACCTATTGTTTTGCACTTTTTTAGTGGTAGAGGCAGAGGATGCAGAGGCAACGCCAGTAAAAACACAGGCTCTAAGGTCTTAAGCCCATGGTCTTTACACATCCAAGCAGGCCCCACACCTTGCATTATCTGCAAACATAAGAAGTATAAGGTTCAAAAAAACAGCAGTAAAGAGGTTAAAATAAAATTAACAGTATAAAACAAGGTATCACTTCACCTGCCCTTACAAAAATTAACCATTGTTTTTCTACAGTTAAAAAATGGTAACTGTAGTAAAACCATGGTAACCACAAAACAACTATTGTTTTGACAACTATGGTTTTTAAAAACCATAGTTAAATCGTGGTTAGTGTAGTAAAACCATAGTTTTGCTGATAGTAATCAATACAACAAAATACCTTGGTTACTACACTTTTACCACAATAAAACCATAGTTAATGTTCGTAAGGGTGCCATCGAGATTATACCCGGTACCTCACCACACAAAAACACAAGAACATTAACTAACATATGCAAAAGGGTACAAGCACTTATACAAAACAGTCATTGAGGAGAGGCTGTTAACAACGTGAACTTTGACTGTCAAAGCTGAATTTACTTTAAAAAAAAACCGTGGAAGAAACAGAGGGAGTGAACATTGCAGCTTATAAAATCTATAATACTGTGAAAAGCATAAATTATATCGAAATGTAAATTTCCGCTGCTCTACATGTCTACACCCAAGCAGCTGTCGAAGTGTGGCTTGCCCACCGGTCATTTTCAAGCGCAGTGGGCGCGAACTTTATGAAATATTACTAGAACAACCGGCTGGGGTGTGTCTCTCTTAAACGGAGATGTAAGAGAAATGAAGACGACACATATAATAGTTACATATTTTGTGTATGACCGATCTGCGGTAAAAGTTAATCTGCACGGAACATCGTTGTTGTACGGAACGGTTAACGTTCGGTAAAACGACACTTACGAGACGCATACATACGTTTGAACAAACCAGTGTACACAACAAACATTTTAAATAGATATCAATTAAATCAAATGGATACTTACAATCACACAAAGAATGTCCTTGGCGATGGTCAATTCCGCTGCAGCTCGTGTATGAATCCGTAACAGCTGTTCTACTAACATACATCTGATTGGTTAATAATAATCCTATGTCAGTATCTTGCCGCTCTATTGGTTCGACTGATATAGTAGGCAACCGCGTTTGCCTGCATATTTACGGGGACATTATATCATTTCGGGGGAAAATGTGCAATAAATGCGAGTGGCAACACTTTTCATATCGTTGAGAATAAAACAACCGTCCAAACTCTACAAATTCAGGTTGTCCCTCCATGGGGATCATCCATTTCGAAAAGTAAAGCAGATACGGAGCCTCGGCCCACCGTCTATTTTTCAAGTATCTATAGTTGATCTGGGTGTTTTCTTTAGAAAACTTCATTACATTTTATTTAATACCTAATTACATAAAAAATTTTTTTTAGTTTTACTCACATACAATTAAACTTGTTCTAACTTTTACTTAATTAGAAGTAAGAAAGTAGTAGATTTTTAATGTACTTAAGTATTAAATGTTAAACTTGAAGTGTAGTGAAGTAAACAATATGATGATATGCTTTGAAATGTAGTAAAGTATGTTTTCCAAAGAAAAACAATGATAAAGATACTTGAAAAATGTATTTAAGTAAAGACAGTAAATAAAGAGTTTGCTTCAAAACGGGATAAACGGCATTTAAAAAAAAGTTATCGCCAAAACTAGTATTGTAACAGGTCAGTATTAAAAAGTAAATTGTTAATTTTACGCAAAATCCAATATCCACCATGTTATTTTTTCTCCCCTTTTCCCCCAAAACGCGATAAATGCCAGTCGGTGTGAATACACACGGAATCCTAGTTTTTCTCATCTATTTTGTACTTCATGATCAACAAACAAACAAAAAAAAAAAAACTTTTGATGGCATTGATAACCTTTGGTTTTCTGTGATGGGGAAGAAACTTAAGCCATCAAAATCTAATAATTTACCCGAGAGGCACTCGAGAGACTTCTGTCATGCTAACACATTGACCCCAGAGGATCTTATGAAAAACTTTCTGTTAACTTTCCGTTCCGACGATGTCCCAAGGATGACAGCAGCAATGACAGTATACTTAATATGGCAAAGTACGTTTTTTGATTAATTCCATTATTGTTTATTGTTTATTTTTTAATCAGTGTATACCACTAGTCAACTAAATGAATATAACATGGTAAGAATTAATGAACATTTATATATTGATTCCAAAGATTTATAGCATTTTGAAAAAAAACCTTGTCATGGATTTATTGCATTTTGTGTAACATAAAATAGTGGTTTTCATCTTGTCACTTTCTTGGTATAGAAAACATGTTTTTACCGAAATTAGTCAAAATGGATTTATTGCATTTTGGAACCAAACTCTTCAAAAATACGTCACTACCGTCCGCCTCTGGGAAAGTTCATGAAGATTTATACTGACTGGTGGACTAAGAAAAAGTATCATAAATGTTCGGTAAATACCTAGTACACTGTAATAAATCAATGCTGACGTGAAAATGCACGTCACGGGACACATGAACGTCAATACTACTTTACAATAAAAGTTTTGCTGCAAATGGAGACGTTGAACGCATTTACCTCCACTGCTCACACAAATTGAAACAGAGGGAATGTTCACACTTATTGTGACTCTGTTTAGGGGTTGGGTTAAGTGCGTACAAATGTCTAAATACATTAACCCCTTACAATGACGGTTAAATCCCCATGCCTGTAGTTTGTCTTATTGACAACAAATGTTTTTCATTGAAAGCAATGAAGTACTCTGTGCGTCTTTAAAAAGTGATGCAGAGAGGCGCTGATTAAAGTCAATATGTGACGAGTTGGGAGTAAGCCACAGTTTGAGTCGTGAGTCAAGTGACACACATGAACCGATTGCATTTCAAGCATGGGCCAAGTGTCAAAAAATAATTTTTGTGTTTTATAAATTAATATTCCACTGATTCGAATGTCCATGGCTTTGTGAAACTGTAGACCAGTGGTCCCCAACCCTGTTCCTGTAGATCTTCCCTACTGCAAACTTGCTTCAACACACCTGCCTTTAATTTTTAGGTACCAGGTTTAGGTGTGTTTGATTGGGGTTGGATCTAAACTCTGCAGGACAGTAGATCTCCAGGAACAAGGTTGGTGACCACTGCTGTAGACGGTAGAAAACTATTTACTGTCAGAGGAATACATGTTGGAAAGGAGCCATAAACATCTCATCTCTTTGTCCACTTAACCTCATCTGTTCCTTGGCTGTGGAAAAAGAACCTCGATTTATGTCCTAGACTAAAGCATACAGTCTTCTGGAAAAGTGCTCACATTAGTCATCTGACATCAAAAGGTCGAGGGTCATGAGAAGTGCTGCTATTATCTGTTTTGGATAACAGGGGCTGGATAGATAACCTTGACTAAAGTTAAAATAGACAGTTCTGATAGCCAGTATAATTACATTTTTTATAAGTATTCTTTTTGATTAACCTATAGTTAAGGTCAACAACAACTGGAATCTGTTTTGTAGTTGAGTTGGACAACAGCTGGAATTTAATGCAAATTAATTGACTCACCTTATCATATGTGTTTTGCATGCTCCAAACTAACGCAACCAAGTATGATTCACTACATACAGTAAATGTCTTGTCTAAAACAAGTTAATTGATCACATTTAATCACCTTTGTTTTGTTGTACAATGACATGCACAATTATATTTGTGTCAGAAAACATCTTATAGATCTGTAGTTTGTACATGATCATGTTTTTGTTACTTTATTTAATTTGAGTCCATAAAAAGGAAGTGAATACTTTAAGCTCTGTCATGA
The DNA here is from genome assembly GCF_027580225.2 of Misgurnus anguillicaudatus. NCBI lineage: Eukaryota > Metazoa > Chordata > Actinopteri > Cypriniformes > Cobitidae > Misgurnus > Misgurnus anguillicaudatus. Next base: position 21,226,178 of record NC_073339.2, read on the forward strand.
ATTTAAAACAATTTCCTTTAGGTGTCATTTTCTGTTGACGGCCCAAGGCAACTTCCAAATAGGTCAACTCGTAGCACTCAAGAAAAATCAGTAGAGATTGAGACACATTCCTGAAGCACCCATTGCCTAATCTGCCTTTTGTCAGACATGCTCATTGCTGGGAGTGATAAGGTCTGAGCACACGTCCATATCTGGGGCATGCTTTCTGCGTAAGCTCCTAAATAAATACTCAGGGGACGTCTTGGACTTAATTACCGCTCATCCTCCAGGAAACTCATTCTTAACTTTTGTTAACAGCTGCAACAGTCACATGTATGGCAAAATTAATAAAGTTTGTAAACAAGCTTTTTGTTTGTTTAAAATGAATTAATTATAGTTTCTCTTATAGAACAGATGAACTAAACACTGTAAGCAATGAAGCAGTTTTCTTACTTATGTTAATGATATGTTTTCAGTTGTATTTTATGACTTATTTAAGTCAGTTTACTCATTTACCTAATAAAATGTTAATGAGTTTAGGGGAATTAGATAATATTAAACAAGACTACACTTGGAAACATTAAAACGAACCACATTTCTATAATCATTTAACCATTTTGTAATATTTAGTTTGTTTGTCACGACACAGAAAATGCTTTTTCTATGCAGTCTTCTCATATCAACAATAACACCAAAGAACAACATTAATTCACAAAAGATGTACATTTTATAGACCCCTTCACGGTTCATGTCACAGGCGGTTCCCACTACGCATGTCGGGATCAGAAAAGTCATTACAGCAGATTGAGTTGCGTATTATTCGGTATCGTCAAAAATGCCTACTTACGTCGTGGGCTGTGAAAATCGCACCAGGTCTTCCGTTAAGTTTTCGCAATTCATGCAGAATCTCAAAAACAAAAAACTACAACATCTGCGGCTGCAAGCAATTAACGTGCAGATGGGAACAATGCAAAGATCAAAAAGGCTTTTGTTTGTAGTGCTCACTTCATTTGAGGTAAGTCATCATTTTTCAGCCCTGTTAGATTAAACTAGAAAGCCTAAATGGTATGAACAGTTTGACCCCATGCTGCGCACGCACCCGATAGTCATTCAATGTTTACAAATAGGGCTGTCACGGTTATGAAATTTGTCTGACGGTTAATTGTCAAAGAAATTGTGCTGATTAATTGCCTGTTTTAGGGCTTTGACGATTATGACGATTGTCTGTTTTATTGCTTTGACATTTAATTCTCATAAATGTTTTTCTTTGTTTATGAAATAATTTTCACACATTGTTGTGATTATTTAAATTAAATCTTTGCAAGGTTTACTAGGCAGTAAGTAATAATACACATATAACATATTTAAAAGTAATTTGATACTGTCTCATTTATAAAGACGCTGCAGCTTCCCCTTGTGTTTTTTAAAGAGATGTGCAATCATTGCGGTGATCTGAAATCATTGCGATGAAGTCAAACAATCGCGATGAGGTGGTTATTTAATCATTGTGACAGCCCTATTTACAAACCTTGAAGAGGTCTATAATAAATATCAAAAAGCTTTACGACACATTTATATCAAAAGCTCATTGGCTCTCGCATGCTATTTCAAAGATTGCGTCAATGTCATCTTTCAGTCGTTTGAAATTTGAAATGCGCATTGACAGAAAGACGCGTTTTGATGGAAAAATAACTTTAATACACAATAAGAAAGAATGTGTTAATTTTAACACATTGTTTTGTGTTATCCTATTTAACACATTATTTGTTGTTTTAACTCATTAAGTGTAATTTTGTGTTGATTTTGTGCTCAAATAAATAAAAAGGACAACAAAAAATGTGTTAAAACAACACAAAGTGTGTTGTTCGAAAAATAACACAGAGATGCGTTAAGACTAGTTTAACTATAGACACAAGATGTGTTATTTTAACACATTCGTTTTACGAGTAGTTCATATACTCCAGAAAGGACCGTGGCTGCACCACATAGTCATTTTAACTACTTCTGGTACTGCTTTTGAGAATTTTGCAATAAATAAATTATTGTGATTACACACTCTTAGAAATGATTTTTTACACATCTTTGTGCGTTAAGCTTTTAACAAATTATGTGTCATTATTTGTGTTGATTTTTTGTTAAAATATAACAGAAGTTGTGTTAAAAGTAACACAAAATGTGTTGTTTTAATAATAATAAATGGGTGCATTTGGGTGCTTTTAGCATGTTGTCCCAGAATCTGTTGTCCCAACACTAATGTGTTGTTTTTAACACATTCGTTCTAAGAGTGCATTTGTCTTTCTGTTAAGCTTTTTACACTCTAAAAATGGCTGGGTTATTTTTGACTCATAATGGGTAAATATTGGACAGAACACGTGCTGGGTTAAAAATTCAACCAATGCTGGGTTATTATACCCCATGGTTGTGTCACACGGTGACGATTTTTCCAGGGGCGGAACCAAAATTTGGAGAGTTTGGTTCCGCCCGGAAGTGTTTCCGTCTAGACGGGAGATCACGAACACCGGAACTTCCGGTGAACTCCGCGAGAAGAAAATCAGCTGAGTCAATGCAGGTGCGGCTGATTTACGCTAGCGGTTGCGGATTGGAAGAAACAACGAGCAAGGGAATATAAAGAGATCATCCAAAAACACAGTTTGGAGTTCGTTGCTGGAGTCATTGTTGACGCTGTGTTGTGTTGTTGTTGTCGCTTGTACACTTTCCAGGCTGGGCTGGCGTGGCTGTGTGGACGAAGGAAAGCATAGTCGCTGTGATCTGAAACGGAACAGAAAGCGGAACGGAGTCAGTGTGAGTGATCATTGATCTAAAGAAACTGAAAGTTATTGCCATCATTGTGTAAATACCGCCATAGGGGTGCTACACCTTGTCGTGTGAAGCTGGAAATACTGGCCGGTGTGTGTGTGTTGAAGAGGAAAGCAACGGTTCAGATTTCACGGTGGCTGTGAATACAACAATTGTGATTTTGAGGCATTGTGTGTTAACCCGTTGTGTGGCAGACCACTCTAGAAAAGGGAGGACGGCCCTACCATGGAGCAGTGTGGTGGGAGCGCCGGGAGAGGACGAGCTAGGGCTGCTATAGCTCCATGAACGTAGACTGAGCCGTGCCAAACAACGCCAATCGAACCCGGTGAAGGAGGAGAAGACGGGGTCTCTAAGTATTCACTTGAGTGCGGTGGGTGAGTCTGTATTGCTGTGGAAAAATTCACTTTGAAGTGGTGCAGTGTCTTTGCTGTGTATGTGTGTATCGTCAGCTAAACCCCCGCCTCCATCCCCTTTACCGTGGAAGAACGGGAAGGCTGCCGGCATCGGTCGCTGAATATTGCTGGTATACGCTGTGGGCAAGCCCCGAGTGGAAAATTACCGTGGTGAAAATCGGCGGACTTCTGGTGGATCTGGGTTGTTCGGTGGAGTGGTGGTGAAGCGTTTTGACCGCAGGGGACTGTGTGAGTACAATCGAGGACGCATGTTGCTTGTGTATGTTTGTTCATAACATCTACTGTTGCGGAGCGAGGCGGAGCTAGAACTCACCTGTCCCGTAGCCTCTTCGAAAGGGCGCCCCTGTCCAGTGCTCGATAGTTGAGGAAGTGGAGAGGAGAGGGCAGCGCTCGGCTAGGTGTGACAGAGTGTATTGTGCCCTCCGCAGTAGCAGCAGGCCGCCGGGAGGATTAGTTCCCTGACATCATCATCGTCACCTCGTCTCGAGGCTTCGGGCGAGCTGTGAAAACACGGTCACTGTCAGTCCACCATTTTCCATTAACCCAAAATGAAACATATGCATAAACCGATTGTCGATTTGCCACGTGCGTAAAGTGAGAGAGAGAGAACGTGAAACCTACCTGTACCATACTTACTGTATGTTGTATCCTGCTGGAGAGGTGAGAGAAAAACCCCAGGTGTCTATCTAACCGATCTGTGTGTCCGAGACAGCAGCCAGTGTAGAGTGAGAGAATGAGAGTGAAACCTACCTGTACCATACTTACTGTATGTTGTATCCTGCTGGAGAGGTGAGAGAAAACCCCCAGTTGTGTATCTAACCGATCTGTGTGTCCCAGCCAGCAGCCTGTGTAGAGTGAGAGAAAGAGAGTGAAACCTACCTGTACCATACTTACTGTATGTTGTATCCTGCTGGAGAGGTGAGAGAAAAACCCCAGTAGTGGATCGAGCCGATCTTTGTGCCCCAGCTTGGAGAGGTGAGAGAAATCCCAGTCATATGAGTGATTGATCTTGTGTGTCCTTGCCAGTGATCTGTGGAGAGAAAGGAGAGAGAGATACTCGTGATTAGAGGAACACCAACGTAGGCTGGCCATCACATCACGTACTGGAGAGCTACAGTGTCAAGTAGAGAAAGGGTACGTCTACGGAACGAAAGTTTATTGACCCAGCACTTATCTTGTTATTTCCATTTTGCCTCCAGGAGGAAGAGGAGGACGCCACAGGATTATAAAACCAGGCGGAGGAGCCTGAGTTGCACCCCCCCTTACAGTGTTTTGGATCCCGGACACCTGGTCCCATCTCCCCCCCCCCCCCTTTTACTCTTCCGACCACGGCCCACCTGGAGGGCAGAACGAAGATCCTTAGTTTTAATTCCCTTCCCCCCCTCCCCTTTTTCTCATTTCCCATATTCATTTTAATTAAGTTAAATAAAAATTATATTTTTATAATTACGTGCGCTGTGTTGTCTGGTCATTGGGTTGGCTTTGGGGACCTCCTCGAGGTGGAAGTTAAAAGGGGCGTGGCTCATTTATATTAGTGGCCAGCCCCGACTTGTGACAGTTGCATAACAACAACCAGAGCCGATTGGCCCTATACGCGTACTACACAGACTGCATAGAGACAGAGCGCAGCGCGTCATAACCTGAAAACCACGCCCACCGGGGGGGAAAGCATTCCAACCGTCTCCATTGACTTTGTATTGTGAGAAGCCGCCTCCTTGTCATTTCTGGCTTATAACAAAAAACTGAATAATGCCTAAAAGCTGCTGTGTGACAATATGTACAGCTAACAAGCCAAAGAACCCAGAAATACATTTTTATAAGCTGTCGAGCCGTAAAACCCAGCCTTTAAGGAGAATAAAGTGGATTGCTGATTACGTTTCCCCCTAGTGGACGCAGTTTTACTAATAGCAGTAGTACTATGAAAAGTTGCCTGTTTCCATTTCTGTGTCTTTAAACGCTCGTTTTTTTAAAGTCGTCAGCTTATAAAAACGTATTTGTTTTTTTGGCTTGTTAGATGTACACCTTGTCAAACAACAGGCAACTTTTCATAGTACTTCTATTAGTAGAACTGCGTCCACTAGGGGGAAACGTAGTCGGCGATCCACTTTATTCTCCTTAAAGACTGGGTTTTACGGCTCGACAGCTTATAAAAACTTATTTCTGGGTTCTTTGGCTTGTTAGCTGTACATATTGTCACACAGCAGCTTTTAGGCATTATTCAGTTTTTTGTTATAAGCCAGAAATGACAAGGAGGCGGCTTCTCGCAATACAAAGTCAATAGAGACGGTTGGATTGCTTCCCCCCCGGTGGGCGTTGTTTTCAAATTTGCATAACTGCGCTCTGTCTCTATAGGGCCCCGCAAATTACGTAAGGCCCCGCCTCCTCCTGTTTTACAGCGTGTGTTAATGTTTACTGAGATGACAATATGAAGCGGAGCTATTCATCTGGCCATGAAAAAAGAAAAAGGGAATAAAATGAGAGTTAAACGCGAGAACAGCAATCAGGTAAATTTGTGTTCTCTTCAAGTTTGATGTCAAGTCAGCAAGAGTAAACAGTAAAGTTAAGTTGATGTGATGTCTCTTTCTATCCGACTTGGACATCTGTGTGGAGATCATAACAAAAATAGCGTGATGATACTCCTAAATGACAATGTTAATGCAATATGGAAACCAATGGATTTACAGAAAGGTCAAAATGAATGCACATCCCTCAGTTAATAATAACCATCAGGGATCAAGTATTGCTCTTATGCATACTATAAACAGTTATACGGTATGGCAAGCCATTTTAGCTTTTATACATTCACATAATATGGATTTTTGATATCAAGAATTCAGTTTTCACTACTTAAAATATAAATATTAAGAGTGTGATTTGTAGTAGTAACCATATTTTGTATGTAGTACAGAGGTGGGCATAAATACATCAAAAACTATTTAGTTACAAACTACAAATACTGGCTCATGAAATGTAACAAAATAAAATACTGATGTGAAAACTGTATTTAAATAAAATACAAGTAATTAGTATTTTGAAAATACAAAAATACTCCCACAATAATAAAGTCTTTTTTATAACGTTACTGCAGAAAATGTTGGGGATAGGCTAATTCAAGGGGGAAAAATAGCAGACCGAGAATTTTCATCATAAAATCAAAATTCCATTTTAATCATAATATATATGATTAGTCATATTAATCATAATATGTTTGGGTTTGTTTTACACACAAGACTCTACTGCCCTGACCTTAGTACTGCCTTTTCCATAGTAGAATCACGCTGCTGAATTGAAATAGTGCCCCTGTCTGTGTAGTGAGAGCAGTGGGGTGTCAAGTGTGGCAAAGCTCACGGGTCATGGCTTACGGCCCGGTTCAGGTACCATGGCTCACGGGTCAGGTAGGAGGGTCCCTTAGCAGAATTTTGCTTAGGGCCCCAGGGAGGTCAGGATCGGCTCTGACCACAACCCAACATTGGGTAATTTTTAACCCAGCATGTGTTCTGTCCAATATTTACCCTGTGTAGTGTATTTATAACAGTACATGATTTTAATAAACTGTTTTCGGTTACTGCTATGCTATATTGTTAGTAACATTTTCCTACAGTACATATTTATGTCCATTACGTTGGAGAATATTAAAAAATACATAGACATAGAAAAATGAAGGTTTTGTGTTTTTGAAAGTTATGTATTGATACTACTTATTAACAGTGAGACCATAAAATCATCCTACATGATGTAAAAAACATTCTGTGAAACATGATGTCTTTAATATTGAGAGAGTGAGATTACAGAGACAGGGTAGCAATTTTGTCAATTTTTTGTTTAAGTATAAGGCAACCTTATACTTAAACAAAAAAAGTATACAGTGACATGCACTAAGATGTAGGCTATAATTTACAGACCTTTAAATGTCTGTAATTGTTTTATTATTTTTTGGAAACTTAAAGTATTAGCCACTGAACCTAAACAACTTTTCAACACTACATGATGAGTTGCTCCCTTGGTCCTCAGCCCAGAACAAATAAAGTTCAACCACCATCAAGAACCCCAGAGAGCTCCTTCAGTATCTTCTCACCTTGAGCAGGTCGATTCAACACATCTGCAAGCAATTATCTAAATGATAGATAACAAAATGTGCGCTCAACACAGCTGGCCAAACCTGAGTGATCAGCAGAATCAGTTTCAGGAATGTATAATTCAATAATTGCATCCATGTGGTCTGCAAAGATGGGCTTTTCTATCCAAATCTGAGATTTTTGTAAACACTAAGGGATGGTTTCCTAAACAAGGTTTAGATTAAGTCAGGACTAGTCAGGCCTAGGACATTTAAATAGTTTTTAAACATAAAAAAACATTTCTACAATGCCACTGATGTATCTAAAGATGCATTTTAGTCTGGGACTAGACAAAAACCCTGTCTGGGAAACGGACCCTAAATCTCAACATTAAAAAACAAAACAAACCAAAAACAAAACATAAAAGAAATGCAACACATTCTGTTACTGATGTGTTTTTACATTGCTTTCATTTTGTATAAACTTATCCCTATTTGACTTCTATCTAAAATAATTTTATTTGTTTAAAATTATGTATCATTTTAACTTATGAATAGAAATGAATTCTGCAGGTGCTTTGAAATCAGCAACACCCAAAACATAATTTATATGCTATTGCTTCACTTGTAAACAAACTGCAAATGAGAGTAATCAGTCAATGGGGCCAAAAAACCCCGGATACACCCATGAAGCAGAAGCTGGTTCTCATGTTAACAAATGCTCCACGTCTAGAATTGGACTTTTCTCTTAATGTTGCCCACTCCATTGCTCTCTGTATCTCTCTTTCCTTTTCCCCTGATTGCAAACAGTGTAACGTTAAGTTTTGATGTTTACCACATGGGCGATTACCAAAAAGTCATTAGAGGGTTGTTATGGAAGCATTCGCAATGACTTTATCTTCCCTTCAGCCCTTTTAAAGGAGCACTGAACATTTATGTGAGGTAATCAACATGCTGTACTTCTGTTGCCTCGCCTGATTTACCACAGCTCTGGGCAATGATTCGCCAATCGGCGCCTTCCCAGAATGCTTTAAGAAGTCCAACGCAATACAGAAAGGGTTCTGTCACAAAGAATGTGCATTATTGTTTTATGAATAACTAAACGCTGGGACAAAATGTCAGGTTGTTGAACTCCAAACTAGAATTAATGTTTTAGTGGATAGTGGTGGCGTGTGAAATATGTAACTGTTGAGCAAGTTTTCAGATGTTGAAACACCAAAAAAGCACAAAGATAAAACAACATGACACTTTTGTTCTCTGAGGTTTTTCTTTCCATAGAATGACTATAAACATTTCCATAAAAAATATACCCAGCACATATATTGTTCTTTAGTATCTACATTTATATAACAGCCTCATTAAATATTTGAAGAGTTTGGTTCCAAAACGCGATAAACGGCATTAAAAAAAAAACAGTTGCCGCCAAAATCAGAATTGTATCAGGTCAGCATTAAAAAGTAAATTCTTAATTTTACACAAAATTCAATATCCGCCATGTTATTCTGTCATCTTTTCTCCCTTTTTCCCAAAACGCGATAAACGGCAGTCCTCTTTCTCTGCAGAATGTAATAAATCTGCTTAACCAATCACAGCACACCATTCCACGCATTGTAAACAATGAGGGCGGCGCTTTGAATACACACAGAATCCTAGTTTTCCTCATCTACTTTGTACTTCGAGATTAACAAACAAACAAAAACAAAATAGTCATTTTGATGGCACTGATAAACCTGTGGTGGTCTTCTGTGGCTGGGAAGAAATGTAAACCATCAACATCTAATAATTTACGTGAGAGGCATTCGGGCGAAGGAAAAATGCCGGATGTTCTCAAGCTTCTGTCATGCTAACACATTGACCCCAGGGGATCTTATGTAAAACTTTTCATTATTTTACTTGAAGTCAATGAAAATCCAGCAGGACCAAAACATTTTACAGCTGATCGCTGTCAAAAAAGTTCAGCAAAAGGATGACTGACAGCAGCAATGACAGTGTTATTAATATTACAAAGTAAGTGTTTTGGCCATTAATGTTTATTTTTTAATCAATGTATACCACTAGTCAACTAAATGAATATAACATGGCAAAGATGAATGCACATTTACTGATTCAATAGATTTATAGAATTTTGAAAAAATAAACTCATGGATTTATTGCATTCTGTGGAAAACATAATCAGTTTTTATAATAAATCTTTGAAAATCAAATTATGAATTTTGAATGTTATTATAACCTAAAGATGCTATGTGAAAGTTTGTAACAGAAAATAGTGGTTTTCATCTTGTAACTTTCTTGGTATAGAAAACAAGTTTTTACCTAAACTAATCAAAATGGATTTGTTGCATTTTGGAACCAAACTCTTCATACAGTATATAGGTTACACTTTATTTTTATTATCTCCTTAAATTTTTTTTTTTTTTTGAGTATAGGGAATTATGGATGGATGTGTTAATTTTTTACTTGCTGTGATAGCAGCTATTAAGCAGACAATCTACTTATACTCTATTGAGTGTTTAATGAAACAATCTCTGGCCACATCAATTGGAGATCATAGACTTTCTAAACACGTATCCCATTACTAATCTGCACATAGATACAAACAGATACAAACTTTCAACAAAACAATGAACATCAAAACAAATCAATAAACACATCACATTGTCCTATCCAATGGAAATCTATACTGTATATAAACACCTATATTAGGGTAAGTTGTACAATAACTACAACCAAAACCATTGACATAAACAGACAACCTGCATAATTCACAGCATTAGGGTCATAATTTGTCTTGTGACTATAAGATGGGACATGGCTCTGGGTACAACTTTGTTTATGTCTGCATAATGATTGTACACAGCACTTTCACTATCTTTTCAAACATCTCTGTAATGACTAAAATCACCCAAACAGGCGTTTACAGGTTTAACAGGCTCTGCTGGGTTTTACAATCAAATGTTTGGCAGAGGTTGGCATGTCATCATATAAGTTTATATGCTGAGAAAGGGAATTATGGATGGGTGACTGTTTTCACACACACTCTTCCTGTTCTTGGGTGGCCATTTGAGGCCATATGGTTACCTGTTGTTATTGATCCTTGTGATAGTTTGAGGTTATAGAATTTTGAATTTTATATAAGTAGCCGCTAAAATGGTGGAGCTTTCGAAATGAGTTCATATGGTGGTCAAATGCATCGTAATACAAAAATCCTTGTTTACTTTTGCTGATTTATAATGCCCGTAACTGCACTATTGGGCACAAACATCATTGAAAAATTCCCTGCTTATTTTTCTTACGCACATACACAAACACACCATCCTGGAACTGACCTCACTGAAAACATTTATGTCATGCATCTAACTGTCATCATTTCCTGTAGCTGTTTACAACAGACGGCCCTCAAGAGGACATCAGAGCATAACACAGTAAGGGATGACCAACAGCAGCATTAACAGAGCTGCACTGAGAAACTATCAAACTATGAGGTAAATGTGTGTCAACTTCACAAGTAATCTAGACTGTTTTCTTATTATGTCCGTTTTTAGATTAACGTACTTTAAGATAGTATGTGTTAATTTTGTAAAAATGTTCTGTGTTATGCTATATAACACCTTGGGCCCTATTTTAACGATTGAAACACATTTTCTAAAGCGCATGCCGCACAGTCTAAAGGGGCGTGTCCGAATCCTCTTTTGCTAATTTAACAACGGGAAAAATTATTTGTGTGCCAAGTGCACAGTTTAAAAGGGTTGTTCCTATTATCCTTATTAGTAATGGTTGGATTTTGGGTGAAACGTGCAATAAACCAATTAGAGTCTCATCTCTCATTCCCTTTAAACGCCAGTTGTGCTGGCGCAATGCCGATTCCCTGTTTAGATGGCGGAATTAGTAAAGTGAAAAACTAAAAGAAGGAAGAAGACCCCCAGTTTAAGATTGATGTTTAAAAAATGTTTTTATTTGTATTGAAATTTTGTAATAAAACCTTTAAAAGACGTTTTCTTTCAGTCATGGAAATAAAATTTGCAGGCTTTTAAATGGAAGGATAGCCTATCGATGATCAGTGTAATCTCAAAAAATGATTTACAAATATGGAAGACAAGGTTTGTACTCTAAAAATACTTTATTTGTAACAAACAGAAGATAAAGAATTTACAAACGTGTCGAGGGCCGATTCCGAAATGTTTCAGCACTCGGACAGCGCCGTGAGGGTTTTGAAAAGCATAAAGGTTTTCATCTCAGCATATCCACAGGTACAAAGTCATCATATACAATAACATCCGTGGGGTAGCATTTAAAAAACATTTCAAAATAAATGCAGTACGTGCATTTGTTTAAAGCAAAACATGCAATTAATTAGGCTACAGCAGGTGAATCAGCTCTTTACGTCTTCTAACGTCTCGTAATCGGTCCTGATTTATGTCCAAGAGACTCAATAATAATCGTTTACATTTGAATCCTTTAATTTTCATATTTAAAAACAGTTGTGTGGTGCTGGGCATCCATGTGTGTTAAAAGCAAACGCACGTTGTTGTCCCATTATTAGGCGCATATTACTAATTAAATAACAAAAACAACATTGTGCCATTGACTTTAGATTTTAGACCATGTTTAAGTTGCTCAATGGCGTAGTCTATTTTTGTAGCCTCAAAATGCGCTGGAACACACCTCATTTTCCGACCAGAATGCCCATGGGCGCAAAATTGGGCGCAAATGCATTTGCTATTTAAACAACGTGGTGTTAAACTTATAAATGTGCCGGGTTCAAGCAAAAGACACTTGCGACGGGTGCATGATAGGACCCCTTGTGTCATTTTAACACATTATGACAAAACACAAGTGAATGCATAAGATAAACAAGACAAAGAGAAAGTTGGCAAAGGATACAACTAATGAAATATATCAGCTGGAACACTACAGTATTTTTAACAGAAAAATACACTTAAATATAAAGAAGCAAATTAGATTTGTTTCTAAGCTTATTTCTTCAAACACATGACACAAAGCATTTAGACGTTTCAAATTTCTAGTGCTGCTGGTAAATTGGTTAAAGATCTTCCTGTGACCCAGCTTGGAAGTTCAAAACCTGGTGATTTATGAATTGCAACCATCATGCCCTTAAGCAAGGCACTTAACCCTAAGGTTGCTCAAGGGAGATTGTTCTTCACTAAACTAAAATGCTAATAACTAAAAAGCATTTCATTATGTAATGCATTTATTTCTCAGAAAACAAAGGTACAAAGCTGTCATTGGGGTGGTATCCTTTCAACTAATACATATGTGTAGTTAAAAAGTGTATATTATTGCTTCAAATGTACATATTGGTGCCAAATGTATACATATCTATACCTAAATGGTAAAAGGGCACCATCCCAGTGAGAGCATTTTTATCTCTCACTAGGTTTTAAAACAACGCATTAAAAAGAGTTTGTTTCACTTCTGAATTATTTGGAAATGGTAGATAAATGAACGAGAGACACTGAACTACTGAAGTTCTACTGATCAGCAATGCAGAATACTCTGGAGAATGCAGATGAAAGATCTAACAAGCAATTCATTTTCCTCCACATTATTCTGCTGAATTGAGCTAAATCCTCTACACTCCAAACCACAGATCCATTCAGTCCTGTGAAAGCTTGAGGCCGCATAAAGAGCTCAATTGAATCCAGATGTTTCTGCAGCAATCGCCATTACTTTCACTACCAATCTTTACAGATCCAGTGCTTTACTTCCTGGCATTTTATGCAATAATGGACAGTCCTACAACCCATTTTTTTACAACTCTTGTTCTGGAAAAAACGAAAATCGTTCAGTGGTTTCGAAAATGGGTTGATTTGGTTCCTTAGTTTCCCAGATTAAAGTTTCGATTGTCAAACAAAGCAAGAAATAAGCAGCTGGTAGTTTTTCCAAGCTAAACAACTTAATAAATTCTCTGCTTTGCTGCTGTCTGGAACTCATTGGCTACTGTTACATATGCTTGCGTGCATACATAGCATTAGTTATCCTTGTAAAAATATGTGTTTGTCACGTAAAGTTCTAATGTTCTGCTTTAATTGCGTCTCTTAAAGCACTACGTCAACACCCAAAAAGTCAAAAAAAAAAAAGAGGAAACTTTTAGATCTCCCTCTAACTGATGTAACATTATATGTTATATTAATTTTTCAGTCTTTTCTATATTAAGTCAGTTCAATACTTGCATATGAGCTATTGTTTATTTTACACATATGATCTGATTTGAGTGGATAAAGAAAATCATTTGTCAGAACTGCCAACAACAGCAAGTCATAGGTTATTTTTATCAGTTTTTATTCCTCGGGCTGTATCACACAAGGACTGGCCAACATGAATAAACGTATTTACACAGTTGTGGCAGGTTGGCCGAGTGCGTTCACTTGAATACAGACATGAGAAGCGGGCGCCTCTGCGCTATCAGAGCTCCGTTCTTGACCTCTGGATGGCTTTAACTGTTGGCCGCTGCTCCGTCTCTCCAAATGTTCATCTACGCCGGTATGGACTTCACACTCCCCTAACTGCCCCAAGTTTAGATCAAAATCAGTCTACATGCCTCTCTGCTGCAATATAACATTTAGCTTTAGTTTTCTTTGGCCCTCTTCCCAACAGCCGACTCGATTAGGACAAAGTTAGACGGAAAACATGCTCTAGAAGCATCACTTTCCATAGTAAAAAACTTTATTATTAAAGCTGTTGCGAATGGTGATCATAATCTAATTATGAGGAGCATCGAAATTTAATTTTAACTTTGACATGACCTTAGTCAGTCATTATTAAAGATTTCAAGGTTATATGTGTTGATATTGAATGTAAAAAACATTCAATATCAAAAATGACTATAGCTGGGTTCATGTGTAACATGTGGACCAACTAGAACTGTTTTTGTGAATGAAGTTGCTGTGTGCAGGCTGAATTTTGGTCTGAGGTTAATTTCCGACCACCAGACAGGGAAATTGGATTATGTACGTGTGTGTGTGTGTGCCTGTCCAGGGTTTCTTATCTGTATTAGATCTATGTTAAATTGAAACAATAAGTGTCTTTCACCATCTGTAAGTGTTTGTGTGCGTATGACGAGAGAGAGCAAAGCTTCACTTCCTGTGTGTATTGTTCAATGGGGCACCGTCATCATCTCTCACTGCGCAGAGCTGAACTTAGCCTGGGAACCTGCCACAAAAAATGAGCCTTGGGATTTCTGCACAGCGGGTGGAGGTCTTTACAGGCTTTCTTTCACATGACCAGATATTGGAACCGAAACATCGACGTAACATCATTCAAGTTTGTTATCATAAGATTAAGTTGTGATTGTGTTGGGTTTAGAAGTTATGCATTTGGCAGACACTTTTAACCTCAGCTTGGCTTATAGTGCAATGGATATCAATATATACGTCATGTTCTAGGATTCAAGCTGTTGCTTTTTACATGTATAGTGCAAAAATGCTACTGGTATGCCACAAACGCTGTGTCTTCGATTTATACCAATAAAAAGAAATAAACACAATTTGTTATTGTATATATATACAATAATGTTATTTTTATGCTACAAACTTCAAAACTTGATTTCTGACCTCTACTGCCTGACCGACCAACAAAAATTCCAAGTCTCCCCTTAGAGACTTTACTGGTCAACGAAATCACACCATTCCCATTACTATAACCAAAGAAAACATCAAAATGTATTCCATCAGAAGACAAAAGCACTTGGGAATGGTGGAAGCCCTTTAATAATAAACACACATTCTTGTTCTAGTTACAAGTTCCCTCCATGGTGGCCTAAAGGTTCTTGGTAAAATGACCGTCCACCTAGTTGCTCATGCATATGTGTATGTGTGTGGTATGACTTTGGGCAAATCGACTCAGTAATTGGAGTCATACAATATCTATATGTAATGCACAGAGCTGAGGCTTTTTTCCACAAGGCTGAATCCCAGCATGGATGAAGAATCCCACAAAAGACTTCCAAAGAAAACAGTGGCCCCTCTGACCTGAGCACGGCCGCGGGGCAATGCTCCGGAGCCAAATGCGGTTCCCTGGAGAACTCCATTGGGTGACTAAGTTACAAAAGAATACAAAGTGAAGGAGAACCTTTTGCTTCTGTCTGTGACTTCTGAGAAGAGATGATGAAAAACATCATATGTGATTTTTGTTAACCTGAGGAGGATTTTGTGTAAATGACGGCACAGAGAAACATATCCTTTGTGGATTTTTCTATTGCATAATTCAACCTCTACATAAAGCAAAATATTAAAAGTGTATATATGGCTTTTATTAAAACACAATCTGTTTATTAACGCAAATTTAGCTTACACTATTACATTATAAGTTGCAAAAAATTGTACTACTTAAATTGTATCACACATTATATCTTTGAGCAGCAGAAGTATTATAATCTATTTTGAATGATATGTAAATATTACTAATGTTTAGATTTGTCAAGTACTGTTTGTTAGACTCAAAAGACTAGTCAAGCCCAAAGCAATCATGTTTGTGTTAAAATGGCTCAAAATCACTATACTTGGATTACCATAAATGCAGAATGAGCTTTGTTTATATATACTCGTGTTGCACATTCAAGTGGATCTGAGCCCCACCTGCACGCTCACACAAATCGACAAACTGTGTTAAATTACTAACAGCGACTGATTTCAGTTCAAAGCAGTTCATGTTTTCTATTTCACAAGAAAAGCAAAGATTTATTCCACATCTGTCTCTATAAAAGGGAATATTATTATCAGCTTTCATTCTCTTCCAGAGAGCACCAAATATTTAAATGGATTCAATGCTGTTGTGTTCATCAAGGTTTAAAACGACTTGTTTGCTATACCTTATTGACAGCTATTCAAAGTTGCATTTGCGTTTCATAATCTCTTTAATGGTTTAAAGTGGAGAGTTGGAAGCGGTTTTAATTGACCTAAGCAGTTGGCAGTGTGCAGCAGGGGGATATTTATTGGAGTACCAGTACTCTCTTGTAAAAGCTACACTATGTAAATCGTAACTGCTTACCTGCTCTCACAAAGCTCTTTCCTGAGCATGGGAACATTATGAATCATTGTGTATATACTGTAGTAGATGTCAACGAAATGGTGCGTGTCGTTGACTTTATCTGTTCAATCAAGATATATATATATAGCACATGATTAAGTCAACGCTATTGAAAATATCAAATTCTTTTTTTTCCAAATTGTGAAGAGAGTAGATTTTACAATGTACTATTTA
Source organism: Misgurnus anguillicaudatus (assembly GCF_027580225.2). Classification (NCBI taxonomy): domain Eukaryota; kingdom Metazoa; phylum Chordata; class Actinopteri; order Cypriniformes; family Cobitidae; genus Misgurnus; species Misgurnus anguillicaudatus. The sequence continues at coordinate 21,242,660 of NC_073339.2, forward strand.
AGAAAAGACAATTTAAGACACAATTCAATTAAATTTAGTACTTAATAGTCAATAATTTGACTGTTTTTATAAAATAAATGAACTGATGCAAATTAATAAAAACATTTACAGCATTTTCTAAACTAAAGGGTTTAGGCATATTTTCATTCTGGCTAATAATAACAATTATGACATTAACAACAATAACAACACTAATAACAATTTATATTAACATTAACATTCACAATAATAATAACAATCAATGATAAACATTGACTAATACTGCAATATATAAACAAGTCAGAGGATAACCTTTAAAATGTCCCTTTTCCTAAAAATGAAATCCAGCTAAACTATAAAAAACTGATAGCAGCATGTGAACATCTTAACCTTAATAGAAGGGTTCAAGTCTGTCTTTGCATTTGGCAGTTTGCCTGGACATCTCAGCACTGCGTATACTTTCATCTACGTACAACATATCAGATTGGAGCGGCTTTCTTTTTAGGTCTTAAAATATGCGTCATAAATTTCAAATAAAAGATATTTTAAATAATTTGTTTTGAAAGGAGGCTTTTACATAACTTAGGCTTCTGAAACATAACTTTGTGTACTTGCTGTCTCTCAAGCAAAGTGTAGTTTAACATAATTACCACTAGATGTCAGAGTTGTCCCCTTGTAAAACTGGTCCTCAAAATTCTAACTGAAGTATTTAGCCTTATATGTTGTGAAAATATGTGGTGCCCTGCTTACTTTTAAAAATATGCTATAATTATAATACAGATTGTAACACTTCAGAGATACTGTACAATCTTTGTGACAAATACACACACACAAAAATTGATTGACTGCTTTTTCAATATATAGTTTTTCAATGTATAAATAAATATATAGTTTCCCTCCTAGGACTTTTTTTACTTCCCCGTCTAAAAAGTCTGGGGTTTTTTCTCCTAGGGGTTTTTTTTAACCCGGGGAGGCAGCCTTCTTGGACTTAACTTCTATACGTTACATTAGTAATACATTCGCTTTAATGTTGATTTATAGCCGCAGCAAATTTAGCTGCTTGTGCTATCGTGTATTATGTTGTGCTATCTGTCAATTTTCTGTGCTTTTCACTGCTTCTATTAATGTATATTAATTACCAAATTGTAAAAAGCACTATATAAATAAAATTGAATTAAATTATATATTTACAGAGAAAAAAAATCTAATCTAATAATAAATATTTAACATTATTTACATTACAATTTTCAAAGTTAATTATACTTTTAACTTACAATATGTTAACAAATAAAGAAATAATTATATCTACATATATAAAAATATTTTATATATTCCTATAAAGTGAACTTGATCTAATTATTTAGAATGAATACTTTTATCAGTTTACCCTTTATGTGATTTTCCAATAACAATTTATGCCTGTCATTTTTTGACACATTGCAGAAAAAGTAACTTTTATCAGCAGGACAATAGTAAATGACATCTCTTTCTTTGTCTCTCTCTTTCTTTCTGCTCTACATCAACTTCCCTGTCATCTTCAATAGCACTATGAGTAGACATGATAAAAGTCACTCGCAGGGTCCCAGAGCAAGACTCTTGATACACACACACACACACACACACACACACACACACACACACACACACACACACACACACACACACACACACACACACACACACACACACACACACACACACACACACACACACACACAAACTTGCACCCTCACACACTCAGTCACACTGCTGTACTCTTTAATTAAATCCTTTGAGAATTCACAGCGGAGGGCAACGCATCAACTATCAGCCACTTGACAGGTATGCTTTTTAAGTTTGACCAGATGGATTTTATAAAAATCTAAATATCACATGGAATAACATAAAAAATACAAAAAAAGAAGCGGAAATCCAGTCCGAATGTGTAGTCGCTCTGGACAATATTAGCAATTGTTTGAGGTTTGAGCCCATCAGATACAGTAAAAGCTGAAGATCAGCTGGCAGTACTTTAAAAAGAAAAGCTGATCTAGTTTGCTCATCCAGTTGCACAGAAAATAATTCACGTCCCTTTATGAAAATGCACCGGAAACACTTCTATTATACATGTACACATTTGTACTTATTAATATATGTACAATAAGGAACAAACAAATAATAATTGCATTATAAAAGACCTGCGCAATCAATTGAACATTTTCAGAAAATCTATTTAAGAGCCAAAGTCCAATCTGAAACGGTCTGAGCGATTTTAAAACCCCCTGACAGCTTTTCCAATATAAGAGATATGACTTTTTGAACATCAGAAATTCCCTTCAAGATAGGTCTATTGAACATTTGAGGATATGTGTATTTGTAGTACCACGGGCCTTTGAAGTTTTACAAGATCAAGACAAGAAGACAACAAGAATAAACACAGCGCACTGAAAGTTACTTTGTAAGCAAACCTTCCTCTCCACAGAAAGAGTGAACTGTGCGTTTTAAAAGGTATCTTTGCTCCATCTAGTGAATCTTTTTGGTAAAAAAAGATGTATCCAGCCAGTACGCTACTACTAAGACCATGTGGACATTAAAATTCAAAGCTGTACTTTGGTATAGGCTTATATTTGCTATCAAACCTATCGTGTTGCACTTTGATTTCATCATGTTCATCTTTGCTTCCTGATCAACTAATTATGTTTTCAATTGATGATGTCCTGTGTGAAACTATTATCCATCTGGTATACCTGAAGTCCTGTATCATATGAAACATTGTTTTTTTATGTGTCCACCTCCATTGACTGTCACACAATGTTTTTTTTATGCACACAATTATATGGAGTTAAAATCCAAAATATATAGGACTCTTTTCTGACAATCAATGGAGGTGGACACATTTTTGATAAAAAAAACACAATGTTGCATGTGACACAGGCCTTTAGGTATTTCAGGGTTATTTATGAGCAGATGATATTTTAATCAGAACATCCAGTTTTGCTTTAATAAATAAATAATTGCATGACATCAAGAATCAGTGTCATGCCAATGCCAGCTGCTCATGAAGGCAACTGGCATTAGCATTAGTTTAGTTTACACACTTGACTAACTGAAACTAAAGGACTACGTTTATGTGATGATGTGATGTCCGATAGTTGAGATGCATGCGTGCAGATGTATCTGAAAGGTAATTTTTATATTTCAGCACGGAAAAAAATGATACAGGGTGATACAAATTGTTCTTTATTGTTAAAGGGATGGTTTACAGAAAAATGAAAATTCTGTCATCATTTACTCACCCTCAATGTGTTTCAAATCTGTACAGGTTTCTTTGATCTGCTGAATACAAAGCAAGATATTTTGAAGAATGTTTGTAACCAAGCAGAGCTGGGGCACCATTGACCTTTATAGTAGGATAAAAATAATACTACAGAAATGAATAGTGCCCCAGATCTGTTTGGTTATTAACATTTCTCAAAACATCTTCATTTGTGTTCAAAAGAACAAAGACATTTATACAGGTTTTTATACAACTTGGGTGAGTAAATGATGACATAATTTCATTTTTCGGTGAACTATCCAGCCTGGATATCACAAGAATTTGTACATATTTTATTATTGGCTTATTTGTATGATATTGTACGAAAAACAATATAGAACCCCAGTCCTAACTTTAACGTCACAGAGGCAAAAGCAAATTGTACAAAAACCTTGTAAAATATGTTTTGCCATTAGATATCGTTGAACTATCCCATTAAGATTTATCTTTAAAAGTTTTCATATCTTTCTACCTTTGTACAGTGTGTTTTAAATAACATTTAACATTTTTATATTTATTTTATATTTAACAATGTGCATACCATGGACTTTAAAATGCCAAAAAAAAAAAATGTATAAACTATAAAGCAATAATGCTACATTTTGTTTTTGTGGCAGTTACCTGACCCACTGAAAAATGGACATTTAGCTAATCAAAAAAGCTGTTACATTGTGCAACAAAAAAAGAAAAGATGAATTATACATCCTCAGTTCTTCTAGACAATCCTCTTGTAATGTTTAATTGAAGCTCAATAACACAGACTGCCAATTAAAGGCTATGCAGACAGCAGCCCAGCGAATGGTTAAGTGCTTTGGGATTTGACTACATGGCCTTTTACATTTTCCATGCCTGTTATTTTTCAATTAGTGTGAAAGAGGCTTGTGCAACAACTTCTAATAAGCATAAAACGGATGTAAAATTCATCTCAGACAGCCCATGCAAATGCATAATGGCAGTTTTCCATTTTACTTGGAGATGCTTTAATGGTATGAAATAAAGATTGGATCTTGTAATGTGGTAGAATTGTTGTATTGGTTCAGGTCATTTGTTTTTCTCTATCTGACCAGTCTGACTAAAAAACATGTTTACCCAATGGTCAGCAATAAAATCACTCCACTTCATTGCTGGTTAGATTTTGTTTGTTTGTTCCATCCTTCATAATAAACCAAAACTGTTTGCCATTATCGCTTGATAAAAACTCGTATTTACCTGTTTCGTTGTTATCTTTATTTTTAAAACAACATTTTCTACATTTACAAAACAAAAGTCATGAGTTGTTTGTTTTGCATACATTTTAATTACACTGTTTTATAGATACAATTATCATTTTAATTATTAAAACACAAAATCATCAAAAGTATAGCATTCCTCTACAATAGTGGGGTACAATCCCAGTGTGAGATATCTGTGTTTGATGTCATTTTAAAGTGTTTTTGGCAAAGTATAACTAAACTTTTGCTCTACTACGGCCGATGTTATTTTTCATGTTTAATGTATTGAAATTGCAATCATGCATTTGTAATCTAGCCTCCGCTTGTGGAGCATCAATAAGGAAAGGCCGTCTTCCCTCTCCCTGAAGTGATAATTACCCACATCACTATTGATCTTGATATTGATGCATTGCTAATTGTTTGCTGCTCTTTTTATTTATTTAATTCATTTGGCTGCTAATGTGTATGTGTTAACCTTGAGTCGAGGACTTCAGCAGAGAGTTTGAGATGCAGATAGGGGATGCAGCTGAAAATTGGCAAAAATGTTCTGCTTTTTTTCACATCGAGGCTTGTTTGAATAAACAGAAAGTCAATTTGAGAGTTGTTTTAATGATTCTTTCTTGAGGGTATTGAATTTCGTCCCAGCCTTGAATGTTTCTAAGATTTTTGAGTTGTCTCACAGGTGCTCATTGAAGAGAGCAGAAGATGCTATTGACAAAACTTTAAGAAGATGTGGAATAATAATGAAGATTATTTGTAACGTGGTTAAGAAATACTCAGGCTAAAACCAAATATAATGGATTTAATTAAGTTTTAATTACATATATTGATTTAAATACTTTTCCCATGGTTGTAGTTGCGTAAACATTGTGATTTAGCATTAGGTGAATACAAGTTTGATTTTTAAGGCACTTCAGCACGATTTCTAAGAGAACATGTTTGCATTTTTTATAAAAGAGTAACTATCGGCACACTGTAAAAAAACTTAGTTTTGCAAGCCAATTTAACTTCTATTAAAAATGTTGACCTGTGATAAGTTGATACAACTTATAAAAAAATTGAAAATGTTTAACTTAATTTTTTTGTTAAAGTAACATAAAAATGTATTTTTTTTAAAGTGCTGAATAATCTTGTCAGATTGTATCTATTAAAGCAATGAAATTGAACAAAATACCCATGTTGTGGGTCAAATGCTTGAGACTTTATCGACCACAAAAAAGTAAGAAAAATGATCCAGACAGAAGCCATTTATGACAAAAAATACACAAAAATTCCATAGAAATTACAATGTTATTGCAGCTGGGTTGCCGGTAATTTACAGTAGATTTAAATTTATGTTATTTACTGGAAAGAGTTTGTTCAAAGTTAAATAACTTTTTTAATCTTTACAGAATAAAACTATAACAGCCTCATGCAAAGCATTCTGGGAATCAGAAACCCTCATCAACCTTTTTCTTTTTCTTTTGCTTCAGAAATGTTTAATGTTCATTTAACTGTGAACAAAATGTTGCAAAAACATAAATTTAAATATACGGTAAGTTACCAGCAACCCCGCTGCAATTTCTACGGATTTTTTTTACAGTGTATTACTGAATAGATATATGCCTTCACTTAATAGGACAACATGGTCACCATAAGAAGCCATGTGGGAAAATGTGACTCTTATGAGCGTCAAGTTGAAGTTCCAGATAGCTTTAAATCTGTTTGAACCGTGACCCGTGTCTGGTTGTACACCGGTGTGAGTGATATAAATATGCGTAGTCAGTATAAAGGAACATCCGGCGCTAAGCGTGCATGTGTAAGAGATACAGAGATGTAATGTGTACCGTGCCTGTACGAGAGTTCGCAGAGCTGAAGGTGTTTGTGCTGTTATGCCCTCTGGCTTGGCTGCCAGCTCCTTTCCCTCACTTCAGAGCCAGGAGGCACACTGCCGAGGAATACCGATCACCTTGGCCAGAGATGCTCCTTTGAGCCTTTCTCTGGCATCTTTTCCCCTTCTGCCAGTTTCCTCCTCTGCTCCTCTCTTCCCTTCTGAAGTTGACAACAAAGACATCCTCGGGGTCCTCCTTGATGTAAGACCCGCTCTTGATCTTTTTTCCCTATGTTTTTTGTACCTTAGTGTTGCACTACTTTCAAATTCCGCTAGCACAATATTTACACTCCAGAAGACAAAGCCGGGGTGAATCTTTCATGCTGGCCAGGGCTCTTCAGAAAGAACCAATCATCCGGCCACGTTTCGGCTTTATTACTCAGGCCAGGAGATTCAGGACAGGTAACCTCCAGCCATGCCGTGCAGACGCACGCTGTTCCGAACACGAGCCAGGGATGGTGCTGTCTGGTGCATCGAAAGACTGCGTTTGTGTCATGATTAGCCTAAAACTATCCGTTTTATAATTGAAGCACTCTTTATAAATATCTCACTCAAAGCTTTTTTCTTTATCTGTTCTCTTCTCTAACATGAAGTCCCTCTATCACGGCTGCCACAGTTTCGTTCACCTCCCTTCTCGTCTTCCGTGCTTCCACAAGAAGAAATCTCCAAAGAGCTAATTAGCGGTGCAAGCCAGTCCAGAAAGTAATAGCGAAGCTGAAGGAAGAGACTCCACACTCGCCCACATGCTCACCGGACAGGGCCCAGCTAAGAGGTTACCAGAGTAACCGCCTGTAACTAGTGGGGGAAAAACTGTCACGGACAATTGAACAGGCTGGGTTTGATGCGCCATTGGTGGATGCCTTCATTTAAGGCTCTTAATGGCGTACAAAGAAACAGGCATAAGGCATCTAAAGGGTGTAAGGCAGCTGGAAGTCTGTGAACGTATATGATAAAACTCTATTTAGTGACATTACAGCATTTAGCCCCTGCTTTCCCCCTGACTAATTTCTTTTCAAATATTGATCAGTGGCACCCGGTCAATAGGGGGCGCTGAGGCGCTGCCCTCTTAAACTTAGCCAGAGAAGAAAGCTACTTTAACATGTTAAAAAAGTTAAATATATAGTGCAAATTAATTCAAAATAAAACCATTTAGTTGTACTTTTTTTTTTGATTTATTAAAAAATCTAAACTGTATTTTAGTCAGTTAACTTGTTAAAAGCACGTGACTTGAGGCTTAGCTCTACTTGGCTTGTTTAAGATCATCCGCAGAGCACTGCACCTAAAACCCTTTCGCTTTTGTTGTTAACAAATCAATATTGTTTTTTATTTTTATTTTTTGACCTCATGTGATTGGATCGTTCTCAGTGAGTCTCATAAACACTCAGCAGTCGTTTAACTGATATGTAACAGTACTGATAATATCTTGAGATGAAAGAAAATATGTTTTTTTTTACAAAACCACTCTTTTACAAGGCATTAAGGGTTAAGGTGCTTAAACCACATTGAGCCAACTTGCAGATTCAACAGATCCAGAACTTTTTATGGCAAATAGAGTTAGCTAGATGTGATGTAAGTCATGCCTTTTATTGTTTTCCCTGTTCACTGTTTCAAAGTCCTGGCATCTCTCTGAAAGGTGCAAGCGGCATGAAAATGTTTTACTTGCACACCTAATAGCGCAAGTTTCGTCGGACAGAGTCTACTTACAGATTGGATTTTGGACAAATACGATGTTATTTAATGTTAAACTATGTGAACGGGGTTCTGTGGCGCAACCGTGATTAAAGCAGCATCCAGAGTCACAGGTACAATATTATACCCTAAGGATATATTGTGTACCTAATGTTGGGAACACACCAAAATATTTTTTACATCTTATAAGATTTTCACAATGTGATAGATCACAAACATAAGTGATAAAAATCGCAAAATCTCGCAAGACTTCAGAATAAGCATAGCGGATGATATGCAGGAAGAAATTTCAATGATAGTGTTCTGTTTTCACAGAAAATTCAAGGAGAAAAACAAAAGGGTTTGGGTGAAGTCATGGAGACAGCGGTAACATGGTCTGTACAAGTTCACTTTGCATCAACTTCACTTTGTGCTGCCCCATGAATGCTTCAGTCTTCCATCATCTCTCATTCTGATTGGATATTGTATCGTTTCACGTGATAATCTCAAAGGCATGCACACGATTGTCCTCGGGGTTCCCCCACACATCAGGATTTCTGATCGTAAATATGTTTAATATTTATGATTCGCAATCGGGGCAGCTCCGACGTTCTTCCGAGCAGGTTCGGGTACTCTTAACACACCTCACATCAAGGGAAAGATAATAGTTAATCTGTAGAACCATCAAGACAATCGGGACATAACTAGGATTGATGGAAGGGGAAAAATCAGCCCAAAATCAGCGCCATTATCTTTTGGTGTGTACTCAGCATTACCTCATATAAGGTAAAATTGGTACCCCCATAAATGGGATAACTTTTCAAAGGCGAAAATATGTTGTTTTTGTATATGTACTAACTTTTTTGAAATAAAGTAACTTTTTAATGCGGTGTTTGATAATGCTTTTGTCTTTTGGGTCTACACAGAAGCGCATAACATTTTATATTTTATATATAGATTTTATAACGTAGGACGAAAGTAACAAAGCAATTTTCTCAGAGCCCTGACTACATTTGTATTCCAAACTTTGACAGGATCTTAAGCATGCAACCCTTAACAGAGCTTACAAAAATCCATTATTTCGTCACCGTATTGCATGTGTGGGTCCAGATAGCTTTTTTCAAGCAGAAACATTTCTTGTTTCATGTGTTAAAGTACTGATCGGGACGGAAGTAACACTTGATACTTTTGTTCCGCTGCTAATACTGTTGCATTATGTTAAGAATTTATGTTTTTCTAATTTGATTTAATTTAATTTTCATAGTGTTCAAACTGTTGAATTTTTTTTTATATTCAACAATACAAGTTTGTACTGTCGATTGCTTTTGAAACATTTGATGAAAATGACATAAAAAATGAAAATGTAATTTCATTATTTTTTGCAAAGATACAGGACAAAATATATTTGCAGTTGCGTATTTACAAGGTCATAGTCATGTATATTTACTAAAAACAAGTGTAACACAAAAAATCTATCTTGTTCTGTTGTATTACTTTTGACCCACCCATGTGTTACTTTCGTCCTAGCTGACAGGGTCAAAATTAACAATGCACTACTTATGTTCAAGTAAATTTATACTGAAGTCCTTTTACATTTGTTCAAATTCCACCTGGCATTGATAGACTATACTTGTGAAATATTGAAAACAGCAAAAATACATCTCTGTCTCAAACATTATCTTTTAAAATTATGTTTGAAAAATGGTACTTTTGCCCCTGCTCTCCCATAGGCCTAGTACTTGCTTGCTTTCAGGCTTGGCAGGGTTGCCAGATTTGCGGAAAAATCTAATCTATCCCAATGACCTTTTCCCAAATACCAAAAGTTTACATTCCTAAATAAAATAATTTTACCTTAATATTTACAGCAGGTGAACAAAATCAGCAGGTGAACAAACTTTCATGTCAACATTTTTAAAGTAATCCGATTCCGTAGGAGACCGCCAACTTGGCAACACTGGGTTTCATACTGCCTTAAACTTTTCCAATATGGTGGACGACTGGACAACTTTGTTTAAAGTAAATGAACATCGACTAATTAGCTTTCTTATCAGCCATACCTGTAGGTAAATTAAGGGAAATGACACTACTGTTGTAAAGTCCTATAAATAAAATGTTATAGTATAGAAAGGCATCTTAGAGTAGGTGAGGAGAGTGCAGGTGATTTCATGGTGAGATCGGGCATGAGAGCCAAGCCAGGTTAAACGCAAAAGGAGGAACAAAAGAATTCCGGGAATGTCCGCTGGGCCCTCCGATGCATGCAGACCAAACTACAGGAAAAGGTTATGGGGTGACCATTATATTTTCATGATGATCATTTATTTATTTGTCAAGCAAATCCAATCAGAATAGCAGGCAGGGTTTGCACAAAGCAAACTGTGGTAATTAGCAACAGTGGGAGAGGTGGCAACAACTCAGATTCTGATCTACTGACTTTTATCTTTGTGGAGAGAGGTGTGGGCCTAAATATTGATAGAATTGCAAAAGCACACGGTGAAGTGAGTAGTGTTGTACTGGACTGGCAGAGCACTGGGGTTATCATTGAGATGGCTTGCCAACATATTTGCTGAAACTCAAAATGTGGGCAAGTTGGTCCAAACATGAGTTACTGTAAGATCTGTTGTATTTCTCAAGGTATCCAAAGAATAATCATCTGAACTGCTAACTAGTCTTCTACGATGATCTAATGGTATTTTGACTTAATGCTAATGGCATTTCCATATATAAATATGCTGCATGTAGGGAAATTTTGCTTTATGAATTTATGATTTTTATAATCATCATACTTTTCCACAGTTGAAAAGCACCTATAGCATTTTAAGTTGGTAATGTTAAGAAAAGAATTTGCACTTCTGGAAGTAAAAAATAACTTTGATAACTTCCCGTGGAGCTTGAAACTGCATAACTGTATTTTATAAGGTGTCAAACAAATTTTAAATGAAAAAATGTTGAATTACATCATAAAATGCTTATAAAATTATGATCAGAATTTGCAATAAGGTGAAACCAAGTAGCAGCCCATTAAAGAAACATTAGTCATATTTTCTCATGTACCGTTCTTCACGACTTTCTTTACTTTTGACTTTTAAATCGTATAAAACTGACGAAAGCGAGAAAGGGGAAGCAAATGAAAAAATTTTCATTTTTTACCTCAATTTTAATGTGACACACTTCTTACAGGAGCACTGAACATGAAATTTAGGTTTACGTTCTTATGTCTGTCTTCAAATAAAATCACGCAACATCCTGTCTTGCCCCCTTGGCCACTTTTAATGTCCCTGGTGGTGTAATCCCATGATTCCTTCATCTCGTTCCTCAATCGAGCTTTAATTACAAAAGCCCTTCAAATCTTTTAATATGGTTGAGACCAATTAAACAGGACATTACTCACGCAAATATTTTATTTGAAATGACGTTTTTTTAATGAGGCTTCTGCCTTGATTGTTAATAGCCGTGAACGTATTAAAAGAAAGAGAGTGAGACACAAAAACGTGCTTTGTGCATCTGCTTTACAATGAATATGTAACACGTACCCCAACCATGTGCCATTCTGGTTCCTTGAACTGTCTTCTTTTCTGCATTTTAGCATAGTGTCATAACAAGAGGGCTTTTTAAGTCAAACAAAATCATCAAAACATTTGCTTTATACAAATACATTGTTCTATTCATGTATTCATGCTTGTATAGTCTGATTCAACAATTCACTAGGACAAGCTTTAAAGTCTAAAAATGATATGTAATGAGAAACACTGTGTAATTCAAATGATAACTATTTGTAAAAGCATTATATGCAGGGCCTGTAATTACAGTGAATGGAAACATGAGGCGTGTATCCTTTTTCTACTTGTCCCCATTTTTGGAGCATTTGTCATAGCTCCCATCTTTAATAAAATCTTGCTCTGTTAAATAAATAATTCAGCCTTTTATCAATAAAGCTCAATGTTACTCTATCTCTTAGTCTTCTCATTCAATTGTAAGACTATTTCTTTATTCATTATCTGTTTCATTTTCAGAGCCGGACAGTAACGGAGTACATTTACTTGAGTACAGTACTTAAGTACAATTTTGAGGGATCTGTACTTTACTCGAGTATAATTTTTTTGGAGTACTCATGACTTTACTCAAGTACATTTGAGAAGCAAATATTGTACTCTTTACTCCACTACATTTCTATCCATAACCATAAGTACAAGTTACTTTTTCTTAAAAAAAAAGGAAAAAATAAAAATATCAGAAACCCTCAATTTGTTGTTTCCCTCTCCTAAACGTGATTGGATTGTGCAGGCGCAACTGATTGGGACAGCCTATCAGCAATCACCTTCAGCTTTCCGCCAAAGTCACCATGGTCAGATTTAGATAAGAGACGAAACCACTCACGAAACAATGGATGAAGACGCAGCAGGTCCATTCTGGGAATGTGTCAACCCGTGGCCCCACCTCGCCAGACTATTTAAATTTTCTGAACAAGTTAATGATCGTTTTCTTTTCAAGTGTTTGCTGTGTTTACCAAAACAAAACTTCAGCGGCCGGAATCACTGGTGAGCCCGGATTATTGTTGTTCAAAATGAATTACTCTTCTAAACAACACACTCTTACTTGATCTGGACAAACTCAGCATCACAAGACAGGTTTAAGACTCCAGCTGCGACATTTGACCACTGTTTATGATTAAACTGGTTTGCAGTAACATTAATTTCTTAATTTATGCCAGGAGTCCAAAATAATGAATCTGTAACGCTCGTTATTTTGAATAGAAATCATCATTCGTAAAACATTTATTCTCTTCTTCTCCGGTTTATTTGTGTTCAAATAGATAAAATATACAGAATCCGCCGGGGCTATTAGTACAATGGTGAGCATATTTGGGGAAATAATGATTAATTATCACATGTTAGTAAAATATTTAGTCTTAAAGAATAACATTTCTATTAATTTTCCACTGATTTATGCGATCTGAAGAGCTCAAACAGTGAACAGAGCGATTTGTGTCTCCTCTTCCTGATTTGCTTCAGATTTGACATCAGAGCTCGAGCTCTATCATTTGCTGTACAGCTGTCAATCATCTCATGTGGTTCAACGTGCACTGTGGCAGTAGTAATGCAACATTTAGAAAATTTACTCTTGTACTCTTGATACTCAAGTACTTTTAAAAACAAGTACTTTTGTACTTTTACTTAAGTAGACATCTGACTGTAGTACTTTTACTTTTACTTGAGTCAAATTTAGCAAGGGGTAACTGTACTCTTACTCAAGTACTGAAGCTGTGTACTCTGTCCGCCTCTGTTCATTTTGTCACTTTCTAATGTGCAGCTCTTTGAAACGGCAATCTGTATTTTTTCCTAGCTCTTCATCTTTTCGTCTTTCACATACAGTTACATTTTTTGCGTCCTGTCAGTGCCCATACCTGACATGGGTGTTGTTGTCGTCCATCTTTCACACACAATGACACATAAATGCAAACACAATGGCAAATTTGCTCTGAACTTAAGCACGGGATCTTGTGGATAAGCATGACATGTTAGTTAATTTAAAGAAGACATTTCACAAGACTTTTTAAAGATGTCAAATAAAACGTTGGTGTCCACAGAGCACATATGTGAAGTTTTAGCTCAAAATACCCACTAAATAATTTGTTATAGCATGCTAAAATTGTCACTTTGCAGGTGTGAGCCATTTTTGGGTGTGTCCTGTTAAATGCAAATGAGATGATATCTGCACTATATGGCAGTGCTGTGGTTGGATAGTGCAGATTAAGGAGCTATTATCCCCTTCTGACATCACAGGGGGAGCCAAATTTCAATGACCCATTTTTTTTCACATGCTTGCAGAGAATAGTTTACCAAAACTAAGTTACTGGATTGTTCTTTTACACATTTTCAAAAAGTCAGATTTTCATGATATGTCTCATTTAAGCAATCAATATGTTTTTTAATGAAGTACAGACAGAGCACATCTGCATTTATATCTTCATGTCCTCGTCACTCTCATAAAACAATTGCATGTTTGTTTGTTTCATTCATTCATTCTAGTAACACTTTATAATACGTTTCCATTGATTCACATTTGTTAATGCATCAGCTATGTAAACCAAAAATGAGAAACTAAAATTAATACATTTTGTACATGCATTGCTCAATGTCAAGTTAACTAATGTAGTTGACCAGTGTTAAGAAATAATAAATTATTGTTGTAGTGAAAAAAAGCTAAATTATTATTTTTTTAAATGAATTTCAACATGTGAAAGAAACATAGCCCTGAAAACATCTCAAAATACCTCAGCATGAGACAGCGCTCCAAAAATGAAAGGTGTGGACAGTGCGACAGCAATGCCTGCTGATATTGATTTAACACAATCTGAAAAGACATGCCAAACAGTTTTGTTCACAGTGACAGTATTTCAGGGATTAACATTGTGCTGGTTTGGTGAATCTTCATTTGTTTTTCCTTTCTGTACCTCTGGGCAACATGAATTATTAAAATGCCTCTAATGACACGAGTAGTGCCAGATACAACCGTGACCTTGTAAGCATTGATCTCTTTAGATATCCCAATAAACTCTCATTTGAACACTTTTGATATGGCAAAATCCAGACTTATATTCAAAACGCTATTGATCCTCAGTCAATTATTCTTCATCTTATCATCCCACTCAGTCTCATTGATTTCACACTGTTGTTTGAGCTGCAGAATTACTGCTGACAACATGCCGCATAATCCTTCGCTTATTGTACATGTATTACAATAATTCAATACATTCTTCATTATGAGCTTTTAAGCAAATCTCATCTCCCTTGTAAATGTTGCAGTAATGATTTGGCGAATTAAACCAGATTTTAGATTTCATAGGGGAATTATTTTAAGCAAGTAAAATATAAAGAACATTTTGGAGTTATATTAATAAAAGGTGAGAGTCTCAGACAACTTTTCTTTTGTAGGTACACAGTTGAAATATATTAAAGCATTTTCTCAGCCACAGGCCCATCAGTAAAACTTGGGTGGCTATTTGTCAATACTATGAGTAAAGGAAACTGATTTAGGAACTAGAAGATCTTTTTCAAACAAAATTGTGTTTAAAATACAAAATCTTTTAAGTGATGATTGCCACATTTTGTTGAAAAGCGTGAGAACGACGACGATGATGATAATGATGATTATTATTATTATACTAAGGCCTGTTGAATACTTTATTATGTTCCATAAGTATGCAATGTTTGTGGTAACTGTGGTATACGTGAAATAATTGACAACAGGCCATTTCATTATTTGAAAATAATGCACACCCGCAGTGTTGTTGTTGTTATCATCATCATCATCAACAACAACAATGATAATTTATTTCATATTAATAATTAAAACAAACTTGACTTTAATCTTTTAACAATCATAATTATTTTACTTTGGATTAAAGTGTCTGCTAAATTATTAAAGAGCAACTATTTTCTGATTTGCGATTTTACATTCCCTTTGGTGTATAAGTGTGTATCCCCAAAGTAATCCCAAAGTAAACACACTCAAACACACTGATTGTAGGCAACAGTTTACTTCCTGGGATTGGTGATGTAGACAAGGCCGACATTATTATAATTCCTCCCACTTCTGACTCACAGCTTGTAAGTTAACTCCTGTTACCATTGCTTTGTGACCGAACCTTTCAACATGGTAAGGAGCGTCACATTTCCAGCTAACATCAGAGGTATTTAGGCCAATCACAACGTACTGGTAAGCTGGCCAATCAGGGACACATCACTTTTCAGATCAATGACCTTTGTAAACAAATCAGAGCATTTGAGGAAGGCAGGGATATCTGAAGCAACCAAAAAGTACGGTATGTGTAAAATATTGGCTGTTTCTCAATTCCAAGAACGCAAAGAACGGACTTGCGTCCTCGTGGAGATCGGTCTTGCCAGGCGACCTTGGAAGAACGAACTCGGAAGTTTTGCCGCAATGACTTCTGGGGCGTAAAGCGATTTCAGCAAGTCTGCAGTCGATGCATCCTCGATATCAAGAACACATCCGGGTATTTTCATGCGTCCTCTGTCCTTGCGTTCTTGAGAATTGGAATGAACTTCGACCGTTAATGATGACGTAGAGCGAGGACACGAGGACGCAAGATCGCTGAAGAACGCATATTGAGAAACAGCCAATGTGTTTTTTTTACCATAAACCATGCAAACATATTGTATTATACCAAATACACAAAATAAAGGTAATGTTATGTACTTATACCTGTACACACTATAAAAAATTCATGTCAGCTTACCATTACAGTATTACTCTTGACAAGAGATGAGTTGCTTATAAAATGAAGTTGACTTGATCTCTAGTCATGATAAATAATAATAAGTTAAAATGACTTGTATTTTTTACAGTGCAGTAGCTCACAAAAGTGAGTACACCCCATACATTTCAGCAACCATTTTGTGCCATGTTCAACATCCAGTATTGAAAGCACCAAATTTTAACTTAATAAAAGATTTGCAAATTTGTATCCTTTATATTTAATAGGTTTTGCAAAGTCCTGCACAAATTATACAATATATATTTGATTTTCTTACTAATTGTTAACAAAGGCCAATTGTTATAGCACAAAGCATTACTGAATGTTACATTAGACTATATCCCTACTATTGCTCTGGTGAAAAGACACTTGACGTGTTTGTGTGTTTATGTGTGTTTGTGTCTGCTGACTGAGAATCTACAAGCAGTGGCCACTGTGGGACTTGTCTCGTGCGTGGGGCTAAATGAAGGTGACAGGGTTTCTGAGCAGCTTCCTCCTGCACAGGAGAGTGATGAGTCTCCCTGTGATTGAAGGAACATTCCTGCAGGCGTCCTGCAAGGCTTGTAGGATTCAGAACACCAGTGCCATGGGAACAGCATATGCGGCTAGCCCGGGCTTTAAGGTGTTAGTCTCTCGCACACAGCCACCAGCATGCTGAAAAAGACCAAGTAGAGACAAAACATTCACAGAAGTTTAATTATAAACTACATCTGCATCTCTCATATGAGCATAATAATCATTGTCTATCACATAACTTTATATTTATGTAATGCAAGAAAGAAAATTTGTATAAAATATACAAACTGATTGAGATATTCAAGACATTGCATATAAAGAGCATATCCTTGATGTAAGATTTTCTTAAACGTAATGTGGATGATTATGAGTCTGTACTGAAAGCACAGCAGCTTCCTGAGATCCATATTTGGGGAAAAAAAATATCAGGTAGGGTGGAAAAAGTCACGTAGCACAGGCTGTCAAGGTTCTTAAAGGTCTAGTTAGCAGAGGTAATAGATGAGAGATGTCAGTTTCACAGTTTATGAGCCCCACGTGTCCCTCGGGAGCTACCGTAGCCTCTGGCCATTCTGCCCTTACCTAAGGCATGGACCACTGGAAAAAAATATAAGAGAACCTGATGCTTCTAGTCATTCTGCATCCCTGCATCCATCTCAAAATAATTGGTGAGGCACCTTTCCACAGCAAAAGAGAGGGGGTATGAAAGAGTAATAGCTTGCAGCAAAACTGCACAGGTCTGCTGGTTCAACTCTTATAGACCAAGTCGGTGAAGGTTGTTTCTCCAACACCATGAAAAGTTTGGAAAGTTCCTTGTTACTTTAATGATTAACTGTGTATTACAGAAGTGTAATGTCAAGAGTTGACCAAAGATGTTTATTTTAATTTTCGAAGTCTCTGTTGACATAAGTCAGTTTATTACCTCTGTATGTCTACAATACTTATATATGTTTATTAATTGTTAATCTTCGTGGCACAATTGCCTCACAGCAAGAAGGTTCCTGGTTTGAGACCCAGCTTGGTCATGTGAAAGGGTTTGCATGTTCTCCCTGTGCAACACAGTCTCAATGCAAGTCATGTTATAGTAGCGAAAATGTAAAAAAAAATTATTCGTGTTTGATGACACGAATTCCGCTGTTTTTCGTGGCTCTGGAGACGAATGTCTTTTTCGTCCCTCCCAGCACAAATTTCTATCAATGGCTGTTCGTGTCTGTGGCACAACTTTCTATATTGTCATTTTATATTTTGTTTTCTCATAGTTTTTTCCTATTTTAAAATCATTGTCACTTGGGGTTAGTTAGATTCGGGGTTTGCGTTAGGATGTAATTTTATGCATTGGTTTCTACATGTTTTTCATCCGCTTTTAAAACTATTCTCACCTGGAGTTGGGGTTAGAGTTGGGGTTTGGGTTAGGAAGTCGCAGAAAGTGATTCTAACCAAAACCCCAAGTGACAATGGTCAAAAAATTGAAAACAACGACTCGAAAACAAAATATAAAATGACACGAAAAAGAAAGTCGTCCCACAGACACGATCAGCCATTCAGCTCGTTTACATGCACACCAATAATGCAATTATTTCCAGTAATGCGAGTAAGGACTTATTCGCAGTAAGATGTTTACATGACTGGAGCTAACCTCTTCACTCCGGTTTACATGCAGTTTTAATTTTTTGACTATTCACACATAGCCCAATGCAGAGCACAAATGATGATATCACATATTATGGTCCACTGTTTTAATTTACTTACGTTAAATGACAAACACGTTGTTATGGATGTATTTGTCATGGTGATCTGTGTCATGTTTTGTGTCTGTTCTATATTGTCATCACCTGGACACTTGTTATTTATCATCATTCATTCCACCTGTGTGTCATTGGTCTTTGTGTATTTATACCAGTGTTTGTGTCACACTCATTGCCGGATCATTGTCATTACAACCCTGTCTGTTCCCTGTGTTGGAGGTTCCTGTTTTACTTACCTGCATGTTGTTTTACTCCTCGTGTTTTGTTTCTTATTTATTATTAAATGTTATCTATTTATTGTGAACTTTGCGTATGCGTCCTACTTCCTGTTTCCCAGTCGTGACAGTATTTCATTATCCGGTGCTGTGATGAAGATATAAATATGACAGTGCCTGTAAAGGGCGTTCACATTAAAACGATATAAAAATATAGTTTTAAAAATCGTTTTATATTAAAGATAATAGCAGAGTTCACACAACAACTATAACGATAGCGATTTTGGCACATGATTAACGATGAACCATTGACAGCCAATCAAATCTTTTTTAACTTGAAGTTCACGCGCACTTAAATGCAGTAAAGCTCATTCATTGCTGAGGTCTATAACATAAAATTACCTCAGGTATCCAATGCTGATGCAGTTGCTGTGAAATTCACTACTTAATGCTTTTTCTACCACACTGACTTCTCCAAAAGGTAAGATATTATTACACACTACTACATTCATTGTTTAGTTACGCGAAACGCAGCGAGTTGAGGACATCTGCTGGTTTCCCGCTGTGTAAATGCAACAAGAACAGCATATTCAGTGACATGTAAACAATTGCAAAAAAGTTTTTATTACAAGAAATATCCAATATTAGGTAATGCCGCGCTGGTTGAGCGAATTAGCATGAAGTTATCATTATGATGTGGTCACTAATATATTTATATATATTTATATTTATAATGTCCCTTAATGGTTTAATACACTGATGTCGTGTTATTTGAGCTATTTCTGAATGAAGACAGACTGCTGACAGCGAGTTGTGTTGGCAGAGTTCACGTAAAACTTCCTAATGTAAAGTTTAAAACGAATTTGTGCTTAAGGTGCGTGACTAAAACACACGCGCACTTCAGTTAATGCGGTATAAATGCGATTAAAGCATTTACATGGACGCATACTGCGATTATAAATGGCGTACGCCACCTCTTTTAATGCGATTATACTTACTGCGATTATAAGCTTAATCGCATTATTTTAATCGAATTATTGCGTTTACATGAGGTAAAGTATAATCGCAGTATTGACAAAATCCCATTATAATCGCATTATTAGTGTGCATGTAAACGAGCTCATTGATAGAAATTCGTGCTGGGAGGGACGAAAAAGACATTAGTCTCCAGAGACACGAAAAACAGTGGAAATTCGTGTCATCAAACACAAATAAATGAATCACAATTTTCGTTACTATAACACGACTTGCCGTGAGACTGGGTTGCCCTGTGTCAACGTGGCTTCACTCCGGTTTTCTCCCACATATTCCAAAAACATGCAAGATGAATTAGAGATGGGTCATGTGACATTAATTTTGTGTCTGTATGGATAAATTAAATGTAAAAGGCTTAAAATTTCAAAATAAATTTGAAGATTACTTGCATACATTCTCTTTTTTGAGGACCAAGTCATTTTGAAAGAATATTTGGGGGTTAATTGCAAAAATGTCAATGTGGTGTAACCGGTCTGTGTCATTTGGTGTAACTAGTATTTTTATATTAAAATATAAATATATTCAGAAAAATGTGGAATAAAATATTATCATCTAGTTTAGTGTAATATGATTTTACATACATTTTTACATCATTTGTCAAAAATTATTTAGAAAACAGAGCTGTTTTCAGCATATGTCAGGACAAATATTACAAAAACATAACAAATTACATTAATAAACATAAATAATTATTAAAATGATTTTTTTATGATTACATTTATATGCAATCAAGGTGGGTAAAACATTTAATATTTCTCATTGTTTGGCGCAATTGGTGGTAACACCGTTTGACATTTTCAGGTCCATTCAGTCTTAACTTTTATAAAAAATGGTGTAAATGTAAATTTTTTACATAAAATTAACACACTGTAAAAATACTTTGCTGTCTTAAAATTTTTTGTTAAATCAACTCAGATTTACAAGTCATGTCAAGGGAGATGAGTTGTCACAACTTATAAAATATAGTTGAGAAAAGTCAACTTAATTTTATAAGTTATAACAACTCACCTCCTGTAGTTAAAACAACTCATCTCTAGTCAAGATAAATAATAGTAAGTTGAAATGACTTGTAAATCCAAGTTGATTCAACAAAAATTTTTAAGGCAGCAAAGTATTTTTTACAGTGCATAAATACACTGTGCATTGAAATAAACCTCATGCATGCTTTTAAAAAAAGTAAAAAAATGGAATTGAATCTCATTTTGCCAAACAGTTTTTGTCACTGACTCAGAAGTCAAATATTCTCACTGTTAATATAGCCTCAGATGCTAAAATGGTGTTAAGAATTAATAAATGAATAAAGTAATTATTACTCTTTAGATTTACAACTTCAGTTTTACTAGAATCTATACTGTAGGTTCTTTTATTGACTGTCATTCTCATTTATTCTTCACACAAACAATCGTCAATAAAACATTTCACTCTATTTATTTATATATAAATATACTTCATCAGTGGCCTACATTTTCTACGCTCACATCTATGGCTGTGGAATGCAAGCAAAAGGTTTTGGCCCTCCTCTCTGACAACCTGTCCAGCATCTAATGCAACCCAGTCTCATGTAAAAACGTACCCTGACTACGTTGGTCCAATTTGCAAAACGTAGAGGAGTTACAATAATGGCCCTAGAATTGTATGACTGTTACATTTTTTTTCGCCTATTCTTTTAATGGCCCTTGAATTGTATGACTCTTACGTTTTTTTTTTAGTCCAAGTCACGTGACTTTCAAGCTACCGGCCGTGAGAACAAAAAACATGGCGGACATTCTCTCATTTTTAATGGAAAAATCTATATTTTGAGTTAGTTTCTGAATAAAAAGAAGTTTTGATTACATTTCTAGCGAGAAATATATACTTTATTTTCATAATATTCACTCAGTGAATTTACATAATCATCGCTTGCTTGATTTTACGCAGATTTTCCAGATCTCGCCAGAATAATGTGAAACTGATACGTTTTGGTTGCTATGGACACTGCCAGGGCTCGTCACATGACGTCTTTTAAAGACTTTATTAAAACCGCGTTCAGCTACAGGTAAAACAACATTCAGAGGTGATTTTAACAACGCTCCACGGCGCGTGAGAGTAAGCATTTTAAGCGTTTTCTGATCATGTAGGTAAGTGCTTTTATTAGACGTGATGCATGCTGGGTGGGAAATTATTTTTTATCAAAGACTCGTTGATGGTTATTAATATAGATATGAATATACATTTTGCAACCCTGTATCACATGAAATACGTTCTGAGGAAACTATTTTGCAAATCGCAATTACGTTACATGCCAACATATAAGCAGTGCTATTACGTTGGTCCTTAACCTAATATGACCCGTCGCCATGGACACAAGGGGTCGGATATCTAAAGTTAAATATTTTTAACTTACGCGTGAAATGGTTGATTTTAAAAATATATATATTCTAAGTAAACAACAACAGCCCAGGTTTAGTAAACATTTTTTTATTGAAACTATAAATAAATATTCTGCATCCATTTTAACTGTGCCACTGTGGGTGGCTCCCGCACACCCCCGTGGCTACGCCCCTGCCGTGACCCAAATCTCGTTCTCACATCATCGCGATGTTTATCATCTATTTACAAACGTAGCCAGTCGCCACATCTTTGTGAGTGAGTATACCATTAAATTTCTGTTTGTTCGATATTAAATTCATTATATGTTTTTTATTAATCCAGATCGGCTTCTAAATGTTGTCTGAATTGTATTGGTCATCTATATTACATTCTTTTTGTTCAAAATAGTGATTAGCGCGTGATTAAAAGTCACGTTATGTTTGTTATTCACCATTAACATAACGTGACAGATCCTAGATCATTTTACTATATTCATATTTTTGGAATCAACCACCAATGCTCCTCCACTGTGGTATTTTGTGTTTATAGTACACAAATCATACCTTGTTTACTTCTACTGTGGTAGTACAGTAACAGCAAACCTTATGCTTTTACCACAGTAGTTCAGCCTTTTTATATCTTTAGACATTCAGATCCTTCTTTTTTGGTCAGTTTTAATCTATTGCCGTTTTATTTATTTATTTATCTTATAGTCTTGTGATAGTGGGCGGGTCTTGGGGTTTGTTGTAAATAGTTATACACATACAATGTTTAGTAAATAAAGAATTTAAAAAATATATCCAAAGTTTGTAATTCACAATTTTTTTGTCTTGCAGTTTCTTCACATACATCTCATACTCCTCCATCTAAACGCTTCACAACATTTAAACCAACGGCTCTTTTAAGAGCTATCACTTGCAAAAGCTCTCTCACTCACTCACTCACTCACTCACTCACTCACTCACTCACTCTCCAACTCACTCACTCACTCTCCAACTCACTCACTCACTCACTCACTCACTCACTCACTCACTCACTCACTCACTCACTCACTCACTCACTCACTCACTCACTCTCCTATAGGGCTGTGCGGAGAGGTCGTCTGCGGTTCTCATGCGTGTTTCATCGGTGGGGCCGGTTCCGTGATTAGAAGTAAATTGCCATCAGCTGCTTTCAGATGGAGCGGCATTTATTACACAGACACGTAGTTCACCAAAAAGCTAGGCAAAATTGCCTAGATTATCGGAGTCGATTTTCCTCGATTTGAACCCGATTTTGCCTAGCTTCTCTGTGAACTACGTGTCTGTGTAATAAATGCCGCTCCATCTGATAGCAGCTGATGGCGATTTACTTCTAATCTAAACGGAACCGGCTTTACTGATGAAACACGCATGAGAATTGCAGATGATTTTTTTTTTGCACAGCCCTACTCTCCTACGCTTTCACACACACACGCGCACACACACACACACACACACACACACACACTCTCTCACTCTCTGTTTGTCCCTCTTTCAATTTGTTTTGCCTATTTCTATTTGCATTCTTCATTCTTTCAATATGGCATCTTCAGGTTTCGACCAGTTATGTCAGGAAGCTGCAACTATTTCAAAGCATCTTGAAATGAAAGCTGACAATGCTGAACTTGAAGCAGCTACCAGAGAGGCTGAAGAAATTCTAAAAATGTTTAATCCTCCACTGGTAAAGTTAATTACATTTCAGTTTTCTTCTTCATTTGGTTAATTTTTTATTTACACTTAAGTTGCTTTAATACATGTATATTTTTATCTGTTCATAGATTTCCAAGTCCTTACTTTCAATCACTTTTAGCATTTTATTTTAACATGTTTATTTCGAATTGTTTTTTCAGCTGAAAAAGAAGACCAAACGAGTGATTTCCTGGACTCAACAGACACAGTGAACTTTGCACTGCATTTCAAAGGTAATATTGGTTATATAAAATATCTGTATATCCACAGAAATGGACTCAGGTCCGTAATAGTGCCAATATACATAATATAGTTTTATAAAATAATATAGTTTTATAAAATTGATTGTTGTCTGTTGTTACATCTGTAGCCAGCTTCTCAGCCGCAATACTGAGAACCAGAGTTGAAGTCAATGTACTGCTGAGAAAGTGCAAGATCTATTTAACCAAAAATATAGTAAGCATACGTCCAAACACTTTTTAAGTCTTGATAACCTAATATACCTTCATGTTTTCATGGCATTATTATCAAATCAATAACTTATTTGTGTCCATCAACCATAAGATTATGACACATTACCGACACACTGTTTACAGCCTGTACACTGGCTCTTAACGGGATGGGAGAGTCACAATTGTCCAACTGTGTTACAATGTGTAACATGTACATGCATGTGTTTGCCCGTGTCTTTCAGAGGATGCCAGAGGTACTGGAAGGCTCCCCTACCAATCCCTGGTAAATCAAGGCATGACAGTTAAAGTTGCAGGACTGCCCAACAGCCTCAAAAAGCCATCCTATTATGGAAGGAACCAGTTGGAGGCCATTTTGAAAGCTGCTGAGGAGATTTCATTTGAAATCAGTAAGTGAGATTAACAGTGGTTTTGTTTCTCCAGCTGAGTTTCGGCAGATCATTTGGCTCTATGCAAAGTGGGAAAAATAAGTTAACTAAACAATAATACGGGCCTACATGTGAGTCTTTGTATAGTGCAGCACTGGTTGGGTTAATTTTTGACCCATTACGAGGAAATATTGGATAGATCAAATGCTGGATTGTTGTTATGCAACCATGGGGTATAATAACCCAGCAGTTGGGTTAAAACAACCCAGCATTGGGTCAGTGTTAACCCAGTGGTGTGTTCTGTCCAATATTTACACAACATGTGTAAAAGAAAGAACCCAGACATTTTTAGAGTGTGGGCCACTATATTTCTCCATGTCCCCTCACCTCAACCAGTCGAGGCAAATGGCTGCCCATTATAAACCATGCTCGAGGTTGCTGCATATTAAAAGGAAGTTGCCATTGCACTCTCAGAAAAAAAAGGTATAAAAGTTGTACCTTGTTGTCACTGGTACACTACCTTTTAAAAAGGTCCTAAAATTTACCATTTAGGTACAGATATGTACCTATGAGGTACCAGCATGTAGCTTGGCGGTACCAATGTATACCTTTTAGGTACAAAAGTGTACTTTTTGAAAAGGTACTGCCCCAATGTCAACTTTTTTATCTTCATGTACCTTTTTCCTGAGAGTTTGTAGCCTAATAATATAAAGAGTACAGTATGGTCTAGACCTACTCTGTTTGAATAGTGCTGTAAGGTAACTTTGTTATGAATTGGCACTTTAAAAATTAAATGTAATTCAATTGAAACAGATTACGGTTATAGATTCTGTATGTGTCTATGACAGTTTGTAAGGGATGTAACACTATTTCTCAGTTGCAGTTTCCTCATTAAAGTGGACACATTTTCTAAAAAGGCACCTCTCCAGAATATCCTATAGCTGTTTAGTTGAATTTGACTAGTGATTGTGATGGCCCTTGGCAACAGTTGAATTTTATCTATAAAATAATATTTCTTCATTAATACTGCTGTGTGGTGCAGAAAGACCAGTTATTTGTTATGCTTCTAAGTGTTTCTTTTTTCCCTATACATTAATTAGATGCAGCACAATGCAACTCCACTGACAAAGCAGAAGGAATGTCAGAGGCGATGGACGCAGAAGGTACGCTGAGTTGTTTTTATTTTATCTTTAAATAAATATATAACATTAAACTTAAGAAGCATAGTTTACTAGATATGTAATTGTGGTCATTACACTGTACATTTTACCACTGTACACATTATTAAAACAATAATCAAATCAAAAGATGAAATCTGTGTGTGATAGTTTAACTTCTAAGTATCTTCAAATCAACAGACACAGCAGATGTTGCCAAGAAAGTTTAGAGGCCATGTGTGAAAATTGTATTTCTTTTCATTGTAATACATTTTGAATGGTATTGCTTAAGTTCAAGCTTAAAACTACTCTTCTGAAAAGTCTGCCATTGATATTGGACACAAAGAGAAAACCTCACTTGTATGAAAATTACAATTTATAAATACAATATTTCTTCAGGTGACATTTAACATTTTCTATGGACCATTTTGCAAGATGTAAACAACACTGGTCCAGAAGCACTTTCTGTATCAGTTTCTTAACACATCATAAACGTTGGGATAAAATACAACCAACATGACATAGAAAATTTAATCAAAAAGTTAAAGAAACATTTTTAAGATGTTTTCTTTATGTGGGAAATAAAGAAAACAGTTACAAACTGAAACAGGAAGTGTTTCTGGACCAGTGTTGTTTACATCTTGCAAAATGATCTATATGGTTGGTATTCTGATATTTTACACTTTGAATTGGCTGTTGATATTTAGATGCAAACAATGAATTGTACTGTATCTGTATTTAACCTACAATTTACTAATTAACTATTGACAGTATAAATGTTGACACATTGCATTATGAATTTGTAATTTAGATTCAAACGTTGTATTAAGAAAGTTGTTATTATGTTTTATGTTCTACAGAGCTGGAAGAACAGTCCTCAGAAACAGCCACCGCTGTAGCTATCGTGATGACTGCAGATTAAGGTATCTTTTCAAATTGTGCTGATTTTTATGTCTCATTGAGAATAATAAGCTCTTCCTCATAGTAGACCAGGCCAAGTAGACCTGGTTTGGTAGTTTCAACAGATTACAATACTTTAACAAGAACAGGTATTGGAACAGAACCATAGACCAATCCACTACACAGTGACACATTGTGACCCTTTCAAGGGGCAGTTTCCAGGCAGAACATGCAGAATACATAAACAGAGTTCTGTACATACATTTGGGACCTAATGTATAAAAACATCTTAAAGGGTGTTGTCCAGGACATTGTCTTAAATTACAAACAGAGATAGAAGGTGAGCACACCAACAATTGGTTTTAAAATGATGGCCAACCTACGACTGTATGAGTTATGGCATTACAGTTAGTAATGCTAAAACTGAAGAATAAAGTGGTGGTGAGATTTGTTAAAATTGAGTTACACTTCTGAATCATGTTTGATTTACATACATTTCTGAAATGGAAAACCCAGAGTTTTCCTTGTTTCCACTTTCTGAAATTTGCCTCAGGAATTCTTCTTTGTTGACCTGCTTGAGCGTCAGCAATACCCACATTTTAATTTGACAATAGTTACAAATGAATAAACTGCCTTTGAAATGTTACTTAAAATATGCTCATAAGTATTCATTTCAACTAACTGGCTTGACTTAAATATATTTGTTTTGATAGATGGAGGCCATTTGTGCTGTGTCTGCCGCATCCTTTTCGATGAAAGGAAGAAGAATGCTTCAGAGAAGTGGTGTTCATGGTCACAGTGCACAGTGTGCCAATCATGGTCACACACTGCATGTCAAGACACAATGCAAACAGCCTGTAGCGATGCATCAGTGATAGAAAACATGCTAGTTACACAAAATGTTTTATGTTTTAACTTTGAGTTGTTTTTATTTTGTTCATGACCCCATCCCTACAAACACACACACATATTTTTTATTTTATTTTTATGTATTAGGTGCAATTTAATATTTTTCATGCAAATGTATTGTAATGATTACACTTATAAGAATAAAACAGATTTTTAATTCACTCTAATTTTTATTTATTGTTGTCATTTGTTGGCACCATAAGTGTGGTCCCTTAACCTGGGACATGTGGGGACCAATTAATATCTATTGTACTGAATTTAGGCCACATGTTGTAAATGATAAGTAGCCTATTGTTTCATCTTTTATCAATGCTTCGGTATGGTTGGGTGTTGGCAAGGACCTTACCATACTTTTCAATACAGTGAGTCAAAGATCGATTTCATGTTATGATTAAATACTTTACATAACTTTAACAACTTTTTCGCAGTCTTGTTGTCACTGAGAGGTATTTGGCAAATTTGATTTTGAAAAGTTGGTTTATGTCAGAGCAGTAGTGATACTTGTGGATACTTTGATATACAACTGAACAGTACAATTTAAATATAATGGTTGCTATGAACGATGATGAGGATGATGATGTTATGTGTATCTGCTTTATCAAAGTGATTTTCCTCCATCATACAGATGAAGTTTAAGCAAATCTCTATTACCACATTTAATGTTATGAAAAGAACCATCATGACAGAAATATATATTTATATATGAATTGAAAGTAATAAAAAAAAATGAGACCAGAAACCCACCATGAGGTAAAAAACTGGCTATGCTCAGTTGTAAGGACTTTTTTGAAATGATTAAGTAATTTGACATTATGTGTCATTTTGTGTTTTAAATTAAAGTGACAACACAAGTAACAAAATTTGGTGTTCCAAACTGATTGTGTTGTTTTAACACATCTGTTTTTAAAGTGTATTTATTAAGTATGCTGTAGCATTCATTAAGAAAGTTTGAAATAATATAAACTGTATACAACGCTTTACTATAGAATGGGTATTTACTATAAATTACTTTAGTACTTTTTATGTGGGCAGAATTTTTATGACTGGACTGACACACCTGATCCACATACATTTACGATATAGTTTGCATACTGCTCAGGCCTGTCTTTCTGCTTAGAAAGAAGGAACATGAAACAATACATAGGCTTCCTATACTGTATTTGGCACACATAGCTAAAATGTTTCTTAAAGTGACAGGTTTGGAAGGAGGGGAATGGTACTCTAATGGATAAACTAAATAGGCCTGTTTGCCATTTTTAGTTGAGTTCAAAAGAACACATTTAAACAAAAATAAATAAGCTACAAAAGATGCAAGAGAGCATACATTATGTACATTATGTAGCAAACATTGTGTATAATGTTTGCTAATCTGGGTTTTGACAACCAATAGGCCTAATAATCATCTACTAGCCTACAATCGGAGACGACTACCCATCAGACTATGGTCTTATTTAATAATGGTATGTTTTTAATTTAATTATCATAGCAGCATTAACATATGCATATAAGCCCAAACAGAAATGCACAGTTTGTGTGTGTGGCCAACACCACGTATTCATCAAGGTGTGGGGTCTGTTTACACAGCCAGAAACAAACAAACAGCTTTATTTTATCTAAATCTAACCTTATTGAGCTTTCAAAGTGCTCTCTGACACTACACCTGAGATGGCTTGTGTACTTGAAATGAGAACATGAAAAGTTTGTTGTAGAGCTAAGCCTAATACATCGTTAGAAAGGTCTTGACCTGCAGAATAAGATATGTCAGTATAAAGAATCTACATGGCTCCTGCTTTGAAATACGGACCTTTGAAACATCACTTTGGTGCATTTTTGAAGGCTTATAATAAGGCAAAAAAAGGGGCTATAGACATGGGACAAACTCTTAATGAGAGCTCTTGGCCTCAGTTATAATGTCAATATAGTCAACAACTTGGGACACTGTCAAATATGGTTAAAATTCATTTAAACCTATTTAACAATTAAATATTTAAAAATCCCCCTAAACACCTTACTCTCAACTCACTATTTACAACCTCCAATTATAAGAAAAAAACAAATGTTTAAAAAAAAAACTACAATTCCCTACATGTGTCTAATGCAGCTTGATACAAATTAGCACTAAAATTGTAGTTTTTCTAGTTTGCAAAGTAGGGCTGTAAAAACATATATCTACTGAATATATAAACACCTAGTTCAGACAAACTATTAATTATGCTGCATCTAGTTGATCTACGTTAAGAAAATGTAAAAAAGTTGTTTTTTTAAGATATTTTAGCAGAAACAGTGTTTTTTTGCTAGATGGGATACAGCTACGCAATTTAGGGTTATGTTTGGGGTAGAATTTGGATGGAAACAGCGGATCTGTCTAGATGTGATGCAACTTGTCTTAAATCGCGTGAAATGTTTGGTTTAGGGTTAGGTTTTGGGGATAGGATTAGGATAATAACAGCGCTCATCCGCGAGATTTTGCTGTTGCTGTATCCCTTCTAGCCACAACGCCGAAACAGCAGAACACGCAAACCCCGCCTTCAACACAATGCACTTCCGTAACCTTCTGCTACCAAAAAAACTAATTTCTCAAAATCGAGAATGAGAAATTGTTGAAAATTATCATATTGTTGAGTTATCAAATTTTGTTTTCTGTAGGAAAATGTTAAATGTCATTTAAAAAGAAAACACGTCATGCAAGCTACGTGGTTTCAGTGATAGCAGCCTCATAGCAACCACCATAGCAACGAACTATATAATACTAAAGGTAATATAATGGGAAGAAAAAAGTATTAATCCACATCAATTTAGTTCGGGAGAATTTTAAGCCAATATAATGGTTATGTAAGAACATGTATGTGGCAGTCTGTCTTGTGGATTATGACTGTAAAATCATTGTATAAGTCATTTATTAAGTTCATCACTATTCATTCACCTTTAAAGTATGCTGTGACAATAGCTAAAATCATGACTATAACTGATTGTGGAAAACTTTTTATTTTTTACAAACTTTTACAGTATTTGTTTAAAAGGATTCAAAAACAAAACACCTTACACACATTGACCACATTTGTACATTACTGTAAATAAGTAACATCACAATGGTAAACACACAATTTTGTCCTCACACAGACTAGTGTGAATATGTGTGCTTAAAAACAGTACCTACGTTTAATAATAAATCAGATCTAGTAAAACATCATGTTTGCACAAGTAAGGCGAACATTATATTACACCACCATAAAGGTTTCTATGATATGCTGCAACATATACTATACATTTTACATCTTTCTTTTTACAGAATACAATATCAGACTAAAAATTAACAAAAAATCTGTAGTGCTAGTTATCATATTTATCCACATTGTCATCATTATCACTCTTATCATTGTATACCAGTGTCTGTATGCTTGGCATGGGGAGGGCCTGACACAAGTGGGGGTTGTCTGCAGGAACAATGTCCGATAGATGTGGGTGCAACATCACAATGGCTTGATGTAGTTTTCTTTCCAGGTGTTGGAGGCGTTGAATGAGAGCAGCTTTTGCACCAGGCTGCTCAGTGTCTTTGATGTTAGAGCCCAAATGTTAGAGGCCTGCTGCTGATGGGGTGTTCAGTTAGGGGCCAGTCACACCAAAAGCGCTTTAAACGCTTGCAAACGCAAGGCGCGACGCACTGCCTTTTTTTAAAAAAAAGAGCAGTGCGACGCGGCTTTTCATATTGCTAAGCAACCACCGAGTCAGCTGTCTTGTCAATCAAATATTGAAGCGTGAGCGCTCTTTTGCTGTTAACTGTCATATTAGCAGAAACTTTAAAAAGATGACACTTGCTCTGACCTTGTTTGAGGGTGAGAGGTGCACAAACACGCAGGAGAGAGTGAGCGAGTGGATTCCGGTTCTTCAAAGCAACTGTAAACTTCACTCACCACAACGTAAGGCCCGCCTCTCCCCTCATTCGATTGGACAATGGAAAGACGCGAATGACGTCGGGCGCTTCTCCGCTCTCAGCGCTCCTTCAAAAACGTGTGCGCGGCAGGCGGCAAAAAACAGCAAGGCGCTCATAAACAGCGCGCAAACGCGCCCTGCCCATAGAATATCATTCAAAAAAGGCGCCTGCAACTGCCATAAACGCTTTTGGTGTGACTGGCCCCTTAGACTTCTCATTTCCTGGTAAAGCACGCACTTTTTCTCAGCTGCCCGAGTCTTCATATGTAAGGCATCAATCCCTCGCCTTTTTAGACTCCTCGAAACATCATCTTCTTCAATCTAGAAGACAAAAGAAAACAAAATGCTATGTTATGTTACCAGGTGGTTTCTAATATGATTTGCAGGTAGTTAGTTTGTCAGATGGTTACTAGAGTGACTGCTGTGTGGTTACTAGGGTTAAGTAACTATACTTACAGTGTCATTAAAGCAGAAGTAGACATGCCAAGAGGGATCACATGATTCCTGAAAATCAATTGGCTACCTGCTTGGAGAGTCTAATGGCAATGCCCTGCCCATCTGAAGCAAAGCTAGGAAACACACATGCAAAAAAATGAATGTATTAGTTTGTATTATAGTCCTTTTTAAGTTCAAACCTATAATGTCATATTGTATCTACTTATCCACTTTTAGCACTATACCTGGATATATTCTTCTCTGGTGGAGGACGACTGCTCTCTCCCTTGATTCAGTTCTAGCCTTGCATTTGGACTCTGAGCTCACGGTCCACATCTTTAAGGGTAGACTGGAAGTTTGAATCAGACTCTTGCCATCTTCTCCCGATACAGTATTTTTTCCTCAATGTTCAGCAGAGTCCTCAATTCTACAATGGTTAGCAAATAATTAGTATTAAACGTTATGTACACACTTGATCAGAGAACAGTAACAGACAGATTACTGTTTCACCCTTTTTGTGTGACTCACGAGTCCCATATCTACACATTACAAAAAGTACAGCACAAAAGTTCAGTAGCTAGCAAGCAGAAAGCATTACCGTGGTACACCTGACCAAACATATGTTACAAGTAAGGCCTTGGTGGTAATAGATTACTAATTACACCACATGAAGATTTGCAATAATGCGGCAATACTTTAATTTATAACCACCGGTGACAGTTTCCTTCAAAACGATGCCATTACTATAAATCACACGTTGAAGCACATCAGCAACACCGTTTTTCAATATTTTACTACAGGGCTATTCAGATCTTACCCTGGAGGGCCAGAGCACTGCATAGTTAAGCTCCAACCCTGATCAAACACACCTGAGCAGGCTAATCAAGGTCTTCATGATCACTACAAAATCACAGGTGTTTAATGGTACATAAACTCTGTAGTGCTCCAGCCCTCCAGGGTAAGATTTGAATAGCCCTGTTTTACTATGTTCTTACCTCAACTTAAACGAATTGATACATACCTATCTTTTTCAATGCGTGCACTTTTAATCTTTGTACACTTTTAATCTTTTAATCTCTTGTGAATGTATTAGCATTTAGCCTAGCCCCAATCATTCATATGGCTCCAAACAGGGATGAATTTAGAAGCCACCAAACACTTCCATGTATTTACACGAGTAAGTATGGTGGCACAAAATAAAACTTTTGTTTGGAGCCATAGGAATGAATGGGGCTAGGCTAAATGCCAACACATTCACAAAGTGCTTAACAAAGACTAAAAGTGCATGCATTGAATAAAGATAGGTATGCATTAATTCATCCAAGTTGAGCTACAGTAAGAACATAGTAAAATATTGAAAAACGGTGGTGTTTTCCTTTAAAGACGTCTGTAATTACCAAAGTCTTACATAAAAACATTAAACTCTTACTTGAACTTGTAGAACTGAATCAGTCTGATGATGTAGTCCCTTTTCCATCTACAGACAGTGTCTGAAGAAAAGACGACATTACTACCACTCTAATAAAGTCATTCATTTCATGTTACTTCTTAACATGATTATATTTTATTACTGTACACGGAAAGGTAAGTATTACATTTGCAATATTCTTTGTTAATAGTATTCATGACATTCTTACAGTATTTAAGACTTTAACTTCAGTTCCTTACTTATTGGTTTCTGTTGGGCTAGCTTTTTCCATCTCTCCATGTCTCCTTCAGAAATCAACACTATACAACAACAATAACAGAAAACAAGACACACATCAATCCTAAATACTCTTGTGCAAAATGCACTTATAAATGGAATGTAATATTCTCTCATCTACAACTAATTGTTACCTGCTTCTTATGTGCATTGTTTACCTGGTGCCTCTCTGATGACATGAGATATCTTCCTGAGCAAGAATCAATATTTTCTCTGCTTTGTCTACTCTTTGCAGGAGCTGCACCTATGAAAAGACAGTTTAATCTACTAATAGTATGCTTACCATTTGGTGTGTGATCGGCTTCACTCCAGAAAATATAAAATGTATAAACACTGAACCACCAGCACAGAATTTTGAAAGGTTATACAGCAGTAGACACACCTAGGTCAGTTGTTTTCCCCGTCCCTAATGCAAAAGGGCATCAGTCAGTAGGTCAAGGCGATGAGATGGAGTCATCTCCTTTGTGACTCTGGCAAATCTTTGGAGGAAAGACCACAGCCTTTCCATTCCTTCCCCGTCTGTGAGCCCAAACCCATCAAGCCATCTGGTACTGTACTTGATCTATGATTAAAGCAAAGTGGTAAAATATCACATACTGTACACAAAGCATGACCCTACTGCTTATAGTGATCTTAAGGTATTTTATCTTTTAATTTGTAAAAATAGCAAAGCTGTTCTTTTTATTACTTTATATTACTGTAATTATTATACAAATTAGGTAATATGCATAAAAAGAAACAAAGGAAACCAATTTGGTTATAACAATCCTCTGCTTCTAGTGTTTAGTTTGACCCAGACAGATTTGAGATAAACGGTTTCCACTGGGTTGTCTTATACATTGCATCTCTGAAACAAGTTTAGACAAACGTCAGGTTGGAAAATTGTTAGATTAAAGATTATTTTAGGCCTTTCTGGCTAATTTCAGCTTTGCAGTGCATAGACAGGAAAAATTGAGGCCAAACAGGGAGTGAATGATGTGTGTTATCCTGATATCCCTATAAAGTCAATGAATTACCTGGCAGGGCAATTTGTGCCCATAAACATGAAATGCTGGTACGGCCAAGGCAATGTTGTGTGATATGCCCTCACCTGATTTCTGATTGAACATAGTATGACATAGATAAGTTAAAGGTCTTTTCTTTAAAACAATAATTCAGTTTTACACAGAAAAAAGGGTACTTACCTGCAAATGTGAGGCAATAACACAGGCAATGTAACAGACTACTCGCAGTTCTTTTCCTCACATCTTTGAAGTAGCGCATCGATGACATACAGGGGATAGGCTAATCTATTTCAACACAAAAATGTGAATGATAAAACACTTTATACTGAAGAAAAGTGAAAAATAATTATACAATCTCCAGCATCACATTCAATACCTAAATACTCAAATCTAAATTGATCTATGCCCAGCCCATATATATATATATATATATATATATATATATATATATATATATATATATATATATATATATCAAAATTCTTTATTTACTAAACATTGTATGTGTATAACTATTTACAACAAACCCCAAGATCCGCCCACTATCATAAGACTATATAATAAGATAAATAAATAAATAAAACGGCAATAGATTAAAACTGACCAAAAAAGAAGGATCTGAATGTCTTAAGATTTCTGAATTGTACATCAAATGTATTAAAAGCATGGTGTTGTTGTTGTTACTGTTTTTTACTATGTATAAAAAGGCTGAACTACTGTGGTAAAAGCATAAGGTTTGCTGTTACTGTACTACCACAGTAGAAGTAAACTAACTGCGGTAGAAACAAGGTATGATTTGTGTACTATAAACACAAAATACCACAGTAGAAGAACATTGGTAGTTAATTCCAAAAATATGAATATAATAAAATGATCGAGGATCTGTCACGTTATGTTAATGGTGAATAACATAAGGTGACTTTTAATCACGCGCTAATCACTATTTTGAACAAAAAGAATGTAATATAGATGACCAATACAATTAAGACAACATTTAGAAGCCGATCTGGATTAATAAAAAACATATAATGAATTTAATATCGAACAAACAGAAATTTAATGGTATACTCACAAAGATGAGGCGACTGGCGAGGTTTGTAAATAGATGATAAACATCGCGATGATGTGAGAACGAGATTTGGGTCAGGGCAGGGGCGTAGCCACGGGGGTGTGCGGGAGCTACCCACAGTGGCACACCTAAAATGGATGCAGAATATTTATTTATAGTTTTAATAAAAAAATGTTTACTAAACCTGGGCTGTTGTTGTTTACTTAGAATATATATATTTTTAAAATCAACCATTTCACGCGTAAGTTAAAAATATTTAACTTTAGATATCCGACCCCTTGTGTCCATGGCGACGGGTCATATTAGGTTAAGGACCAACGTAATAGCACTGCTTATATGTTGGCATGTAACGTAATTGCGATTTGCAAAATAGTTTCCTCAGAACGTATTTCATGTGATACAGGGTTGCAAAATGTATATTCATATCTATATTAATTACCATCAACGAGTCTTTGATAAAAAATAATTTCCCACCCAGCATGCATCACGTCTAATAAAAGCGCTTACCTACATGATCAGAAAACGCTTAAAATGCTTACTCTCACGCGCCGTGGAGCGTTGTTAAAATCACCTCTGAATGTTGTTTTACCTGTAGCTGAACGCGGTTTTAATAAAATCTTTAAAAGACGTCATGTGACGAGCCCTGGCAGTGTCCATAGCAACCAAAACGTATCAGTTTCACATTATTCTGGCGAGATCTGGAAAATCTGCGTAAAATCAAGCAAGCGATGATTATGTAAATTCACTGAGTGAATATTATGAAAATAAAGTATATATTTCTCGCTAGAAATGTAATCAAAACTTCTTTTTATTCAGAAACTAACTCAAAATATAGATTTTTCCATTAAAAATGAGAGAATGTCCGCCATGTTTTTGTTCTCACGGCCGGTAGCTTGAAAGTCACGTGACTTGGACGAAAAAAAAAGTAAGAGTCATACAATTCAAGGGCCATTAAAAGAATAGGCGAAAAAAAATGTAACAGTCATACAATTCTAGGGCCATTATTGTAACTCCTCTACGTTTTGCAAATTGGACCAACGTAGTCAGGGTACGTTTTTACATGAGACTGGGTTGTCTAATGACTCTCCATTTGCAATTCTTCTTCTCATCTCCCTCCCCTCTCCACACACATCTCTAATCTGGTAGAAGAAAGGCCTTTCTCACCCGCAGATCTCTGGGAAGACAATACCATTGGGTTTTACACTACCTGTAAGCTCAGAGATAAGAAGGAAACAGTGAAATTAGGTGGAAAAAAATCATTATTCTCTGAATGAGACGTCTCGGGCTTGATCAGAGGGCAAATCAAAGCTCTATTTCTTAGGCTACTTAAACATTCACTTTAAAACTCGGCAAACTGATTGTACTCGTATGGAAATCGCGGCTGCCGTGCCGTCACCAGCCTGCATTCTCTCCTGTCTCCAGGTTCTCCAGGATCCCAGCAGAGATCTCAGTCTCCCCTTCATTAGTATCCTCCCGGTGCGGGGCAGACGCTGAGAAATGAGCAAAAGATGTAAATTCGAATGCAGAAAGGAAAGGTTTAGATCTTTTTCCTTTTCTCCTGACACGCTCCGGAGAGGATAATGAAACAAGAAATGTTATGGAAACTGAGAGTAGTTCGTCTTCTATGGCTCAGACGGTGCACTGGGGCGCTGGTGTTTCAGAAGGACATGCTTTTGTCAGTCTGTAAGTATCAGCCAGACATCGTGACAGGAACACACTGGAGTAAATGGAGACGATAAGCCCTTCGAAATTTGCCTAGAATTTTACAACTGACCAAAGGGAAACCAACCGCCTGTTCAGCTTTCAGGAGTTGAATGGAAATTTAATTAAGATGTGTCCGATATATTGAACAAAATTTAAAATTACAAACACGCATATACCGACTAAGGAGGCCTTGATTTGGGGTTCATCAGTAAACCTCTGTGGCGGGCCCACATAGACGGCAACAAGCGCACGCTCGCTAGGCCAAGACCCAAACACGTATCAAGATCCTCATTAGTGGCGTGACGGGCAGCATCATCATCATCTATTAGTACAGGGGTAAAATTCAGATGGGGTGCTCTCAACTGACATAAAATTGATCGCCTTCAGGGGGGAGGGATAGCAGAAGGCTATCCGATACACTGGAAAACTATTTGCTCATGGGCTTCCACATTGATGGGCTGTCATATAGCTGATAGGGCTCTGTACTTTAATTGGGGAGTGTATTAAACACTGGGCATGGTTATATGGTTTTCATATTAATGGAACCTTAACTTGGCATAGACTTAAAGAATGAAAGCTAAATTATTAATGATGACGAGTATTAATTTTGATGTTAGATATAGGAAATTCCGGCGTTCTTTGGATATGGCTAATATTTTATTACATGGGTGAATCAAGCATGAAGTGCTGAAACCCTATTGTATTTGTTAGGATTATTATTATTATTATTATTATTCTGTCGTTAAACGAATCGTGCAGATCAAACCGTAAGGCCTAGAAACATGACATCTTCCGAAATGGTAGGTCTCAATCGTGCGCAAAATTGAGAGAGTATCAACCCGATTGACCTATAGGTAGCACTATAGCGATGACAAACGCGTTTATGCTCATAACTCCCGCAATTTTTGTCCAAATATCAAGTGCCTTATATCACTGAAATCACTGGATCAAGACAAACTGTTTATATATACAAATTGTATATATTAGATTTCATTTAAATCATTAAAAAGTTTCCGTTATTCTTTGCAAAAAATAAAAATGAACTAGTCCTAGGTTTTTTGCCCCAATCGGAGTGCTGAAATATTCCTAGGAGTTCAAATATGAAAAGTTATCAAAATAGTTGAACTTTTGACTCACCGTCGACACACCTTGCCCAATGCCTGAAGTGTGCAGAGCCGCTTGGACTTGATTGGCTATGACTGGGGACATGAATGAGGTATCGACAGCAAATGTGGTACATATAGACGGTTTCAACAACATAAGCACCTGTCATGGTCCGCACGTAACTTCCGGTAAACTCCGCCAAGAATAAATAACAACAAAGTTCTTTAAACGTAGTTTATTTATATAACGAAGAAAAAACAACACATAGATTATCTAGGAAACCAAAACATTTTTTATTTTCGACGAGGCATTTGTTCAGGAGATCAGTTTAGCAACTAGTCAGACCATTAAAAAAAAGAAACCGGAAGTAAAGTTCGGATCCAGACGTGTATCGTGTCAGCGCACGTACGTCCGATGAAACCGTCAATATACATAAGCTTATTCTGGGGTCATGTGCAAAAAAATGCCTAAAAATGGCGCATTTATACTCATAACTCCCACAATTTATGTCCAAATATCAAGTGCTTTATATCACTCCAATTACTGGATCAAGACAAACAAATTGTATATCCTTGATCTCTTTTAAGTCATTAAAAAACTTCCGCTATTTTCGCAAAATTAAAAACAAACTAGTTGTTACCCTTAAACCATATAAATTGAGGCAAGCTGTCAGTAAAGGTTATGTTTTCAATGACCTGTGGAAATGTTGAATAGTTTTTGTAGCTAAAACCTCAAGGTATGTGTCTAAACAAAAAAACAAAAACAAAAAATCAGCCTGAGAATTTGTCACAGGAATGAAAGTGTGACAAGCAGCACTGGTTTCCCCTATGGTCTTAGAAAAGCCTTTCCAAAAACAAAATATGTGATTTTGGTTGAAATTATACTAAACAATTTTGTACAGTTTTTACTTTAAGAATATATGTACTGAATAATGTTGAATTGTATACACCAGATCTGTCAAAGGAAATTTGACATTCACAGACCTTCTTACAATATTAAACTCAGAAGCAATGTTGCTGTCAGACAAGTGATTGATATATCCATTCAATAATCCTGATCTACAGCACATGGTGTGGTAGAGTTATGAACTTAAAGCCTCTATTCACACTGGCATTCACACACGTACGCGCGCACGCACGCACACACACACACACACACACACACACACACACACACACACACACACACACACACACACACACACACACACACACACACACACACACACACACACACACACACACACACACACACACACGCTCTCTCTCTCTCTGGAGTAAGGTCACATAACCTTGAGCTAGTCAAACCCACTGAGCCTCTGAGGCAAATCAGAGCTGTCACTGTGGCATTTCACAGCTTATTCCCATGACAAGAAAGAAAGAATAGCCCCTAATAAGAATCAAAGCTATCATCAGACCAATCAATGATTGCTATTTATATACAGATAGGACCACAGATACAATGGCAATCACATTACTGGTATTATATGTACACAACTTGCAGTGTGAAATTGTCCAAAAATTGAAAAGGCAGTAAGGGAGATAGGTGGAGCATCTCTTGGGTGAAAAAAATTCTGTTAAATCTTATTTGAACTCTGACCGCTACACATTCTTTTATTAAGATATAAACAAGAGTGTTGTTATGTAATTGAACTCAATACCTATGAGGACAATTGTCTTCAGAATGAGTGCTGGAGGAACTCCAATAATGAGTTAAAAACCTCTTTGTGTCTTACGCCTGTGGGGAGCTAGCTATGATTAATAATTACTGCTTTAATTGTCTAATGTTAATTAAACACAATGTTATTATCTGGAATTAGATGGAAATCTGGCCGTATTTGACTGTGACTGAATGAATGTGAATAACCATCGTTTCGAGGCTATTCTCAAATAGAATGAATAGCAATTTAATGGTTGGCTGACATTTTTGTAGTTCTTTTCTTTTTACAGAACAGAAGGGTGCATATGCCTGTGTTATGTGTTATTACACACAGTAAGGCCAGATGTGTGTTCATGGTTGTCTTTTATTTTATTTATTTCTCATTCCAATGCAAAATTGTTGTGTATACGTGAATTTAAGTTTTTATACAGATTATTTTTTGTGTTGTGATTGGTCAGATTAACATCCACCTAATTACTTTCATTTAGAAATCCATTTTGATAAATGTCCATCCATCCATTCTCCTCCTCTTTATCCAGGACCAGGTCATGGAGGTTACAAGCTGATTACAGATTGCTTTTACCTGGCTTCTTCTTCAAGATCTTTCTGGGGGAAATTCCAAGACATTCCCAAGACAGCCCTGAGATTTAATCTCTCCAGCATGCCCTGGGTCTGAACAAGGGTCTCCTTCTATTTGGACATGCTATTTGCATATGGCTTCATCTATCTGCGACCTATAGTAGTACTGTAAGTTGAGCTCATTCCTATTAAATGTTGGACTCTACCAGGGCTGCCCCTTATCACTAGTTTTGTTCTTTAAACTCATGAAAAGACTCTAAAAGCACAGCCAAGAGGTGGAGGATTTCCTCTTTGGGGGTCTTAGGCATCGCAGCAAATGGTGAATAGCACAACCTGCAGCATCTTCTTGAACAATTTGCAGCCAAATGTTCTAAAGGAGAAGACCTTGTCCAAAAAGTGGGTTCGGGGCTGGGATGAAGAGTTCACAGTTAAGTGCTTGGTACCTGGTCTTTAACTTATGGGGCCATTGCAAGTTGAACTATTGCGAGATAAGTACATTTACTAGACAAATTATGTAAATGCTTTGTTAAAAAGAAAAGTCTAAAGTGATTGACTGTGTCTGATTCTCAGACATCAGTAGGCAAATCATTCCAGAGCTTAGGGGAAGGAAAAGGATCACTTTTCACCACCTATAGACACTTTTGTTATTCTAGGGATAATTAAAAGACCCAAATTTTGCAACCGCAGTGTATGTGATGGATTGTATTCTGATAGTAATTATCTAAGATACAAGGGTGCTAGGCCATTTAAGGCTTTGTAGGTGATTAGTAGTTTTACCGGAAGGCAGGACTAGAGCGGCCATTTGACCGTTGTGATCTCCCTTATTCATATCAATAACAGTGATGCATCTTGTTAATATTAAATATTTTTACTAAATATACAGTACTTAGCGGAGCACAATAGGTGCTCTTTGAAAGAACCATTTAAGCAGCTCAGATGCAAAAACTGCAAAACTCCCCCTTTGTCAAAAAATGAGATGATGATATTAACCGAGTGCTCCTTGCACATATTTTACGTTCATCAAATACTTTCGCTTCAAATCCGGTTAATCCTGGCCTCAGGCTATTCAGAAATACTGGTTTGTTAAACGGCAATTATTTTTCAGCAA
Organism: Misgurnus anguillicaudatus; assembly: GCF_027580225.2. Lineage (NCBI taxonomy): Eukaryota > Metazoa > Chordata > Actinopteri > Cypriniformes > Cobitidae > Misgurnus > Misgurnus anguillicaudatus. The sequence goes on from NC_073339.2 coordinate 21,284,622, forward strand.
AGTCCTTTAAATGCAAGGAAGAAGAATTGGATAAACGATGGTTCGCATAGTTCAAGGTGCAAGAGTGTTTTGCCTGGTTAAACAAGGTTTATCAAATAAAATAATTTTCAAGCCTTTTACCTTTATTTGGAAAGGAAAGTGAAGAGTGACATTTTATTTTTGCATATACTTACACAGCAAATTTAGCAGAGTTAAAATTACGGTGTTAATGGAAATATAAAGAGTTCGGAGATAATTTAACACTGGATTGAGTTAAAACGATTTTATTTAACTCTATAAAAATAAAGAGTTGGTGTCAAAACAGAGTGTTACCACTTTTTTTTTAAATTAACTCCTACAGTGTTTTGTTAGTGGAGTTTGTTAACTCCTAGGGTGTTAAATAGAGAAGACCTCCCCCTCTTTACCGCACACACTGAACCGTGTTTTTGGATGATGCAAGCAGAAGATCATCTCTTTCACTGTAAATGGTAATGTAAATGTTCAATAAATACGATTTTGATCAATAACATTTGAGAGTTGTGAGGTGTTATGTTTTATATTGCTGTTAGTATCAAGTTTAACATTAAGAGTCATGTGTTATTGTCATGAATGCAGCAGTTGAGTTTAGGTCTTAGCCTCAGATGGAGCAATTCATACTCGTATAATGTTTTTGGAAGTTTTTTTGGTTGTTGTTTTTTTTTTGCTTTATATGCTGTTTAAGTTTAAAATATATATTTTTAAATCCATTAATGTGTGCAGGAGATTTGCTTTGGGGACTTTGGAGGAGCACAGAAATAGGCCTACATGAAAATTTCTTCAGACGAAGAGAAATTTTAAAACAAAGTGAGTATTTTTGTGCAAAACATAAATGTATAACTATTTTCAAAGTATTTTGTCATGTGTTCTGTATGTGAATTCTGTAATGCATTTTGTATGGTTTTTTAATAATGAATGTTTCCCTTTTATTTTTGTTTTATTAACAGAAAAGTTCAATATCTAGTCCGAAGATCTGACCGAGGATCATATCACCTCCTTACAGCTACTGGTTCATCATATTCTGCTGTATTATGTGAAGACCAACATGGATTTTGGATTGAAATGAAGTCAAACTTGTTTGTATGAACTGACGCATCCCATAAACTCTGTTTATAAATATCTGTACTGTTGTTATACATTGGGAATGTGCTTTTTAGTTGTCTCGGATGTTAATATATGTTAATTTAATGAACACTTAAATGCATGACAATTTTTCTGTTATAAATAAATGTTGATCAGATGATATTTAAAAAAGAAATCCTTAACAGTTTTATAATGAGAATGATCGATTATACTGCTGTATTGTTACATTAAAAAAACTGTTTAAAAATAAAGTTTTTTGTCCCAAAAGTACCGTAATATGTTTCTGTTTTTACATTTACCATATTAACACCATTGTATTTAAAAAATAACACTACATTGTAGTTAACAAATTACACCGAAGGAGTTAATTTTTAACAAATAAAAAATATTTAACACTTATCAGTGTAAATTTATAGTTAGATTTTTAACTCTGTATAGTGTCAATTGCTAACACTTTAAAAGAGTCAATGTGCTAACACTTTCAAAAGTGTTAAAATAACTCTATTGGGAGTGGACCCCATGAGACACTTTTAAAGTGTTGAAATTAACTCTTATAGAGTTATTCTGAGGTTCCAGATTTTGCTGTGTAGGGGGTTTTATAGGGAAAGACAAATTTGTAAAATGCCAATGATATTACTAAAGGCACATTTGTGATTTCAATTACACACCAGCAGTGTTGGGAATGTTACTTTAAAAAAGTAGTTAAAGTTAGTTACTGCTCACAAGTAGTAACTGAGTTAGTTACTGCGTTACATCATTATAAAAGTAACTAATTACCAGGGAACGTAATATTGCTTTGCTTAAAAAAATCTAATATTTAAAATAATTTTGATGCCCCCAAAATTAAACATGTTAAATGAATAAAATGGACACTAAAGAGAAACCACAAATTTTGTGGCAGCATGTGAAGATGTGAGGTGTTTATTAGATCAGAATTACTTGCCACAGATGTGGAGAGACAAAAGTTGCACATTACATAAACATTCTTGCCTTTCACTTCAACAATGGAAAAGTAGTGCTTAATATACTTTGTGTTTGCGACCGCTACCTTTGAGCTCGTTGTACTTGCCATCGCACTGTTGCTGGTGTGTGCAACTAGAAGGGATTGTTGCGCGAGGACCGGGCTGCCTGTGAGTGCCTTAAAACAGGGATGTAGCCAACAGCAGCAGCACCCGGTGCTTGTTGAGAAGATATGTGCTTTAACCTGAGACTCCAAAAGTCTCAAACCACGCTAGAAAAAATCGCTAGATTTGTCCTAGGCGCTTTTTAGAAATAAAGTTGCTAAAGGGGTCTAGAAAGTTGCTAAATCTAGCCACAAAGTCTCAAAGTTGGCAACACTGCTCAGACTTTTTTACACTGTTGAGACAGTCTGCTTGAATTGACTGTTCATGTGCTTGTGTTTGAACTCTGCCTCTGGTTGGCTAGCAATGTAAATTAAGCCAATCATCATTAGTTATGTATTTTCCAACACACACACACACGGGCACGCATGCACGCACGCACGCACGCACACACACACTGCGTTATAACGGGGCCGTAACAGTAATTTATTTGATTACTTTTTACTGGAAAAAGTAACTCCGTTAGTAACGCCATTTATTTATAAAGCTGTTGTGCACACCAGTAACCCTTTCATTGCCATTAAAATGAAATGATGAACTTAAACATAAGAACCTGATAAAAATGTAAATTTACAAGAAAACATGTCAGACGCAGTTAAAGGGTTTTGCATCTGAGCTCTTGTCTTGTCTTTTTTATATTTTTTTTATCTACAATTTTTATAATCAAGGAACCTTTCTTTCACTACAAAGCATCCATAATGTTCTTCAGGTGAAACCATTCCTTCGAAAATAGTTTTTGTATGGCATTGTGAAGAACCTCATGTGAGTTTAGCCCTGTGAACAAAAGCGTTGTCTCAATGTGACATCGGTTGCAGGGAATAAGGCAGAACAATTAAAGAACCTTTCATAAGCAAAGCTCCGCAGAAGCCGAAGGCAAACCGCTCATTGACCCCTGACCTGGCGGAACAATCAAGGCCAAAGAAGCAAAGCCACACATCTTCTAATTATTGAAAAATCCAGCATAGAGGTACGGTGATAATCAGTCTCCTAGAGACCTGCCCCTCTGTGTGGTTAGAGCGGATTTATCATGTTTCTCTTCCCGCTTCCACTTCTATTAAAGACGATATTTCATATTGAGAGGAAAAGGGGATCTCCAGACGAAAGTTAAAATGCAAAGTTTCAAGCTGAGCTGAAAGAAACAAGTCGGATCATTTCTTGGCATATCCACCGAGTACATGCAAGAAAGGGAATGAATGTGGAACAAAACATCAAAGAGCTAAAACTAAAAAAAAAAAAAAAAAAAAATGGGTAAAAGGTTTTAAATATTTAGTGTGAATACCAACAGGTGGTCAAGGGTGCAACACAGGGAAATGGTTTAAGTATGATAAATTATGAATGACCATGTACATACGTAAATAAGCTGTTTATTTGCCTAATTGAAAATTAGGAAGTATATCCATATCCAGCAAAATATTGCAAAACGAATGTGTGCATGTGTAATTGAATGACAATTAGGTTAATTTTAAAAAGTGAGAGTCTTAAGCATAAGTGTTTCATTATATGATTCCCAAACCGTCTATAAAATAGAGGAATTTTATTCAGGAAAGGATACAAAAAGATCCCAACAACTTATTTCTCGTTAATATTGCCAGAAAATAATCTAAGGAACAAAAAAAGAACATTCAGTATATTTGTTTTTCTTTTTGACCTACTGTTGTAGATGACTCAGGGATTTGACTTCTCTTATGTAGTTTAAATATGAAGTCCAGTGCTGTTGGCAAATTCTTATAAACCCTTAAAACCTCTGCTGAATAGCAGACCTACTTCCACATTCTTTGGTCACTTTTTAGTAAAGATGGAGCAGTTGGAAGTGTCACAGAAACAATTATTTCCTCAGAGACGCTGCGTGTGCCTCTAATGGGCTGTGCTTAGTGAAAAAAAAATGGTAAAACCTTTAGAACTATCTTAGATCCCTGGGCATGGAAACCTCCAAGATATGTAATAATTGATTAACGTTGGGGACGAGGGCTGCCAGCTGCCTAAAAACCCCAAGATGCTCTGTAAAATATACTGGAATGCGATTATGACCTTCTTTTATCCCTTTTCATTAACGTATTTTAACCCATCTTTACCAATTCTATTCAACTTCTGTCGAAGGCACCAAAAGAACGAGAATGGGTTTTTGGTCGGCATGTGAAGTATAAACATAAATGCTTATTTAATATTTGAAGTTTTTGAAAACTTACTCAAAATATAAGAAAAACTCATGTTTGACTGTGTTAATTTAGCTGCCTTTGTGGTATTGCATTTTTCTAGTAGTGTTTATATTAGTGTTTAATTATAATCAGTTATAGTAATTATTTTGTCATTATTACAAATAGTTTTTTTTTCTTTTACAAATATTTATTGCATGGTTGTTCTTACATTTTTCTTAGTGTATCTTATAAGATATCCAACGCACAGATCAATTCAAAAAAATTTAAAATCCAGATTTTTTTTGTATACTATTTGTCCTCACTTGACTGTTAAAATGCAGAGTTTTAAGAGCAAAATATTTTATAAACAAGATAAACCATAAAAAAGAAGGTTTTGCAATGATTAAATTATTTATATTTATTTCTATTTATTTTATTGAATCAAGTTTTATGAATTAGATATTGATTCACACAAGTTTTATATAAGATTGTCCTTGCCTGTATGCTTAACACGAGTTACTCCCATCAGCAACTTTTAATCAGTTATATGGTTATGGTAAAAAGGGTATAACATTAGTGTATTACATGGAAGAAATTTATATTTTAGCTGTGTATTTATGCATGAAGTAAAAAGTGATACTTGGTGTGACAAAAAAACTCAGATTTTATTTTATTTTGTTTAAGATATTGTAGGATACTTCTAAGACTTTTCGTCACAATTTTGTCTAAATAGTAATTTGTCTGTGCAACTGAAGGCTGTATTTAAAATCCATTACCGTATTCAGATCATGTTTAATGAATACATTTAAATAAGAGCTTATTAAAGTATGCTAGCTAAAATGAGAGGTTAAAAGATGTAAAAAAATCTTCCACTGAGGGTCATTTGCAGATTCTTTCATACTGCTATTATTTTATTCATCGACTCTTACATAAAATATCTTTTTACATCACATTTTCCTCTCCTAGTGGCCATCTTAAAAGAAACCGAAAAGGCAGATTCTCTGTTATTAATGTCTGTGAAGCCAAATTTTAATTACAATTCAGTACATTAGTCTTAACGGATAATACATTTTAACTATTGACCGGATGGTTTTATCATTTTGAACCTAAAAAGTCCTCCAAACAATAAAGTGTATCAAAACTAATTTTTCACAACTCAAGACATAGTTAGAAAGCCATAACACATTTTTTTTTAAAGATAGATGGTTTATATTTTTTCCACTGCTCTATCATTGTACAATGTATTATTTATTGTCATTTTTCTGTGATATAAATGGTCTTAGGAAAAAGACAAATCAAGACATTTCATGCAACCAAGAAGGAAGTAGATTCCTAAACAACTTTTCTTTGGTGAGGAGATTGACAGGGTGCCAAAGGAGGGAGGGGGGTCTACGGAGACATCGATCAGTATCTGTGTCACAAGAGGAAATGACAAAGCTGCACAAGCACAATTTCACATTAATGAATAATTGAGACACGGAAATATCCGACAGGGCTGGAAGCTTCTATCCCATGTTTGCTTTTTCTAATTATGCTGATAGAGGTGCATTGAACCGTCAGTCCTCAAACATGAGGTGTTTTGGAATTGAAATAAAGCATTCGGTTGTCCTTAAAATAAATAGGCCAACTGATGTGATAAATCCAAAACGTTGCGTCCTTAAGGCTGACAGGAAAGAAATACGTATTTAGTTGTGAATACCTTTAAGGAAGTTGACTGTGGAATTATGGTTATATATAATCCAGAAGGCCTTCAGAATTGGACGAGTTACAGTACATGTCAGATAATGTCAGTAAGAATGAGTGTGAATTTAAAAAGAAAAGATGAGCTAGAGAGAGAGAGAGAGAGAGAGAGAGACAGAGAGAGAGAGAGAGAAGGAAAGAGAAATATCTTGCTGTAATTAATGTGAGGTGGCTCTTTTTTCTGAGGAAAAAGGCTTCCATCATTGCTAGTGGGATGAGAAAGGTACAGGGAAGGAAACTTCAGAGCATCTTGAGTCCATTATGTTGAATTCCAAAGCTCATCTCCAGTCTAAGGAAAGAAAGTGAAAGAAAGTTTCATTTTTAATGGCAGCTCATAAATTATTCTGTTTATTGTACACACTGTGTTTTCAGAGGCAACACGCCCAACAAAGGTGAAGATGAAACATTTTGGGACGTCTCTGTCATTTAGTAGTGTGGTAAGGTGGGGGAAACACCTGTTGAGTGCCAAACGAAGGGTTCTTTTTGGGAGACAGTCTGTTTCTTCTCTCTTTAAAGACTTCTTTTGCTCCAACTTCAGTCTCTGAGGGGGCAAACCAAATAAAGTCGGGTCAGGGAACTGATTTAAGTCTAGTCCTGATATCCCCTGTAAACAATAGTTATGCATACGCAGTCAGAATCTTTGTGATTCAATAACACAAGACCCAGATTTAGAAATGAGCGTGTTTCTGCAGCCTCACAGCTGGAAATAACTAAACACGCAAAAGAAAACTACTGTAGTTATTGCAATAAAATAATTTAGATAACAAAGCAAATGTACAAGCATACTAAATGAAAAATAAATAATAATAATAATAATAATAATAATAATTATTATTATTATTATTATTAATATTGTTAATAATAATAATAATAATAATAATAATAATGTTATTATTATCATCATTATCAAATAAACACTTTAAAATTAGGTTGAATTTAAGGAACAAACTTTTTAATCTCATTCCCAATGCTAATGAAAAATGACATGTACACATAAATATCATGTAATAATGAAATAGAAACTTCATTTCATAAATGGATTATAGTGTTTGTGTGTTTTTGTGGTAGGGATGTGAGTACTACTGTATTATGTACAGTAGTCATTTTATCTGTATTTTTTATTTCATATCAGTATTTATATGTATTTTCTTATTCTTGTGCTCTGCACTAGATGTAGCCTTCATTTGCAGAATTAGGATGTCATTCAGTTATTGCAATGTCGATGTTCTTATCATGGGACTTGAATTAAATATCATATAAAATAATAATTTTATAGTTAATTTATGTATTTATTTACTTTTTCAATTCTTTAGCTATTGCATACAGCATTTAGCTTTTGATAGATGTCTGGTCTACTCTACATATTATTTGACTTTCTATGTTACAATATTTATTTACGTTTGATTTACAAGCTAATTATCACATGAAAATATTACAAAACATTGATTACCAAATAGAACAGATAAGAATGATAGGCCTACTAACTTAACATTCATTCAGACTTTTCATGTCCTTTAATTACATACAAAATAACTTTAATATATCATCAGATTAATTTATCTCAAAATAAAATTACATATGAATAAAAAAGGTTTTTACATTTTAAGCATACAGGGAACATTTCTTTTACTGTACTGTATGTCTTAGTGAAATCATTATTATTACGCATTTGTCAGATGCTTTTATCCAAAGTGACTTACAGTGCATTACAAGTTATACATTTTATCATTGTGTGTTCCCTGGGTTCCAACCCATGAACTTTTGTGCTGCTAATGCAATGCTTTTCCATTGACCTCTATAGGAGCACAATTATTATATAACAATGAGCAAATGATGACATCAGTGACATTACAATTTTTAAAATAATCACATTTATTAAAAGAAGAACATATTTAAGAATAAGTTTAGTTATATTCACACTGACTGTTGCTATTGTAGCTTGTTAAACTGAACTATGTGCAGTTCATCATTCTCATAACCATCTTAAGCCATTTTCCATTCCCTTACCCTCACTTACTTTTCTCATATCTGGCCAATAGGTGTCCCTGTAAACCATACAAAGACTTGCACACATCTCATTCTGTCTAATACTTCTCACCGCAGGCACTGATTTCTGATTGATTCAGGCATTTCTGGTGTTAGGAGAGGCTAATGACAAATGTTAATTATAATCTTGGTGTCACTTATAGTTATTATTATATGGTTACTATCAACTATCTGCCATGTTAGTATTACCATTAATAGCAACAGCAATATTAGCAATAATTTAAATAAAACGCACAAATCGAACTTTCTGCTTTTCTTAGTTTTGCAACATTATGTGTAAATAATCTAATGTGCTCTCTCTCTCTCTCTCTCTCTCTCTCTCTCTCTCTCTCTCTCTCTCTCTCTCAGTGGCAGCAGTAATAGAGGGGGGTCAGAGCAGCGTTCCCAGGATAAAAGAGCTGGGCTAAAGGCTCCACTCAATCACTGGGCCCTCCAGGAGGTGAGCTTCATAGGGCGATGAGAGACCTGTCGGGGGTGCAGGGATGTGAGCTCCATTTAGACGTGTCTATCTCAGGAGGAGTACGGTGTTGACTCTCTCCTATATCCTTTGCCTTTGGAGACAAAAGGCATGCAAATATTTGGTGTGTTGCTAAGCCCAACAGAAGCATATTCAAAATGTCAGGGTGGTTATTTTCTAGCAAGTTGGCTCATCCCTGAACAGCTGGATTCAGTGGGATGGTGCGCTGCCTGCCTGTTGAGAGGCCCCTAGACAGTGAGGGGTCCCTAACTTGACAGGTAATGGCTCTCTGAGGGAACTGTTTTCTGCCTGAAAGGATGGAGACAACTCCATCTGTCTAACAATTTCTAATTAAAGAGATGGAGAAATGTAAATGATTCAGGAAGTAATGGGTAAACATTCTTTTGGAGGCCTGAGTGGCACTGTTAAACATTGAAGTAGGGGAGAGTGGGGTAAGTTGTCACATGAGTAAGTTATCACACTGTTCATAACTCCAACACTAGAGGCTCTTTCTCAAAAATCACATGTGATCAAGATCGCTCTAATCTGACATCAGCACAATTTTCTTATTTTGGAGCTTAAAAAGTAAAAAATGTGCACATAGAGGAGACAATAACGTGTCTTTTGATGCTTTAGCAGAGCTAACCCTGAGATATAGCCTATCCAATATTAGCACACATGTCAGTTTGGGGCAAGTTGTCTCAATGACTTTGGGGCAAGTCGTCACATTCTTTTCAAACTGGAAATAGGTAACCTCGGGTTATTCTAAGCCCTAGAGATAACCCTGGCTATTCATAATCTGACGTTTCACACTGTGCATTCCTAAACCCTAGGTCAGGTGTCTGAAACCCTGCTCATACACCAACCCATACACCTGTCTGTAATTATCAAGCAACCCTGAACACCTTGATTAGATTGTTTAATTGGGGTCATAATAACATTCTAAGCCTACTTCGTTTCACACTGTGTGCGTTTGGCACCGCAGTGGGGGGTTAACTCCACAAAAGCAGGGCTAGCAGGGTTTCATAACCCTTGATTAATTTCAGGGATAACCCGGCTTCTAAATTACAAGTGTAAAACGATCCTCAACCTATGACAAAAGCATGGTTTAGAACAAGATAACCCAGGGTTAAGCGCAGTGTTTATATTTCCAGTTCTGTTTTTTTTTTTTTTGTAAAGCGCTTTGAGAAAGACACTATTATATAATGCTATATAAAAAAATTGTCACAAGTGAACATTCTCTATTTAACAGTCTACAACTTTGTAATGAGACAAGATATGAAAATATAATGAATACAACATATGTGCCCAAGACTTCCTTCTTTTATTTGGTATGAGATTTATACCATTGTGATGTATGCTGCTCAGTAAATGTTAGACAGTGTGAAAAGTGTGACAACTTACCCCGCTCTCCTATATGGTAATGAAAACGCAGCATTATGTTAAAACTACTTGGTTTTGCAAGTCAATTCAACTTATTACTTTAAGTTTTGACCTTTGATAAGTTGACATAGCTTATAAAAACAAGTTGAAAATGTTTAACTTAATTTTATTTTGATTTGACAAAAATGATGCACTCAATGCTCAAGAAAAATGCTCAAGTTGGTACTTTTTATGTTTCATTTTTTTATTTTTCTAAAATGAGTTTTTGATACGATCAAACTGACCTCAAATTAATATTAAATTGGATAAAGATCAGATATCTGAAAAGTGCATGTCTGCATTTTGGTAAAAAAGGATTTTAATGTGTTTAAACCTGTTAACCTTTCTCCTGTTTCTGAACCCCCCACAAAAAATGTCATAGCCAAACTAAAATAGATACAGTTTATGAAGTCTTTGCACTAAAAGCATAAGTTTTGCCTCATTTGAAAGCAGACACTTGGAAGTTTATTAAGAGGTCAAAATTAATTACTGTCATAATGAAAAAAGTTGTTATAGAGAACTTTTTTTTTTATTAACTTCATCAAACATATATGAAATATTTTTATGAAAAACTAAATGAAACTGGAGCAATCTAGAAATGCACTGCAGATAAAGCCACATGTCTGACCATGTTCTGTTTCAAATCTGAAGATGATACCTCTAAAACTCTGTATTTTATGAAATGTTTTTAGACCCATGTCATGTAAATTTATTTAGAGAAAACAGCAAAAATTCTAAGCTAATGTTTGTTTTTTTATATATCACAAGTATCCTTTAAGTTTATTGTCCTATTGCTCCGTGTTTCAAACAGACTCATTAAATAAGCATCCGGATAAGTCACTAACAACTTTTAATCCGGGACATGGCTAAATGTTTATTCTATGATATTATTATTATTATTATTATTATTATTATTATTATTATTATTATTATTATTATTATTATTATTATTATTAATAATTACTCATACGTTCTATTAAGCATTTTATTTCCTCCTTTCATCTCAGTTCACTTTCTTTTTATTAAATGCCTTTCTTACACAAAGAAACTTACCTTAAAGATGCTTTACAAGTCAAAATTATTCTTAAAACATATGTCTAATATCTCCAGACAGCAGGTGTTTACAGAACAGGTAGTACGAACAGCTTAGCACACCATCAAAACACGACAAATAAAGGCATATATAATAAAACTCACTTTATAACATCAAGTTATCAGTGTTTGGGGACTCAGGAACCATAAACACATAAAGACAGTAACAAAGGGAGTTATATGTAAATAAATACATTTTATAAAGCAAATTAAAGATCTAAAAATAAATTAAACGATATGGAAAGCTTTTGAAAACTGAGTTGCATTGCCTTTTTTGTGCTCATATACATTTTTCCAGTGCTTGCCTCTTCTTTTCTCTCTCTGATTCTCACACTATGCTCTGATCAGGAGCGAGCTTGCTCATCGCCCCTGGGGAGGCTGCAGGGCTTCGGTCAGCCATATGGTGTGAGTCCCCTGCCCCGCCCTCTATGACAGCCCTGGAGGAGCCGCCTGATGAGGCTGGATCAGACTCAGTGCTTCCTGATGGAGAGGGCTGCCTTGACAGGAGACAGGCTAGAGGAGAAAGCCAGGATAAGAAGAGAGAGACAGGAATGATAAGAAGTGCTCTACTAAAGGTACAGGGATAAAGGTGGGAACACCTGAAAGTGTGTAGGCCTATGTTATTGTCAAAATACATAATAAAAATCTTGCATTAATAATGCTGCTCTTGTTTATGCAATAAAGGTGAATAAAAGGTGACTAGTGTTGTAATAATCTGCTTAATTCCTGGGTTTCATGTAAGAAACAAAGATGCACTTCATATGAAAATCATATTAACAAAATTTGGGGGTTAACAAATCTCTTACCATAATGATTTTTAAGCATACACTTCTGCAAGTATATGTCAAACATAATTTACAAATGCTAATTGAAAAATATAATTTATGTATCTATTCATGGATATTTTATATGACTGCTCAGCTGGCCAACCTGATCGGCGCACAATTTTTTAGTGCGCTTCACTGCACCGTGTCCATGATCAATCTGCAGGTCAAGTATTCATGTCAGACAAGCTGTGAAGATGCAGCAGTCAGTTAACCATAATTAGTGCTTTTAAATCACGTACATTAATTATAGCGTTTAAAGGAAATTACCAAAACAGTTGTACAGAAACACTCGATGGGTCCCCTGTCATAAGACGTAATGAGGGGAGATACATGCAAAAGAAAAAAAAGAAAGACAGGTTAATTGTAATTCACCAAGATGACAGTGAATTATATATATTCCCTGTGGAAAATGATAGGAGAAATAAGTTTTCTCGGCAGCCCCCACCCTCGAATCTTCCGAGTCATTTCTGTTTTGTTTTGCTCTGCTAAGATGCTTGGATGACTTTATACACACATTAAAAGATGCTGACACACAAGTGTCTGAGTTTCTTTTGGTCTTCTCTAATTGGGAGCGGCTTGTCTCTATCTACAACACACACACACATACTCATAAAGACTGCCACAGGTGCCTGAAAAGATTGACAAAAGATAGATCGTGTTTGGTGGGTCTACCTTTATGCCCCAATGATGTGGTTTGACTCAAGTGTACAACAATGCTTAGCTTAATTAATCTTTTGTGTTTGCCACCTTGACAGATATTTTTGCTCATATCTGAAAGAGTCACTTTAATGATAAGTTAAGAAGTTGTGTTCCAGAAGTGTCCCGTGCCGGAAGCCTAAATCTTCTGAAGGGGTGTCTTGAAGATATAAGCTTTTCAGTTGAGACGCTAACAGCAGCGGACATTGCTATTGTCGGGCGCCTTATGATAATGTTCTCATTTGAATATAAAAGAATCTTTGCCATTTCCTCCCTGTAGATCAAAAATGTGCTGGCTGAGTAGGTATTCCCCTCGCTAAACAAGGAAGACAATAGCGGAGTTAACCATCTGCTGCTCTTTTGTTTGTTATGCCGATGGAATTCTCATACAGACAGTAAAAAAGTGTTAAATGAGGGGTAAATAGAGGAGATCATGATGATGAAATACACCTATTATGTATTATCCACATGTGGGTCTTATTACAGTACACGGGGAGCTTGTTTGAAGTTACGTTATGGTCTCAGTGTGTATACATTTTGTACAGTGTAATGCTGTTGAGAATGTACAGTATGGCTAGGGTGATGGTCAGGTACAAAGGAAATAATATAGTGAAGGGCAAATGATCCACTGTGGTGCATTCACTTTACTTTGTTTATATCTTAATGCACGTTCCTGTAATGCAGTGGATCTATAATTCGTAAAAATTATTGGATCTATAATTACACTTAAAGCCCTGTTTTCAGATTGTTTATGATGAAATAGAACGGTTTTGACTGAAATTTGGACATATGATGCTGGCCCGATAATTTTCGGGTGTTTGTTGTTTTACCCCCCACCTCTACAATGGCTGCATAGGTGCACTGGGACAATCCTTCCTAAAATGCATTAAACTTTCGTTTACAAAAATGTGAAACTCACCGAGTGGTCAGGGGTGTTCACTGATATGCTCAAACGGGGATCGCTGCAAAAGATGCTTTCCAACAGGTTTTATCGTAGTTTTTTTCCAACTCCATTGACTTGTATTAGATGTGCTGTGAGGTACGGTATTACTCCGCACAGGGAACATTGTTTGTATTTTTGCAATTGGTGAAGGTGGATTATCGCCACCAACTGGGCTGGAGTGTCTATTATTCAAGCTCTCAGCGGAAGAATGTACCGGTGTGAGGCGTTTGGAAAAATAGGTCCACAAGTTTACAATGAATGGTAAAACACCTGTTGGAAAGCATCTTTTGCAGCGATTTTTGTGTGAGCATATCAGTGAACACCCCTGACCACTTGGTGAGTTTCATGTCTTTGTAAACGAGGGTTTGGTGCATTTTGGGATGGCTTGTTCCAGTGCACCTATGCAGCCATTGTAGAGGTGGGGGGTTGATGCCACAGAAACAGAAAATTCTCGGGCCAGAAAGTTTGTTTGTGGGACCTACCATTATTGTACATTTACACCGAAAGTGACAGAAGTGCAAATGTTACAACTTATCCCAGAGGGTTGATTGTAACACCTGCTAGAAAATAATTCAATAAACTTCTGTTTATATACTAAAGGTAGTATATATATATATATATATATATATATATATATATATATATATCTGCCTATAATAGATTGATATCCACACACTCATCCTTCCATTATCCTTCATCTAACCATGAATAAATAATTTTTCACCAATATTTTTTAAAGGGCTGCACAATTTCCCCTGATATTGTATTAACAGTAGTTTTTACATTGTTTTCATTTTATTATCATTGTATACCTGAGGCTTAAAGGCGGAGTCCACGATGTTTGAAAAACGCGTTGGAAAAGGAGACGGGCCGACTACCAAAACACACTTATAGCCAATTAAATCAAATCAAATGCCGGGTTGCGTATGTGTGGGGCGGGTCTATCAACAGAAGGTCCAGATTCTATTGGGGTAGGGGCGTGTTTGTTTAGGTGATTTCAAATATCAACACTGGCTTTCAAACATCATGGACTCCGCCTTTAATTAAAACACTGTGTTACAACTAACCCCGCTGTGTAAAAAAAATTTCAATCCCAGCTATCGGTTACTAGGAGTTGCTGACTTTGTGTTATGTTTTAGGTAACAAGACAGTGATTCAAATAATATAAGGTTGGATTTGGTGACTTACACACTCAACTCATAAATCGAATAAATAAATAAATAAATAATAAATAAATAAAATGAAGAAATGTACTTTTATGCCTCCAAAACACTTTTTGTTCAATATCTTAACAAAACACATCAAATCTTTTGACAAATTTACAGAAGATCATGTTCTGACAGTAAGAGAAAAAAAAAACACAGATTGCGCGGCCCTGTATAAGTATATAAATAGCCGTGTTACAATTAACCCCGCGTAAGTTTGTGCCCTGCTCACCCCTACCCTTTAAAAGGTACTGATATGTACCATTAACAGTAACAGATGGGGCACATGACCATTTTTTCTGACAGTGTACATGGACATTTTGGACGCCAGACGTAAAAGTGCATACATTTCTTTGTGTCGTATAAAGGTATTACAAAAGGTATTTTAGGGCAAGAAAACGCAATTGGACTGTTAGGTAAACATTAAAAATCAGTCTGATTCCAAATTATAAAACTAAATAAAAATAAATAAACACAAAAAAGTCAATAATATGATTTCTCATGCAATGAAGCTTTAGTTACTTTGCTAGGTCATCTGTGTGACATGTAAGAGAATTTATACATCTACTAAAAATGACCTTGAGACAAAGTAATTGACAAAATACTAAGGAAATTGAAATTATGTCATGCACTTAAGTGTATACAGTACATTTTAAAGTGTGACTTTAAAGTCCAAATACTATTTGGGGCAACAGTACAGCTCCTGACATATTGAGGCAAAGCAAGGAACAGCTCTTTAAGAAGTAATGCAATATTAGTTGCTGTAGTACTCTCCATTACAAGTGACGGTTGAATTGATGACTATTGTAATGGCAACACTTTTACAGCAACAGCAGTTAATTCTACCAGAAATATCTGGAGTGCAAACATTGTACTGGCAGTGAGATATATTGCTGTCTTTTGGGTCCAACAAACCCGCCTCATTAATTTTCCAATTATTATTCCTTTTCTGTTCTCTTTCTAACAGCAAATTTGCCGACCAAAAGAAGGAAAATAATTAGCTGCTCCTGATATCGGAGAGGTACAGAGCGCGCCTGGGTCAGACCTGGCATCCTGCGTATTCTGACATTTTAAATTACCTGAACAATACCTGAAGCAATCTCTGGACCTAATTAACTTCCCACTGAGACCAAATGCACACATCATTTAAAAAGATAGATTTGAGGGGCAAGGCATGATGTCGGGCTATATGTTGGCCTAGACTTATACCCCCCAACCAACAAACCCTCTAACAACACCCCCCCACCCACCTTACCACAAGTTCTTTCCCATATGCAAACGCAATAAGCAATATTCTGCTGGCCCTATTTATTGTGCTAAAGTAGGGGGACTCTCCATCAAGTAATCAATGTGCTGTTGGAATGAGTTCATTTTAATGCACTCAATCATGCCTTTAATGTTTATGGCTTACGGGGGTAGCGAGCATCAGGAATGCAGGAATGTTATATGGCTTTGGTTTCGGCCCATTTCATCAAATATTTATGCGCTCAAAAAACGGGCATCAAAATAGGGGTGGAGGAGAAATATATTTGCTACATTCCATTCTACCTCTTTGTATTCTCTCTCAGCTCCGGTACCATGTTTACCATTGAACTCATTGTATAATTCTAGTGCTCCTCTTCACTTTTCTTTATCTCTTTTAAAAGGTTTCGAGTGCTAAAGTGAGACGCTTTTCGCATCAACACATGCAGCTTGTCAGTGCCACTGTCATGTTATAAAAGCCTTTGTCTCACCAACAGACCAGCAGCAAATGATGCAAAAATGCTGAAATTCAGCAATAATTCTCACCCTTGTTTTGTGTCAGTCTTACTATCCGTAGCTTCTCTTGGTGTCTTTTGACTGGTAAATATGTGTGACATTATCTCTGTCGGTTTGCGTGAATGCACGTCAAGGTTCCCATTTTTTAGGAATCAGGTTTACTGTGGCACCCCAAGTAATATTTTAGGAAACACACCGGATGTGCATTATTTTTTTTTAAATAATTCAAAGGACCGGAGTCAATTATTCCTCTTATACCACAGTTACCACAAACATTTCTCTGGGGCCTATTTTTAAGACAATTGACAAGTTAGGTGTGCGGTTATCAAAAAATAATGCATACCCACGGAAAATTTCTTAACCAATCAGAATACAGCATTCAACAGACCCGTGGTATAAAGGGTCTGTATTATCCCCTTCTGACATCACAAGGGGAGCCAAATTTCCACTACCTATTTTTTGACATGCATGCACAGAATGGTTTACCAAAACTAAGTTACTGTGTTGTTATTTTTCACATTTTCTAGGTTGATAAAAGCACTGGGGAACCGATTACAGCACTTAAACATGGAAAAAGTCAGATTTTGATGATATGTCCCCTTTAAAATTCTTAACAGAAGCCTTGACTTTCAATTCTTCTTTGATTTGGCTTTTGTGGATTTATAACAGTTCAACAAGTAGGGTAAATCAAATTATCATGATTCTGTTCCTATTGAGGGGGGAACTGTAAGATAAAACACACAAACAGGGTTTAAAATTAACACTCGCCAACCAGCCAAATGTGGGTAAAGATCAGCGGTGGCAGGTAACCTTGTCAAATCACAAGCAAATTTGGTTCCTTTTTGTAAATTATTTCAATCGTTAGTTTCTTTGTAAAGCTCATGTAAGCAAAATCTGCACAGTTGTAGCACAAATACTTAATTTGTAAGTCATCATGGTATACTAAATGCAGTATTACTGCGCAGTAGTGTTGTAGTCAAGACCACCTAAACCGATACCAAGTCATGACCAAGACCAAGATAGGCCAAGACCGAGACAAGACCAAGACTTTAAAGGGTCGAGACCAAGTCAAGACCAAGACCAAGACAAGCCGAGACCAAGTCAAGACCAAGACCAGTGCAAGTCACTGCATTAAAACACTTATGATAAAATGTGGAATATGCATATGATTAGGCACTTCTTGTCTGTGTGTGTGTGCCACATTTGATAAAATAATCAAAGGCATTGCAGATATGTGGTATTTTATATTTGTCTATAAGCAAATATAAGTGAAGAAACACTAAAGAGCTGAAATCAACTTAACCATTTATTCTGAACTCTCTTTTCATGGCTTGCCATCCACTTAACACAATGCAGGTGTTTTTAGTAATAAAATTTTTAAAAAAATTGTCATTGGGAGAAACTTAAACAATTCTTAAATAATGGCAACATCATATGCCAAACCTGAATAAACGGCATAAAATGAATGATAAAAATTATTTTGTGATGTGCCATCAGTTTTGGTCTTGACTGGTCTTGAAATAAAATTCTGAGTCCTCTTTGTCTGAGACCGAGACGAGATCGAGTAAAAATGCGGTCGATTCCAAGACCAGACCATGACCTTTAAAAAGTGGGCCGGTCTCGAGAACTACAACACGACTGCGAAGCAATGAATGAGTGTAAAAGTTAATATCAAACCCTGCACACAAAATATATAAAATTTGCACACACTGTTCTGATTGGCTGTGCCGCCCATTTTGCACTGTGGATGTAGGCACATTGATTGACTGTGTCATGCCCCGCTCTTCATGTCTATAGCAATGAGCTTTATGAAGAACTAAAGTACCCACAATACACTGCAGAACATCATACCAGAGGAAACTTGCACCTGCAGCCCATGGAGAGTTGAGTGATCAGCAACAAGCAGTTGTTTGAGCTAAAAGCTGTGATGTGCTGCTCTGAACGAGAGCCTGGAGTATGTTTCTGACATTCAAAGCCTAGCTGCAGAGGTTTGGAGTTGCACAGAGAGTGTGAAACGCGCGTGTCGAGTGTCGGACTGAGCAACGGCGAGCAATCACATCCTGCTGTGTGCTATCCCCGAGATCAGAGATCACAGCTCTCGACCACACATGCTCCTGAGACTCTGGCCTCCTGCAATATTTACCCTCTACACGAGCCAGCTTGGCAGAGACCTGTCACTCAGCGGCTCCGGAAAACTGCTTTTAATAGAACCATCAACCCAAATCAGCCCTTCCAACATGCTGGGATTTGACAATCCACAATGTACTGACATGGGATATTTTTTACAAACTTAAGAAAAGGAAAAAAGTTGGCAGATGTTAAAAGTTTAACTTATTAATATGTTCATTTGTAATTGATGGGAAGGGGTGTAGTTTTGTGTTTTCAGGAACTTCTATATTTTTAATAACATGAACGTTTTCTGTGCAAGGCTTAACTGAGCACCAGAAAAGTTCCAGTTTAGTTTACCCAATGATATAACTAGTCTTTATCATTTGAAGACTACTAACTAGTTTAGCATGTGATACAGACTCTGCTTGCGAGTGTCTGTGATGTTCATTGTTTATGTTTACACTGTTGTGCACACATCTGGGCCATTAAAAAAATTAAAAATAGTTTGACCTTTTTGCTAATAGATGCAATAATAATGCACATATATATCCTATAATGATGTTTTTATATAGTAGGTCTATTTTCAACAAAGTTCCCCGTGTCTTTTCCATAACCTATCTTTGATTGCACGTCATATCCTATGGTAACATTTGTAAATCCTTGGCCAATCCTTCGAACTTTGCAGCAGCCCACTAGAACAGCAGACATCACGTGCTGACAGAAGCCCTCATTTCTTTGTAGCATGAGTTATATCAGGTGGCAGCGAGGCACATTTCGGGCTTGCATACATATAAGACGAGCTGATTTAGGGTTTTTGGGGACCGCCTGAGGCGGGTTATCCTGTGAGCTTACTGACTGCAGAGGGATTGCCTGGCAGAATGAAAGGCAGGCAATAAAACCAGAGGGGGGTGGAGTGCAATTCGAGTGCATTGAAGGGGGGGCATCCCTCAGGCGACGGCCCAACTGGCCTGTGGTTAAATCCTCCACTGAAAGTGTAATAATCCAACAAGAAGCAGGCAGTGAGACAGGACAGAGCCTTTAATGCACAACAACAGTACCCTCTCTAATTGTGCCTTTTGTCTTTTAAGCACAGGATTTCTAGAGAGCGACTCGTGCTTGAAAAGATACATCGAGAGCTTCAAATGAGTTTAAGATCACAATAGGCCAGAGAGTGAAAGTGTGCACTCTTCGTCACCTGTTAGGAGAGGTTATGTCAGTGTGCATAGAATAAAACAAAACAAAAAATTTTGTGAAGGTGACTGTCGGGTCATTTACACAACAACGAGAATGTTTTTTATGCATTTGGCTTTTTATATACACGACAACGGCGCTTCAGAGTCCTGAAAACGCAAACTTTTGAAGATGGGTTTCAAAGTACAAGTTTTTGATAACAACACCTTGTCGTCTCTGTGGGACTTTTAGAAGAATCTCATGACAGAAATGCAATATAATATATATAACTAAATTTTCAGTGGTGTATAAAGACCTTACATAATTAATCTTTTATTTTTATTACCTTACAATAACATGTTTTTTTATCTACATACACCGCGGGTTTCCTTACATGGAACTCTTATGTGAAGACACGTTGATGCGCGTCTGGATGTCTTGCGGCGCGGATGAGGCGTTTGGCGCAGTGCAGAAAACGCGATTCCGCCTCATTCGCCCGTCTAGTTCACGCGAATTGAACGGCTGGCGTGGTATGCGCGGTACGCGCGAATGGTGCTTTTTGTGCATTTTGCGTTTGACACGAATTGGCGGGTGACCCCCGAGTTCAAAAATTTGCGCCACGTTAACCAATCAGGAGCCTGCTTGCTGCTGTGGCGGCTGCCCCCTCCCGGAGTCACTCATTCAACATGAAGGAACACTTGTTATTGTCCGTAAGCAGTCACCCAGAGCTATACGACACAAGTTCTTATTTCTACAGAGACAGGAATAAAAAGGGCCTCGCTTAGAAGAGTGTCAGTGAGGACATCGGGCAACCTGGTAAGTTGTAAATACACATTTCACTTTTGAGTCACGTGACGTTTTTCGACCTGTGCCGTTTATCGACCCGTGCCGTTTATTTTCCCCCTATAGTAAGGTTACCAAATACAAACTGGTAACTCTCTCGATAAATGCACAATCAACATCAGCCATCATGCAAACAGACAACCGCATAACACTTGCCCCTCCCACAAGAAGCGTATTTAGCCTCAGACGCGCATCAAATGCTTGCTTTTTCCACGCGTCTACTTCGCTCTAGATGCACAAATGCATTCAAACTGTTTATTTTATGCCTGAAACACGCTTGGTGTAAACACAGCACTACGATGGTTTCACACAGGCGCGTTTGAAGTGTCAAATTCGCGTCTACCGCATCTAGTTTGCTGCTTGAACATTTTGAGTTTACTCGCTTCATTCGCGTGTAAAAGCCGCGCGTAAAATTCTAGTCATCGAGACATTCATGCGGAAATTTGCATCATGGGAGGAGCTTCTGCGACTCCCCTCGCTTCCTGGAATCAAGTCACTACTTGAGCAAGCTCCTGATTGGTTAACACGGCTCGTTTTTCCGCCAAAGTTCAAATTGGTCAACTCGTGCATTTCCCACGGCAATGCTCAACTAGATGTGTGAATGAGGCGGAATCACGTCTACCCTGCCGCGCTAAGCGCCTCATTCGCGACGTGAGACCTCCAGACGTGCGTCAACGTGCCTTTACATTTACTTAACATTGAAATCACTTGCGCTTGACGCCTCTACCGCAGCTGGTCTGAACGCAGCATTAGTCATGTATCTGCAGTAGCCCTAAATGGATAAACTGTTCTAAGAGCCTGTTTTTTCACCACTAGATGTCGCTAAAACACATTCCACTTTTAACTTAACAAATTAAGTTAAACAATTTCAACTTGTTTTTATAAGTTATGTCAGCTTATCACAAGTCAAAACTTATAATAGTAGGTTGAATTGACTTGCATAACCAAGTTGTTTTAATGGCATGCTGCATTTTTTACAGTGCATGTGTTAATTAATTCAGTCTATAGGGATGTATAATCAAAACAACAATGTAGGGTTGCCATACATTCCATTTTCGCCAGACACGTCCTGGTCAGGATTTCGGGTGCGTCCTTCGAAAGTCGCACTGGTCAAACGCATGCGTTATTGAGGTACTCACATTTCAGTTAAATACATTATAAAATTAAGATTTATTTCTCTTAAAGGCACACCATGGAACTTTTTGGCCACTAGGGGGTGCTAGACATGTATTTTTCTCATGTAGCACCCCTAGAGCCCACAAGCGCCGCAGCACTGTCGCAAAGGAAAAGAAGACAACTCTTTAGGTCACAAAGTGTGCCTTCCATCATGTCATGTGTCATATAATATAATTTCATGGGTTTTATTTTCATCAAACGCCCAAAAAAAATTGCGTAGCTCACGTTTACAAGCCAGTTGCAACGGTGGTCACTTATATTTAAAAAAAATATTGCCCTGAAGGGGAATCGAACCCAGATCGCCCATGTCGTAGGTCAGTGACACCACCACGCCGCCACAATGTCACGTGATATAAGTTTCTCTCTAAACTCTCCAAGAAGCCTCCAGTAAAATTCACGTAAAAAATAGTGTTCAGGCACCAGACAGGACTTATATATGCAAACATTATAACATTATTTACTAGTACAAAAGCATGAGGGCCAAGTCAGCATCGGTCAGAAACACCTCCTCCTTCTTTAGTTCACGCCAGCCCAATATAATTGATCCTCGTCCTTCTTTTTATTCGGTCACTCTCCCCTTTTCTCTTTATGATCTCCTCCGACAAAACCTTGGGTTTCTTTTTCTTAGTTGCTGCTTTGGCCATGACAAAAATATCAGGAAAATAAATAGTTGCGCTCTCACGTCCGAATTTAAGGAAGTGGAGAAAGTGAGGTATGCCGTAAAGCGACTTCCGGAGGTGGCAGTCAAAATCCTGGCCAGGACGTGTCCGGCAAATATGGCATGTACAGTATGGCCACCCTACAACAATGGCGGCCTACAGGACTGTGTTTGTGCTGCTCAAGGTACTGAGTTTATTAATGCTTTTACTACAAAGTTGATAAAATTGTGTTGTTTTATAGTGCATGGTCACTTGTAATAATAAACTTATGTCATTGTCTGTATAAACAAAACTGCTTGATACTTTCGTCATCTAGTTTGTATTTACCGCTCTATATACAGTTTCAGTAGTAACAACATAAACAAGCGGCTTTCATGGTCAACACGTGACTTCCGGTAAACTCTAAGAATAAATAACAACAAAGTACTTTAAACGTAGTTAAACGGTTAGTTCCAATCCTTGATTCTGATTGGTCAATAGGTGTGCTTTATTCACGATAAAACACTGCTATGACCGCTTCACCCAACGGTTCTATTTAATATCACTGCGCCCTTAGCAACACCCTTAGCAACACATAAACATATAATGAGACAAAGTCTGAGAACAGCTTGTTGTTTTTATTTGAGCTTTCATGTTGTTGTTCGCAGTCAGGGACTATTTTTTCTAGCGGAAGGAATGCATTTATTGATTTAACTTCATGAAAGTTGCACTAATATTTTTTTTACTTTTATATTATGTGGTAATATTCCGCTTCGCGTCGTGCCTTACAACGCCCTTCAGCCGTTACTTATTCACGATATAGCACAGCCTCTCGTACCTTATTGCTTACTTATATAACAAGCAAAATAAACAACACATAGATTACCTAGGAAACCAAAACATTGTTATTTTCGAGGAGATATTTGTTCAAGAGTTCAGTTTAGCAACTAGTCAGACCATTAAAAAAACTGATACCGGAAGTAAAGTTCGGACCAGACGAGTATTGCGTCACCGCACATGCGTCCGATGAAAACGTCTATAGACAAATGCCTATGTGCGCAATGTTTCTTTGCAAGGTAACATCGCCATACTGGCCTGACAATACAGTGGATTTATCCGTCTTCGCGGAACAGTGTGAATGCAGATCTTTGTGACAACATTATCATGTGTACGTGAAATTTTTCATAAACGCAATCTCTGTACTTTTATAAAGAGTTCATCTGGCTTTCACTTTTTTCATTGATAAACAATAAAGATAAACTTGACTTCACTCACTTAAAGTATAATGCAGCAATAAAGTGAGCAAACACTGCACAAAGCAACACAACCTCTGAATGACCCGGTTTTACATGATAATAGATTTGTTTGAGAAGCTGGGCTGCCTCTCACTTTTCTGCCAAACACATGCTAATTGCGACAGAAGAGGTCAAACTAATTAGCTCTGCTTTTGAACTTGAATGTAGCTGCTTTCTGAGAGGTGAAAAGAACCAACGAAAACTGAGAATGGGTTTTATCTCATTATGCTGTGTCCTGATCACTTTTTCTATCGCATTGAACGAGTATCCTTAATGATATAATTGGCGTCTTTATGTCGGTGATGCAACATCTTGGCCCAGTAATGTGCTAGATGTTCTACTTTGTCAAATCAGCCGTGAACAAACACCATTCAGTTGACAGTGAACCATAACTGTTTTTGTTTAGATGGGTTAAGTAAAACATGTCATTATACAGCGCTAAGAGCTCTAAGTGATAGTTTAAGGGTCCATAAATTCAATTAGACCCTATTTAATTCTGTTCGCTAATGTGTTATTCACTCACCCATGTGATAGGAGTGAGTATGAGGTTCGCTGACTTTTGAAAAAAGATTGCTTGGGATTTCCATATATATTGTAGGTTCAATGGCACTTTTCTCTAGCATAAGGGCCACAGATGCTTACAGGGCAGCAATCACAGTGCAGTTCTCCCGTGGGACATCCGCTAGTCATTAGAAGGGGACACCTCATGAACAGTCCCACCACCACAGCCTCCCCGTGGCCTCTCCTCGCTAATGCTCCAGTTTAGCGACAGCCATAGAGAGCGCTGTGAAGGTCCTGACACACGTTAGGGGCTCCTGAGGGTCCCAGATGATAGAGGGCGGGTGTCTGTGTCTCCCAGCCTCACGTGACCCGCCAAAGTTCTCCTTCATCCCTTTGTGGCACGGGCCAGGCAGCCTCCTCAGGGTTAACCTCCTCCTTCGAAAAAGAGCGGTGGGTGTCTAAAAGAGCAGCTGCTGGGAATGAGTGCCATTTCCTCCTGCTGTCACCACTCCGGTTACCAGACCCCCCTCCCAACCCACACAGACACTATCCATAGCCCCATTCACCCAATTAATATGCAGATGAACTTGTTTTGCTTAGTTGGGAGCTCCAGTGACAAAGCGGGAAAACATATGCCTAAAATATTTATGATCTCATCCTGTAATTAAGAGCTATCTGGCTGTCCACGATAGAGTGAGTCAAACAGAGGCAGGGTGGGCTGAAACAGGCAATCGTTTCCCCTTAAAAACACATACATGTACAGCATAAATATACATAAACAGACCCACATAAAAAAAGATAATATTGCAGGTTAAATACAGGTTAGGCTGTATTTACAGCAATTGGAAAATATTTTGACTTGGGAAATTGACTTGGGTTTGTAAAAACAAATAAACAAAAACAATGTTTACTGAAGAGCACATACAATAAAAGTCTGTAATGCTGGCGTTCATAATTGACATATTTTTTTGCACTGTCAGAAAAAAGAAACAAAAGCTGTCACTGGGAAGATACCCTTTAAAATGTCATAATATGTACAATGTAGGTATAGATATGTACATTTGAGGTGCCAATATGCACTCATAAAGTGCAAAGTTTGGTTGCAATGCAGAAAAGCTTAAAGTATTTAAGTCTGAACTCTGTAACAACATAAAAAGTTCTGAAAAGGGAAGATGGTACAGACTACAATACCTAATTAAGCAATCAAATGAAGGAAAATAAATGTTTTTAGAAGTTTTAATGTCCATCCATATATATTTTCAATCTATTTTATTAAAATATAAACAGAAAATACAGAAAATATGTACAAAAAAAATGTATTTTTTATAGCCTACATGAACAATTGAGTAAATTAGTGATTAAATTAAAATAGACATTCTGAACTTCTAAACAATTTGGTAAAATTAAGTAAGAAACAAATAAATAATGTAATAACTGAAATATACATAAAGAAAATAGGTAAACTACGAAGTTACTGAATTTTAATTGTAAAAAAAGTAGGTAACATAAAAACCTACACTGAAAAAAATGATTAATTGAATTTAATCAATTTTTTAAGGTAAGTGGTTGTCATTAATTTATTTAAGCTACATTTAAACAAAAGTTGTATATTTCATTTTACTTTACTAATCTTTTTTGTTTAAATGTACACTGTAAAAAATACTTTGCTGCCTTAAAATGTGTTGTTGAATCAACTCGGATTTACAAGTCATTTCAACTTACTATTATTTATCTTCACTAGATGAGTTGTTATAAATACAGATGAGTTGTTATAACTTATAAAATTAAGTTGACTTTTCTCAACTATATTTTACAAGTTGTGACAACTCATCTCTGTTGACATGACTTGAAAATCTTTGTTGATTTAACAAAAATTTTAAGGCAGCAAAGTTTTTTTTACAGTGTACCTTAAATAAATTGATTGCAACCACTTACCTTAAAAAAATTGATTAAATTCAATGATTTTTTTCAGTGTATTAAAGACTTATTCAACCTGACTCAATCAATATACAAAGTACATCTACAATTGTTTTTGTAGATTTGTAGATATTTTTAATTGTTAAATTGTAAGTAGCTTTGGAAAAAAATGTCTGTCCAATGAATAACTGTAAAAATGTAATATATGAAGTTATGTCAAATAATAAAAGATCCTTACTACTATTAAAAGTCTAGATCACACAGTAAAATTAAACTCTGTCCTGTGCTATGACAGTAAATGGCTCTGGATGCATTAGTTCTACAATGGCATACATTTAATATCTACTGTATTCTATAGATAAAAGCTGATTAAACATGCTGACCTGGTCCACATCTCACTTACCTATCGCCCACGAGCGTCCTCTGCCATATCTTGTCACTTTTTTAAAGGAAACATCCTCTTAACAATACCATACAGGGCCCTCGTGTATCTCACGCCCCAGACTTTATGTTTTGTCTCCGGCAGAAACTGCTTTCAATGCTCTCTCTGTTCTGAGCTTGTCGTCTTTCAGGCGCTCGTTGCCGCACTGGCTGCGTTTTGTCAATAATCATTTATTTGTTGCCGGCAATGGCAGGAGCCATTACATCTGACCTCCCTGTTTCATCAATTATGGATAGATTATTGGATGTGAACATCTGCACGAGCAGTGGAGCGCTGTTTGGACTCACCTCGTAGCCGGGATTAGATTAAGTATTAAACTGTTGTTTATCGTCGGGCCAAAAAAACTAGACCGGGAAAACCCATGGGGGAATTCCTCCGAGTCTCGGCGGCGCTCAAAGAAAATACAACACCCATCAGCAGGCACCTTAAATTGTTTAGCAGCAAGGGCGAGGTCCCCCGTAAGCCGGCGGCCATGTATTATTCACAGGTATTAGTGGTTGTGATATAACGCTTGTGATCAGGACTTTTGGCAGACCTGTGGCGGTTATTAGTCATTGTTTTGTTGCGTTGGAAAATGTATGAGGGGGCATGGTTGATGTCGCTGCCACCCTTTCTAGGAGGAACAGATGGAGGCAGAGCTTTTTGCCAGCAGCGACCAACCACTTGGAACTTCAATCCAGGACTTAAGTCCAGCAGTGGCTCCAAAAGAAGAACTGGGTGCTACTGGGCAAGCCTAAAATAAATTCCTTACTTTTGACACGGGTTGTGGCTTTTTAAGTTTAAACAAGCTTAGGGGTTCAAAAGAGGGAAATATTGGCCTATATGAATTAATTAATAAACTAGGGGAATTTATTGGCTAAAGACTGACATAAACCAATAAACTAAACAGATGTTGAATTGCGTCAGTTCCAGCAGAATTTAAACTGACAATACAGGGAGCTCTAAAAAAAGATTTACACATCCAAAGCATTTGACCAGCTACAACATCTGCTATGTATTCTCCTCACTATTTTTCTCATTAAAACAACAGCATTCCTCATAAAATTATGGTTTATTGGGTCGATGTGTGCAACACATCTCAGCACTAAGCATGTCTAAATACTGACACACAACATTATTCCGTGCTGCATGTTGCATTATTTAACAGAATTAATCAACATGTAAGCCACCTACATCGTCATTCCATCTTAGATAATAAGAAACAAAAATCACATTATCATAATTTCCAGGTTTGTTTGTATTCACCCACACGGTTTGGTGCATGCATTTGTTGTGTGGCAGGTTATGAAATGATAAAAAATATTGTGCATGGAGTTTTTTTTTGTGGGGAAAATTAACCTTTTTGAAGGCATGCAGAAAAACGAATGCCCACTCTTTGTTTATAGTAGGGTATATGTTGGGCTTTGAATGTGGGTCATCAACATAGGATGCCTACCAACCAACCTGCAGCCTAAGCAGTGAACCTTCATCATCATTTTCACATTTGCAGGTGAAAAACACAGTTGGACCAGCATAGAAATTTTAACTGGTCTTATACTGATCTTCTTTATGCTGTGCTTAACTTTATGTTCAACATTAGTGGCAGGCAGATTAATCACATACAAAATAAAAGTGATTTTTTTGCATAATATACAAGTGTGTGTGCTGTGTGTAATTATTTTGTATATATAAATACACAACATTTATGTGTGTATTTAAGAAACATTTACACATATTAAAATACACGTATATATGTGTGTGTGTGTGTGTGTGTGTGTGTGTGTGTGTGTGTGTGTGTGTGTGTGTTTAAATATACATACTAATTACACACAGTACACCCAATACTGTATATTATGCAAAAATTTACTTTTATTTTGTATGCGATTAATCGCGATTAATCTTTGACCAGCACTAATATTAATGTAATAAAAGTTTGACCTGAAAGCGAAACTGTCAGTGTTGTTTCTCTGTAGAAATACTCTTTTTCATTTTAATTGCCCTGTTTGTGATCCATGGCATTCTTAGTGTATGTTGTCCTGCAGGACTAAAACAGCTGTTGTCATGTGTGCCAGCCTGATCTGACGACAATCATACATATTTTACAAGTTGGCTAATTTGTATGAATTTGTACATAAATCGTAAGTAAATCTGACAAAAAACATACAATTATTATAAAAAATAGGGCTGTCAAAGGATTAATCGCGATTAATCGTATACAAAATAAAAATTTTGTGTTTGCAAAATATATTTGTGTGTGTATTGTGTGTAATTATTGTGTTTATATAAATACACACATGTATAAATTAAGTTATTTATGTGTATTTTTTTTAAATGTATATATAATACAAATTATATCAAAATCTAAATAAATACATATATTCATGAAATGTCTCTTAAATACATATGTGCATGTGTTTGTATATATATATATATATATATATATATATATATATATATATATATATATATATATATATATATATATATATATATATATATTAGGGCTGTCAAAATAAACGCGTTAATAACGCGTTAACGCAAATTCATTTTAACGGCACTAATTTTATTAATGCGCGATTAACGCAACACGCAATTTCTGTTTGACCCACAGCTGGATGAATTAAGACGCAGCAAGTGACTGGCGCTGTCTAGATGAGTCGGAGCTTTTCATAAAAATAAACATTAAGCTCTCGTCTAGCGAATCCAATGCTCTAAATGGTATTTAAACATCTAAAATGCACGTCTTCTGCACGTGCAGTTTTCTTTATCTGCACGTTTCCTGAGAAGTGTACCGTCCCAAATCCATATAAAGCAAAGATGCGTCTTCTTTCACTTTTTAGTTTCGTTTTAAAAAGCATTCAGAAATGATAGAAAATAGACCGCAGGACTTTCTTGATGTTAAAATAATTATTAAGAGAGATAAAGTTCGGGATCTGATTGATGTTAAAAGAGTTATTAAGAGTGACAAGGCTCAAAAGCGATGTCTGACGCAGACGTCTGAAGCGCATGCACACAAATGCGCGAGTGCGTGACCCTGATATATATAGATATGTAACACAAAATTACAGGTTTAAAAATATCTGTTTTGACAAGAATTCACGCAGGTATGACCTATAATCTGTTATATCTGAAGTGAATGTTTGGTTAACTGTTAAGGAAAAGTATCTGTTGTGTCATTTATATTAAACCCTTGCATTATCCTACAGTCTTAAAGTGGTCTGTCTCAATGTCAAATTTAAACAATAAAAGAAAAACATATATGAATATTGATATTGTTTTTGCTCTGCATTAACAGGTAAAGTTCTGTCATGCTTTGTCAGATTCCAACAATTGTTCCAATTGTTTTGAAGTTTTTTAATAGAGAATGTTAAAATATAAATGACACATTTTTGAAAATTTGCTCATCCCAACTCAATTTGCCAGCACAGGTCACAAATGATGCAGTAGCAAACAGAAATGGAGAAAGAACAAGGTCTTCTAAAGGCAAAAACATTTATAAACTATGGCTGATGGTTCTGTTGAAAATGTAAACAGGCTGTTGTAGACATACATTTGCATATAGTATAGATATTATCCAAATCCATGCTGATTTGAGCATTACAAACTTAAAAAGTGTTACATTTAGGTAAATTTAGAACAGATAAAAATGCGATTAATCGCGAGTTAACTCATGAAATCATGCGATTAACTGCGATTAAATATTTTAATCTATTGACAGCCCTAATATATATATATATATATATATATATATATATATATATATATTTAAGCAATATCGCTCGAGTAGGAGTGTGATATAGCTCTATATCATCACGGCTGTGATTAGGCCAGAGGCACGAGGCCGTAGGCCGAGTGCCGGAGGCAATCACAGCCGTGATGATATAGAGCTATATCACACGACTCCGAGAGCGATATTGCTTTTATACAACAGTTCGACGGCACACGTTTGAAAAACGAAAACTAGAAAACAACAACGGAGTTATTTTAAAAGCCTCTTTATCTGAGAACTACTTCTTCCGCCACGGATTTGAGAGCGGCCAGAATGACAGGAAACACTTTCGGCTGCTTTGAATCTCATAACAACTCAATGGACGGAAAAGCCGTTTCTTTATATTACCGTTTCTTGGTCACAAAGTGTAGTTTTAAGAGTAGTTCAGTCGAGAATGTATATGTATTATATTTAAATCTGCAGTCGATTAGTAAAGATAGCGCCTGTTTGAACGTTTGCTTAGTGAGATTCGGTACGAATGAGAACCAAAGCATGAGCGGACGTCAGTGTTCACTCGCCCCGCTGACCACCGCCCTCTCTGGGCTAAATCTCTGACAGGGATTGCCTGGCTCTAATGTCGGCCTTGATTGTTTTTGATCGTCAAAATGAGATCAAATCAGCAATATTTGGTGTCATGATCAAACTATTACTTGTTTTTTTTATTCATATTTAGTGTCTTTTGTGTTGTTATTGTTTTGGTGCGAGGTAAAAGTGAATAAAACTATACTTGTATAATGTTACCATTGCGTTCCCATTTACTCTTAACGCGATACGAGCACTCGATTATTATTAAACTTCGTTCTTGTCAGTACTATATAAAACAGTTTTTTATAAGTGTCAGAGAGATGTTTTTGCATACTGCTTATAAATATATCAGTGGCGATATCTCATAACATGTTTTAATAGTCATGTCACGATAAAATAAATGATCAATGTCCACATTTAAAAGCTGCGATGCTTACCTGCAGTTCTACGGTGTTTTCGCGTTTTGATAAGAGATATAGCTCCAGAAAATGAGTGTTTACAATCCTCTTTCCAAGTGTCCACACGACGTGACAAGACATTAATCCCATTAAGTTTAACGTAACATCCAAGAGCGCTGATCTTTGACGGAATAATAACTTCCGATTGGGATGCACAGACTGATTTACGAGCTAGTGAACTACACGGAGCGTGATTCAAAACAGCGCGTTTGTGTGTGTGTCCAGGTCCGTGTGTGGGTGCAGATTCTCCATTCAGAGATGAGCCTGTTTAGAGGACCTCCATTCACTAGGTGGCGGAATAATACGAAAGGTGAAGCGGTTGCAGTGCCGTTATCAGCACAATATTGCATAGCTCTTAGCCAATCAGATTCGAGAACCAGAAAGAACTGTTGTATAAATATATATATGTATATATATATATATATATATATATATATATATATATATATATATAAATAAATCGCGTCGGGTCCTGATCACACTGTCGGGGCTTATTTCCCGATAACTACCGGCTGCCTCTACATTATCCCTTATGTAGATGTCACCACTAGGGGCTGGCTGTGTTTGACTAAGCCACGCCCCTCTTTAACTCCCACCTCGAGGAGGTCCCCAAAGCCAACCCAATGACCAGACAAACACGGAAACAGGTGAGTAAAATTTAAAACAAGCTTTATTGAATTTAAATACTTAAAAGGACTGGGAAAAATGGGGAAAGGGGAATTTAAAACTAATAGGCTTCTTCTCCTCCCTCCAGGGAGACTACGGCCACGGGCAGACAGGGACAAGAGCAACAGGGGTGCCAACCACCATTAACGGGGAAAGAGGGAAACGTCAGGCTCCCGCCTGGACCCTGCTAGCCGTGGCGCCCTCCTTCTTCTCTCCTGGAGGCAGACAATTTTGGGGTGACTGGTAGAGGCCTTTCCCACTGTCCGTGCCCAATTGTTCGCTCTCGCCTTCCTCTCTCTCCACAGGCGGCCACTAGGACAACAAAGACACTATTACTGGACTACGAATGTTTCTCACCGGCTCCGCTGCTTACAGCTTTCTGGGTAGGTATCACGTTCACAGTCTGTTCTTCAATGATTCACTCTCGTTTTCCTTTCTCTCTCCACAGGTGGTCGCTAGGACACAAGACACTGTTACTGAACTTCGAGTATTGCTCGCCGGCTCTGCTGCTTACAGCTTTCTGGGTAGGTATCACGTTCACAGTCTGTTCTTCAATGATTCACTCTCGTTTTCCTCTCTCTCTCCACAGGTGATCGCTAGGGCACAGAAACACTGTTACTGAACTTTGAATGTTTCTCACCGGCTCCGCTGCTTACAGCTTTCTGGGTAGGTATCACATTCACAGTCTGTTCTTCAATGATTCACTCTCGTTTTCCTCTCTCTCTCCACAGGTGATCGCTAGGGCACAGAAACACTGTTACTGAACTTTGAATGTTTCTCACCGGCTCCGCTGCTTACAGCTTTCTGGGTAGGTATCCCGTTCACAGTCTGTTCTTCAATGATTCACTCTCGTTTTCCTCTCTCTCTCCACAGGTGATCGCTAGGGCACAGAAACACTGTTACTGAACTTTGAATGTTTCTCACCGGCTCCGCTGCTTACAGCTTTCTGGGTAGGTATCCCGTTCACAGTCTGTTCTTCAATGATTCACTCTCGTTTTCCTCTCTCTCTCCACAGGTGATCGCTAGGGCACAGAAACACTGTTACTGAACTTTGAATGTTTTCTCACCGGTTCCGCTGCTTACAGCTTTCTGGGTAGGTATCACGTTCACAGTCTGTTCTTCAATGATTCACTCTCGTTTTCCTCTCTCTCTCCACAGGTGATCGCTAGGGCACAGAAACACTGTTACTGAACTTTGAATGTTTTCTCACCGGTTCCGCTGCTTACAGCTTTCTGGGTAGGTATCGCGTTCACAGTCTGTTCTTCGATGATTCACTCTCGTTTTCCTCTCTCTCTCCACAGGTGATCGCTAGGGCACAGAAACACTGTTACTGAACTTTGAATGTTTCTCACCGGCTCCGCTGCTTACAGCTTTCTGGGTAGGTATCACGTTCCCCGTTTTCCTCTATAGGTCAGCAGGGGGGCGAAGGTCACACACCACCTCGCCGGGTCGAGCGCTGCCCTATCCCCACTGCCCGTAGGCCGATCGAATCCCGGATAGGGGCGCCCTTTCGTAGAGACCACGGGGGCGGCGGACCCTTTCGCCTCCGACTCTGCGACAAATACAAACACAGGTAAGCTTACACCACGGATGCTTTCAGTATTTTACTCACAGTCCTTGACAGCTCTTGGTCTGCGTCCCTTCGTACTCTGAAAACAGCGCACAGCGTATGGTGGCAATAGGGTCTGAGGTCGTTGGCCCCTCCGTCCTCTGCCCAGTGGAGAGAATGAATGGTGCGGGGCTTCTCTGACAAGACACACAGCAACCCACAGCAAATACACAGCACCACTCCAACGTGAAAAAGCTTATGATTTGTAAAGTCTCACTCACCACACTGTAAAGTGCAACACCACAAGGGAAGCACCCGATGTCCTCCACTGCGCTTGGGGCTAACATAGAGGTGATGGCAAACACGACCAAACCAGAGTCTCGTTGCTGTGGCTGTTTGGACGTATGCTTCTAGCGGCTCGCCCACCGCGCTGATTATAGGGGTAGGGCCGCCTTCCTAGTCCTGGAGGGCTCCAACGATCACACAATTTGAATTTCGGCCCGTTATACTACACCAACGGGCATACTCACAGCGGATAGCCTTTGTTTACGTTGTGTAACGAGGTCAAATCTCTTCCTGCTTTACTCCTTCCAAAATACTAGTTGGACCAAAGTTCCTTTCTACCCGTAGGTTTCTTCGTTAAATCCAGCCGGTCCACCGTAAACTGTAACAAGAGAGGGGGGAGAGAGAGAAATACAGACAGCCACCACGTCTAACAATGAGCACAGCTCCGTTCCTCAGCACACACTAAGCACTAGCTGTCATCTAACTGTGCTTTTTATACTCCTCTTTGCACTCCAGTTATCCAATTACCCGGCGATCTCTTTAACTAGGCACAGCTGTGCCCAATCGGCTGATTACAGCCTTCGCGGAGCCGCCGGATGTCCGGCGTTTCTGTTTTTCCGGTCGGGCCGGAAACATCCGGGCGGAACCAAACTTCTTCAACTTTTGGTTCCGCCCTGAAAAGTCGTCACCCCGTGACATCCTCCCCCGCCAATGCATTCTAGTCCCTGGAATGCCTTCGAGTAGTCCACTCACCATAGCGGGAAGGGGGCCGGCCGCGATTCTCCCGTTGGGAGCGCCTCACAGGGGAGTCAGGTTCGGCGGGCTCGGGCACAACCTCAGGTTGTCTTTGGGCGGCCGGGGGTTCGGCTGGCTCTGGTGCTGGTCCTGGCTGCCTCTGGGCGGCCGGGGGTTCAACTGGCTCAGGTGCTAGCTCTGGCTCTCCTGGGGCGGCCGGGGGTGGTGCCACCACAGGTAAGCCTGGTACCACAGCCCATCCTTCCATCCAGGGGGCCGTCGGTGCCGGCTCCGCAACTACCTCCTCCGTGACCTCGGGATAATTTGGACAAGGGCGAATCATGTTTCGGTGTACCACCCGTTCCGGGCCGGCCTTTCCTTCCGGCCGGATGGTATACACCGGCTGTCCCGGTCTCTGCTGCCTGCAGACTACGTACGGGGTGGCCTCCCAACGGTCGCTCAACTTTCCTTTGCCTTGCCGCCGGTTGTCTCGTACCAAGACTCTCTCTCCTGGTAACAAGGGGGCTTCCCGGGCCGTCCGGTCGTACAACCGCTTGTTCTTTTCTCCTGTGGCCCGTATCTTCTGAGATACCTGCTCGTAGGCAAAGTGCAGCCGTTGGTGGTGGCGCCCCACCCATTCCGTCACGCTTCCTTCCTCCTGGCCCGCGGCCGCTCCCAGGACCAGGTCCGTCGGCATCCGCACATGCCTACCGAACATCAGATAAGTGGGGGCATACCCCGTCGTACTATGAATGCTGTTATTATAAGCTTGTAAGAGGTTCGGTAGAGCACTCACCCAATCGCTCTGCTTCCGTTGATCCAGGGTCCCTAAGAGCCCCAACAGGGTTTGATTAAACCTCTCGCAACAGCCGTTTCCTTGAGGGTGATATGACGTCGTATGGGTCTTCGTGCACCCATACAGCTGGCATAATTCCCGGATCACCTTTGATTCGAAATTGGCCCCTTGGTCTGAGTGTAAGAACTCTCGACATCCGAACGTTTGGAAGACGTGCCGCCATAAAGCTGTTGCGGTGGTACTTGCCGTCTGATCGAGAGTGGGGATTGCCCATGCATACTTCGTAAACAGGTCGGTGATTACTAAGATGTTCGGATAGCGGTCCTGTGGCCGGCCCAGTGTCAGGAAATCCATTGCCATGATGTGGAGGGGGGCTTTGGCACATATGGGTATCATCGGCGCTCGGGCCTCTCGTCGAGATTTGAACAACATACACCTGGGGCAAGCTTGGACCAAGCTACGTACCGATGCTTCCAGCCCCGGCCAGTAGAAGAACCTGCGCAGCAGCGATACTGTCCGTTCTTGTCCCTGGTGCCCCAGCTGGTCATGGTAGGCGGACACCAGGGCTGCTGTTTGGTCGGCGGGCACCACGATCTGGCGCACCTCCTCGTCCAGCTTCGGGTCACTAACTTTTCGGCAAAGCACCCCTTCCTGTATCTCCAGCTTGTCCCACTGTCCCAGCTGTCTATTTCCCTTCTCTGTCTGGGTCAGCCTCTCGGACGACGTTGGCCGCCGGCCTTGCTCCACCCACATCTTCACCTGCCATAAATCCTGATCCTGGGCCTGTCTTTCCTTCCACCGGCAGGGGTCCCAACCCCAGCTCCCGGGTACCGCCTCCTGCTGGCCTCCTGGTGCTTCCACGACCCCTATCAGATAGCCTTCCCTCTGGCTTTCCTCTTCTTGGCCATCACAGCAACCGGGGCTGTCCACCTCTGGCAATCGGGACAAGACATCCGCGTTTGTGTGCTCCCGCCCGGGCCGATACTGCAGTTGGTAATCGAAATTGGCAAGTTGTGCCACCCAGCGCTGCTCCACAGCCCCCAACTTCGCTGTCTGTAAATGTACCAGAGGATTATTGTCTGTAATTACCGTTACCTTAGCACCCCAGAGGTAGTCCTTGAACTTCTCACTCAGGGCCCACTTCAGGGCCAGTAGTTCCAGTTTGAATGAGCTGTAGTTCGCATCGTTCCTCTCCGCTGGGTGGAGGCTTCGGCTTGCGTAGGCGATCACCCGTTCCGTACCCGCTTGTCGTTGGGCCAAGACTGCTCCCAGCCCCAGGTTGCTAGCGTCTGTATACAAGAGAAATGGTTGGGTAAAGTCTGCATAGGCCAAGATAGGAGCCTGTAACAATTCTTGTTTCAATCTCTGAAATGCCCCCTCACAGAACTCATTCCAATCAATAGGGGGTGACCCCCGTCCCCGGTTTCGCCCTGTGCCGACCAGTAGCTGGTTAAGTGGCTTGGCAATCTTCGAAAAATCTTTTATGAACCGTCTGTAGTATCCCACAAACCCTAGAAATGACCGCACTTGCCTCACAGTCTTGGGTGCACTCCAATCTCTTACCGCGGAGACCTTCCCAGGGTCTACGGCCACCCCAGCAGCGCTGACCACGTGGCCCAGGAACTGGACCTCCCGCCTCAACAGATGGCATTTGTCGGGTTGCAACTTCAGCCCATATTTCTCCATCGCCTGGAAAACCTCTTCGAGGTGTCGGAGGTGGGAATCAAAATCTGGGGAATACAGAATTACATCATCCAAATATACCAAGACTGACTCCATTAACTGACCTCCAAGACAGCGCTGCATGAGGCGTTGGAACGTGGCTGGGGCGTTACAGAGCCCGAAGGGCATCCGTTCCCACTCGAATAATCCGAACGGGGTCGTAAAGGCGGTCTTCTCCCTATCGGCCTCGGCCACTGGCACCTGCCAATATCCACTGGCCAGATCCAGAGTGGAGTACCAAGCGGACCGCGTGAGACCGGCAAGGGAGTCTTCAATCCGGGGTAGGGGAAAAGCGTCTTTCTTGGTCACCAGGTTAAGCTTCCGATAGTCCACACAAAACCTCCAAGCTCCCGACTTTTTCTGCACAAGTACGATAGGGGCTGCCCATGGGCTACTGCTTTCCCGGACGACGCCCCGCTCCAGCATACCCTGCAATAGTGAGCGTACCTCTGTATACAAGGTGGGTGGGATCGGCCGGTACCTCTCTCTACTGGGTCCTGCATCTCCAGTCGGAATATGATGTTCCACCACCTTAGTGCACCCATAATCCTCCTCGTGTCTTGCAAACACATGTTGCCATTTCTGAAGGAGGGCTTGGAGTCTTTGTGTCTGCGCCTGCTCCAACTCTTCCCCTTGCAGGGACTCACCGGCCAAGTGTCTCGGCACGTCCCTCCCCCCGTTGTTCGAAGGGGCTTCCATCTGTGTCAGGGCCACCTCGATGACGGTGGGGCACACCTGACGGAAACTAACATCTCTCTCCTCCCTCACCTGATGGGGTGCAACCCCCGTTAATCGGGCCAGCCGCTGGTGTCGGTGTAAGTGTACTGGGTAGGGGTGGTCATTTCGGACCTTCACAGGGACCCTCCCCCGGCGGACCGCCGCTAGGCCTCGTGCTACTTCCACTTGGGGGCAATCGGCGTGAGGTTCAACCAATACCCATTCTTCGGGGCCAACTCCTCGGGGGGCTACTCTCACCCACACCATGGCCTCACTCCTAGGGGGGATGGACAGAGCAAAGCGACACATCACCCTTCCTACCTCTTCCCGGCCTCTGCGGACCTGGGTCATCTGGACCCGACGACAGTCGGCTACTACTTGCTCCCATAGGGGCCTCTCGACAGGGGAGATCCTAGGGCCGGGCTTAGCCCGAAATAACTCCTCCCAACATTCGGAGAGGACGTTCATACCTAATAGGGTTCGATGGACACCCAAACATCTGTCCTCCACGATAATCACTCCTTTTTGGGGAACCAACACCCCGTGAACTTCTAAGTCCGTCAGCCGGTAGCCAATGTAAGGGATCTCTAAGCCGTTGGCGCCCCGCAACGTCAGCCAGGGGGCCTCCCCTCCTTGGGTTCTCTGCTTCCCGAATACTTCCTGCGAGAGACTTTCCGCAAACAATGTCACTTGAGAGCCCGTATCTACTAGGCACTGTACTGTCTTGCCACATACCTTCACCTCCGCCATTGGGCTGTGCCCAACCATCTGGTCTCTAGAATTATCACATCTTCCAGGGTCTTCTCTAGGGGTCCCGGCCACACGACCCACTGTGGCCGGTCGTCTTAAAAACCCCCCTCCGATGCCCTGCGAGGCCCACACTGGCGGCTATAATGCCCTGGTTCCCCACAACGATTGCAGATTGGCCGCCCTTGGTCATCCCACTCGAAGCGGGGCCGGTTCAGACGATTCGGGCGTCCCGGTGGCTCTCGGCCCCTCTCAGAGTAGACTCGCTCTCGGGGTGCCGGCCTCGGTTCCTCTCGCGCCCTACTTTGGCGAAGTTCTCCCAAGAGGGTCTTAGATAGTTCCGACATCTGCTCTCGGACATCTTTCAACAACTCTACCCTCAGGGCTTGCTTCCAATCTGCGTGTTCAGGTGGCGCTGCTGTGTTTCCACTTACAGCTGCACATACAGGGGTTTCAGTTACTTCGGCCTCATCACCCTCCAGGGCCAGCGCCTCCTTCTTTAGATCCTCGAAGGTAAGCCCGGGGTCCCTCCGAAACTGTACCCTCAGACTTTGTCTCACGGGGCCCTCTTTCATCCCCAGGAGGAACTGGTCGCGTAACAAAGCCTCTCCGTCTCCTAGCCCATGGTCTCGTCGGGCTTGCAGGCGAGTGAACTGCTCTCGTAGCCTGAGGGCAAAAGCTCTGATAGGTTGTCGGGGGCCTTGCTTACAATTAAAAAATTGTGAACGGAGGACGGCTACGGGGGTATGGTCGCCATATTGTTCAGCAAGGAACTGGAACACAGTCTGGGCGGTGGCTCTAATTGCTTCGGGGGCGGCTTGTACCTCTCGCCGTGCTTCTCCCTCTAGGGAGTTCAACACAAACTGGAGCCGCTGGGTGGCGCTAAGGCCCTGCAAGTCGGCCAAGTACTCCAGTTGAGCCTTCCATTCGGTCAGGCGTACCTCCGACTCTGCTCCTCCATATCTCTGGACCCATGGGCTGCCCATGATAACGGACGTGGCACGGGGTGGGGCTGCAGGCCCCGCGTTGTCAGTCATTGGGTGACCTTGGTTACTCAACTCGAGGTGGGATCCTGCCGACTATGCCAAAATCTGTCACCACTAGGGGCTGGCTGTGTTTGACTAAGCCACGCCCCTCTTTAACTCCCACCTCGAGGAGGTCCCCAAAGCCAACCCAATGACCAGACAAACACGGAAACAGGTGAGTAAAATTTAAAACAAGCTTTATTGAATTTAAATACTTAAAAGGACTGGGAAAAATGGGGAAAGGGGAATTTAAAACTAATAGGCTTCTTCTCCTCCCTCCAGGGAGACTACGGCCACGGGCAGACAGGGACAAGAGCAACAGGGGTGCCAACCACCATTAACGAGGAAAGAGGGAAACGTCAGGCTCCCGCCTGGACCCTGCTAGCCGTGGCGCCCTCCTTCTTCTCTCCTGGAGGCAGACAATTTTGGTGTGACTGGTAGAAGTCTTTCCCACTGTCCGTGCCCAATTGTTCGCTCTCGCCTTCCTCTCTCTCCACAGGCGGCCACTAGGACAACAAAGACACTGTTACTGGACTACGAATGTTTCTCACCGGCTCCGCTGCTTACAGCTTTCTGGGTAGGTATCACGTTCACAGTCTGTTCTTCAATGATTCACTCTCGTTTTCCTTTCTCTCTCCACAGGTGGTCGCTAGGGCGCAAGACACTGTTACTGAACTTCGAATGTTTCTCACCGGCTCTGCTGCTTACAGCTTTCTGGGTAGGTATCACGTTCACAGTCTGTTCTTCAATGATTCACTCTCGTTTTCCTCTCTCTCTCCACAGGTGATCGCTAGGGCACAGAAACACTGTTACTGAACTTTGAATGTTTCTCACCGGCTCCGCTGCTTACAGCTTTCTGGGTAGGTATCACATTCACAGTCTGTTCTTCAATGATTCACTCTCGTTTTCCTCTCTCTCTCCCCAGGTGATCGCTAGGGCACAGAAACACTGTTACTGAACTTTGAATGTTTCTCACCGGCTCCGCTGCTTACAGCTTTCTGGGTAGGTATCCCGTTCACAGTCTGTTCTTCAATGATTCACTCTCGTTTTCCTCTCTCTCTCCACAGGTGATCGCTAGGGCACAGAAACACTGTTACTGAACTTTGAATGTTTCTCACTGGCTCCGCTGCTTACAGCTTTCTGGGTAGGTATCCCGTTCACAGTCTGTTCTTCAATGATTCACTCTCGTTTTCCTCTCTCTCTCCACAGGTGATCGCTAGGGCACAGAAACACTGTTACTGAACTTTGAATGTTTCTCACCGGCTCCGCTGCTTACAGCTTTCTGGGTAGGTATCCCGTTCTCATTCTGTTCTTCGATGATTCACTCTCGTTTTCCTCTCTCTCTCCACAGGTGATCGCTAGGGCACAGAAACACTGTTACTGAACTTTGAATGTTTCTCACCGGCTCCGCTGCTTACAGCTTTCTGGGTAGGTATCCCGTTCACAGTCTGTTCTTCAATGATTCACTCTCGTTTTCCTCTCTCTCTCCACAGGTGATCGCTAGGGCACAGAAACACTGTTACTGAACTTTGAATGTTTTCTCACCGGGTCCGCTGCTTACAGCTTTCTGGGTAGGTATCGCGTTCACAGTCTGTTCTTCGATGATTCACTCTCGTTTTCCTCTCTCTCTCCACAGGTGATCGCTAGGGCACAGAACACTGTTACTGAACTTTGAATGTTTCTCACCGGCTCCGCTGCTTACAGCTTTCTGGGTAGGTATCACGTTCCCCGTTTTCCTCTATAGGTCAGCAGGGGGGCGAAGGTCACACACCACCTCGCCGGGTCGAGCGCTGCCCTATCCCCACTGCCCGTAGGCCGATCGAATCCCGGATAGGGGCGCCCTTTCGTAGAGACCACGGGGGCGGCGGACCCTTTCGCCTCCGACTCTGCGACAAATACAAACACAGGTAAGCTTACACCACGGATGCTTTCAGTATTTTACTCACAGTCCTTGACAGCTCTTGGTCTGCGTCCCTTCGTACTCTGAAAACAGCGCACAGCGTATGGTGGCAATAAGGTCGGAGGTCGTTGGCCCCTCCGTCCTCTGCCCAGTGGAGAGAATGGATGGTGCAGGGCTTCTCTGACAAGACACACAGCAACCCACAGCAAATACACAGCACCACTCCAACGTGAAAAAGCTTATGATTTGTAAAGTCTCACTCACCACACTGTAAGTGCAACACCACAAGGGAAGCACCCGATGTCCTCCACTGCGCTTGGGGCTAACATAGAGGTGATGGCAAACACGACCAAACCAGAGTCTCGTTGCTGTGGCTGTTTGGACGTATGCTTCTAGCGGCTCGCCCACCGCGCTGATTATAGGGGTAGGGCCGCCTTCCTAGTCCTGGAGGGCTCCAACGATCACATAATTTGAATTTCGGCCCGTTATACTACACCAACGGGCATACTCACAGCGGATAGCCTTTGTTTACGTTGTGTAACGAGGTCAAATCTCTTCCTGCTTTACTCCTTCCAAAATACTAGTTGGACCAAAGTTCCTTTCTACCCGTAGGTTTCTTCGTTAAATCCAGCCGGTCCACCGTAAACTGTAACAAGAGAGGGGGGAGAGAGAGAAATACAGACAGCCACCACGTCTAACAATGAGCACAGCTCCGTTCCTCAGCACACACTAAAGCACCAACTGTCATCTAACTGTGCTTTTTATACTCCTCTTTGCACTCCAGTTATCCAATTACCCGGCGATCTCTTTAACTAGGCACAGCTGTGCCCAATCGGCTGATTACAGCCTTCACGGAGCCGCCGGATGTCCGGTGTTTCTGTTTTTCCGGTCGGGGCGGAAACATCCGGGCGGAACCAAACTTCTTCAACTTTTGGTTCCGCCCTGAAAAGTCGTCACCCCGTGACATCGACGCGAAGCGGAGGGTCTTGTATCACACTGAAGGGGCTTATTTACCCGATAACTACCGGCTGCCTCTACATTATCCCGCTTATTACACGGCTACTTGCCACATAAGAAAAAAAAACTGGACATGAATATGAATTTGAAACATTTTATTGGCATATTTGTTTTAAATTAACAAGTTTTCCGTGAAACTTTGCACAGATGCATAAAATGATCATAATACCTTAAGATCCTCTGCTTCATACTTGTATGTTTCCATTTTTTTCTCTTTTAGCCAGTCTTTGAGAAGTTTTAATGCCCATTCT
The DNA here is from genome assembly GCF_027580225.2 of Misgurnus anguillicaudatus. Lineage (NCBI taxonomy): Eukaryota > Metazoa > Chordata > Actinopteri > Cypriniformes > Cobitidae > Misgurnus > Misgurnus anguillicaudatus. The sequence goes on from NC_073339.2 coordinate 21,327,394, forward strand.
GTATTTTTTTGTGTGTTGGCTTCGTAGCTGTCATGCTCTATTTTGTCAAGTTCAGTCTCAGTAAGCTCTCTGTGTCTTGTCGTTGTTCGTTCTTCTATCCACTGTTTAAATGTTTTGTTTTTTCCGTACATGTTAAAATGGATGTCAAAATGTTCCATTCTTAATTGTGGTTGTCCAGTGTTTGTCACAAGATGGCGCCAAACAGTAATCTTTGTTGGCGCGGAGGGATTTAAAACATACAAGTAGTTTCGGCTATGCGTTATTAATTTGGAGCGGTTATTATTTGAAAAGAACGAACCTGCAAATGTCTCAACTGACCAAACAGAATCAAACATTCCAGAGAGCGATGTAATATATATATATATATATATATATATATATATATATATTTAAGCAATATCGCTCGAGTAGGAGTGTGATATAGCTCTATATCATCACGGCTGTGATTAGGCCAGAGGCACGAGGCCGGAGGCCGAGTGCCGGAGGCAATCACAGCCGTGATGATATAGAGCTATATCACACGACTCCGAGAGCGATATTGCTTTTATACAACAGTTCGACGGCACACGTTTGAAAAACGAAAACTAGAAAACAACAACGGAGTTATTTTAAAAGCCTCTTTGTTTGAGAACTACTTCTTCCGCCACGGATTTGAGGGCGGCCAGAATGACAGGTAAAACTTTCGGCTGCTTTGAAGCTCATAACAACTCAATGGACGGAAAAGCCGTTACTTTATATTACCGTTTCTTGGTCACAAAGTGTAGTTTTAAGATTAGTTCAGTTGAGAATGTATATGTATTATATTTAAATCTGCAGTCGATTAGTAAAGATAGCGCCTGTTTGAACGTTTGCTTAGTGAGATTCGGTACGAATGAGAACCAAAGCATGAGCGGACATCAGTGTTCACTCGCCCCGCTGACCACCGCCCTCTCTGGGCTACATCTCTGAAAGAGATACCCTGGCTCTCATGTTGGCCTTGTTTGTTTATGATCGTCAAAATGAGATCAAATCAGCAGTATTTGGTTTCATGATCAAACTATTACTTGTTTTTTAATTCATATTAAGTGTCTTTTGTGTTGTTATTGTTTTGGCGCGAGGTAAAAGTTAATAAAACTACTTGTATAACGCTACTATTGCTTTCTCATTTATTCTTAACGTGATACGAGCACTCGATTATTATTATTAAACTTTGTTCTGGTCAGTACTATATAAAACGGTGTTTTATAAGTGTCAGAGAGATGTTTTTGCATGCTGCTTATAAATATACCAGTGGCGATATCTCATAACATGTTTTAATAGTCAGGTCACGATAAAGTAAATGATCAATGTCCACATTTAAAAGCTGCGGGGCTTACCTGCAGTTTCACGGTGTTTTCGCGTTCTGATAAGAAATATAGCTCCAGAAAAAAAACGAGTGTTTATATTCCTCTTTCCAAGTGTTAATAATCCACACGATGTGACAAGACATTTCTCCCATTAACTGTAACGTAACATCCAAGAGCGCTGATCTTTGACGGAATAACTTCTGATTGGGGATTCACAGACTGATTTATGAGCTAGTAAACTAATGAGACAAACGGAGTGATTCAAAACAGGGCGTCGGTGTTTTTCCATTCAGAGATGAGCCTGCTTAGGACCTCCATTCACTAGGTGCACTGTTAGACATTTTCAAGGATTTTTACAGTAACCTACTGGCAACACTGTTGCCAGTAGGCTACTGTAAATAAGATTTACAGTTCTAAACTGTATTTCCATTTTACAGTATTTAAATGCTACTGTAAATATGTAATACAGTGTGCTACTGTAAAAAAAACCCAGGTTTACAGTATACTACTGTATACTATACTACTATTCTTTTTATTTGTTATACATTCATTTTTATTATATTTAAATTAGCTATAATTTTTAGATAAAATTTGTTTTTACATTTTAACCTACAGATACTGCTAACATTTAATTCAAAGAGACAATTTCAAATATTGAAGCCTTTATTTAAAACAAAACAAATACTTTAAGAAGTTGTGTGAAATTACATTTAAAACATACACATTTCAAATCATTTGCAGTAATACATTTAAAATAACACAAATTATAAACATACATACGTATAACACTGATTACAGGTGTAGTTAATCCAAAAATTGTAATTTTATAATTTAAACAATGATTTTCTTTGGTTTTCCAGTTACAATGGGAGTAGTCTGTGACCGCATTATAAAATGGCTCCACATTATACGTGCTATATATTTCAAGTGTCCCAAAGACATACAAAAAGGGGTGATGAAAATATAATCCATATAATCAATTTTGACCCGACATTTCTCTAAACGAGTAATGCAAGTAAACAGCTATACCTGATGGATAGGATGCTCACAGTCAAGTTTACTGTCAGGTCTGCAACAACCAGGATATACCAACAAAATATACACATCAGGAAGAATGTGTAGATGCAGTATTTGGAGAGTCTTTGGCATAGGACTTCACAGGCAATCATGTCTGCCTTTAGACGACTTTAAATTATGTCAAGTTACATGGAGTTATGCTATAATGATTTGGTGTTATACATTTTGCATCCTACTTTTGAAGCTAGAGAGGTGATCATGACCCACTACCACTGTAACCAGAAAACCCATAACACCACAAAATCAGCATCATAATAGCAAAATTAAAATTTCTGTGACCCTTTAATTTAGTCTAGTTAAGTTCTCTTAAAATATAACTGGTTTAAAATGAAACAATAACTGTCTGTCTTTACATTTATCTTCACATTTACAGAAAAAGGCAAATAACATACAGTGCAATGCAAAGTATAAATTTTTTATCAGCATGTGCATTCCCTTGTTCGAACCCATGGCGTTTTATGATGCTAACACAATGCTCAACCCCAGAGAAAGGTTCTAAGAACGTTCCTTGAAAGTTCCCAAAGTTCCCAATAACGTTATGAATGTTTTTGCTTGTAATGATAAAAAAACATTACATTCTATTATTTACAAACTGTTGTAAAACATTATTTCTTAATGTTCTGTTAAAATATTGCATATAAACACTCATAAAATATACTAAACATGCGTTTTAAACATTGTGAGTACATTTAAACATGACATTGTCTGAAAATAAAATGTAACATTCCTTTAACATTCGCACAATCAAGAAACATTCCTAAACAATTTAAAAACTGGACACTTTTAAGTTGGCTTAACATTATTGGGACCTTTGGGAACGTTGTTAGAACTAGAACTTAGAACTAGAGGAGATATACTCTTTAGCCTTTACTTACAGTAAATACAGTAAATGTACTTACAGTTCTGAATGCACATCAAAATGAATTGTCATAAGAAATAATACAGTAACTTCAAAAAAATACCATACTTCTGTTATAAAATAATCCTGTGAGTCCTGTAAGCAAAAGAAAGATGGTCATAATTATTTTGAACCACAGTTTTTTACAGTACTGTTTGTTACAGCTGTTAGTTAATTAGGGAGACCTAACTAACCCATATATGCAGCACATACTGTATCTTATTGAGAAGTGTCTCACCTAATACAAGTTGTTTCACTCAAACTCTGTGAGGTGGTGAAGAAAGGATGGATATTCTGTTTTCCTCTTCATCCTCACATGACTCTCATTCCAGGTCTTGCAGTGTATTTTGTTACATCCTCCTTAATTTATCCTTCCAAAGAATTTTGGACAGCAGAATAAATGCAGGGAAAAAAGGACATATTTAACACATTTAATACATGATGCTAAACACTCATATTTTTCCAGTAAATACTGTTTTGAAATGATAACCAGAGTAGATGTACTCTACTCGAATCACTGCACCATGGCCACAGGTCTTGCATACACGTAAGTTAGTATGATTTATTAATTAGGTTTATGCTGACTTTGGTAAACTAATATTACCGTTATATGTCAAGCAACGCGTCCGGTTAACGGTTCTAAAATGTTCCGTTCGGGTAAACAACAACCGCAGGTCTGATAATAAATAACTTATATAGATTATTTTACCTTGCTGGTCTTTTTTCATTCTCTCCTCTCGTGTATCTTCAACTGAAAAGCGCCGCTGTGCTGTCCCAGGGAAAGTCTTGTTTGAAAACTCTTCAGTGTATGTGCACACCTGAAATCGGTCCTCTGAACACCTGTGCTGCTACATGGTTCCTTAGCTAAAATAAGTCAACGCCTGTGTGTATACAATTGTCAAAAATGATGATTTTGAGAAAAATAAAATAAGGATTTGTGTGAACAAGGAAAATACCACCAAAAGACTGTTAGAAAATATACAGTTGCATACAGCAATTTTAAAAAATACAGTAAATTACTGTATATGATGTATGATGTCACAGAAAATTCCCAAAATGCAACGCGAATTACAGTTATGTACTGTATAAATAGTTTACAGTATAATACTGGGTGACATACAGTAAATAACTGTAAAAATTACAGAAATGTCTAACAGTGTGGCGGAATGATACGAAAGGTGAAGAGGTTACAGTGCCGATATCAGCACAATATCGCACAGGTTTTAGCCAATCAGATTCGAGAACCACAAAGAACTGTTGTATAAATATATATATATATACACACACACACACACAAAATAATTACACACAGTGCACACACAAACTTTTATTTTGTATGCAATTAATCGTGATTAATCGTTTGACAGCCCTATAAAAACAATAACAAAACCCCGCCCCTAACCCCAACATCACAGGGTCAAAAGCAAATCGTACAATAATGTACAAATATGGTTGTACGAATTAGCTGCCTCGTCAAATACATACGAATTGCCATCAGATAGCAATGGGTGCAGAGTATCAGTCACTCAGTGAGGTACCATCTGAGGTTGAAAGGCTCAGAGTAAGGTCAGTATCAGCATGCAGCATTATTGATATAGTTGTGCTTACGTGGTTGCCCATCCAAGTCGTCTGTAAGAGAGATGAGAAAAAAAGCCAGACTGAAACCAAACATTGCAGTTTGGCAAATAGTGTGTTTAGAGAGGGAGGATAGTGTTCTTTACTATTGAAAAAATGACTTTCCAGACATGCAAACAAGTTTGATTCACTAGAAATGTTAAAGTAGATCCTTGTTTTTATACCAGGCTGATTATATTTTGTATCCCCTAAACTATACCCTCACAGACCTGTTAACATACCCACCACATGCATACACATGCAAACGCACTCAAAAGGTGCTATAGATAAAAAATACCTGTAGAACAAACCAAAATCAATTGGTTAGGCTACAAATATACCTTACACCTTCAAAAAGTAATTTTGATACTATAAATTAAAATACAGAAATAAACTTGTTTGCATTTACATTGTACAAGGCAACATTTTCAAATTACATAGACATCAATTTTATGGGAGTGTAATCTGTGTTTATAACTCTGTGTAGTTGTAAAATCACTGTGGGTAAGTAAATATTTTATATTCCTAACGCTGTTTATCATAATGGAAAGTCTTTGAATTAAATACCCTAAGGTTTCCAGCAAATTGGAAAATAAATGAATCACTTGCCAGTGTAATCTCATCAAGAGCACTTATCTTGCGCGAAAAGTAGTTCATCTAGAAATCGTGTGTCTTGAGTGATCCGATAATAACACAAGAACAATTCTTGTTTGTTGTATAGCAGGCCTATGTCAGTGTGCAGAACTGCATAAAATATGCAATAAGATACTGACTTACAGATTATACAGTTGTTTACCCTATTTTAGGGATACACATATAATAAATGATATAAAATTAGGCACCTCGGGGTTGCAACACCTCAAAACATTTATGAGAGCTTCTTGTTTGCAGAACACTTTGCTGACCTAATTTTTTTGTTGAATCAACTCAGATTTACAAGTCATTTCAACTTACTATTATTTATCTTGACTAAAGATGAGTTGTTATAACTACAGGTGAGTTGTTATAACTTATAAAATTAAGTTGACTTTTCTTAACTATATTTTATAAGTTGTGACAACTGTTCTTTGTTGACATGACAGGTAAATCTGGTTGATTTAACAAAAAATTTTAAGACAGCAAAGTATTTTTTACAGTGCACTGTACACCACTGATTTAGCATCTTATTGAAACAGTTCAAGCTACACTGTCAGAAAAATAATGGTCCATAGCTGTTACTTGGGTGGTACCATTTCAATACACATTTGCACCTTGATGGATCTAAAAAGAAACATACACTTGTGTTCTATTTCATTTATTATTATTTCAATTATTCAATTATATCTTTTATTTATTTTATTCTTATTTGTATTATTCCGTTATATTATATTTTATTGTATTTTTGTTTTTTCTATTATACTATACATTACTTTCTTAATGTTGTTTAACCATATGTTGGTGATGTATTGTCTTTTAATGCTGATATGAGTCTCCATCTCAAGGTTTTTATTAACGTTATAAGAATTTGTGAAACAGTCAACTGTGTTTAATACCACCTGCTAAATCTGCTTCTAGTCAGACCATTGACAAAGTCAGACCATTGACGAAGTTAGTCCAACCATCAATGAAACCATCAATACTAATTTAATAAACCATTTTTATTTTATTATTACATACTGCTTGCTGTTTTCTCATTTACCTCTATATCTGCATTATGGCTTAACTCTTTCACCGCCAGCGTTTTTTAAAAAGTTGCCAGCCAGCGCCAGCGTTTTTCATGATTTTCACAAAAGTTTAATGCCTTCTAGAAAATGTTCTTCTTCAAATATATAAACATACAATAATGAAAGAACCAAATGAAAGAACAGACCCTCTGCTTTCAAACAAAAAAAACCTGTTTCATCCTACCTTCAGTAGTTCTTTTGTTATCAGCTTTTGAATATGGGTAGGTTTCTGCAAAAACACCACATTTTAAGCAAAAAGCAGAGATAATCCCATTTTTGTGACGGACTTTTCATAGAGATCCCATTCAGAGCGATCTTTAAAACAGACACGGACATGCAGCAGCTTGCCATAGGGCGATACTTCTGGTTTTAAAAAGTTGTGGAAGGGCCACCTAGTGGATAATAGCGGTATTGCGGAAAGACTGAAATACTCGTCATTGGCGGTGAAGCGTTTTCTATTGATTGACGAGATATCTTGTCAATGGCGGGGAAAGAGTTAACAACAGAGTTAACTACTGTGCCATTATTCCTTGACATGAGAGTGATTTAGTGAGCTGGATCTGTGGTATCGAACAATTTTGTACGTAGCCATACTAGTTGAATATGTCAACCTAAAGAGTTTGTATTAGTACCTCAAAGAAACCAGACAATCTCCCGGGAATTTGTACGTATTTTATGAGTTGCGTAATTTGTACAAAGTAAATTGTATAAAAACAAATGATTATCATTAAAAATAATAATTAAACCTAAAAAAACAACAGGATCTCACGAAAAGTCATGTTATAGTCACGAAAATTGTTATTCTTGTCCATGCAACGAAATTGAGCTTTTTTACGTGCCATGAGCACCAATGTCTTTTTCGTGTCACTCGTGGTACGAATTTCTATAAATAGTTTTTTGTGTCCGTGGCACGACTTTCTTTTTCGTGACATTTTATGTATTGTTTTCTCTTTTTTCCCCTATTTTTAAATCATTGTTGCTTGGGATTGGGGTTAGATTTGGGGTTTGGGATAGGAAGGACTTTTATATATTGTTTTCTACATATTTTTCTTCCGCTTTTAAAACTATTCTCGCCTGGAGTTGGGATGAGAGTTGGGGTTTGGGTTAGGATGTCTAAAATTTTACAGAAAGTGATTCTAACCCCAACCCCAAGCGACAATGGTAAGCAAATAGGAAAATTAATCACATTTTTCGTGATTTTAACACGACTTTCTGTGAGATCAGTCTTTAAAAAAACATGTGGTTGCATGAGTTAATGTGAATTAGCCACCCCGTAAAATACTTTTGATGTCATGAGATTGCGTTGGAGGTACATACTGGTACCAAAGAGTGTATATTCATACCTTGTTAGTATTATAGAATTGAGAGCAAATGTATACCTGTGTATCTGTACCTAAATGGCACCTATTAAGACCTTTTCAAAGGGTACTGCCCCAGTGACAGCTTGGGACCATTTTTACTATTTTTTTCTGGCAGTTTAGTATCTGACATTTCCATATACAGTATATTAAAGTTAATTTTGAAAAAAATCAATACTTTTAGCTTTGAGTTTGAAGTTCTTAATCAGTCTGTGTAAATGGTTTAACAGTGGAATTGCTGTTAACTACACTATCATGTTCTTGCAGGAAAAAAGCCAACCAATCAGAGCTTAGCGGTCATTTCCATGTCCTCTCAGTCTCACTCTCAATAGTTTATATATTTGTTTGGTTCTTGTCTTTACTCTCTGACAAAAAAAAATCAAAGAGGAGCTCCCTGTTAAAAATGAATCAAGCATGAGTCAAGCATTCCACGGTGCATGGTATTAATTATAATCATCACCTTGTGTTTGCAAATGTTAGCTGTAAATGCGTGAAGTTTCTTCAGTATAACCAGTGCTGGGCAAGCTACTTGGAAAATGTAATGAGCTAAGCTACCAGTTACTTCACATTAAATGAAGCTTCACTACACTGAAGCTACCCCCCTGGGAAATGTAGCAAGCTAAGCTACATCAATAGTAGCTTGCTACATCCAAGCTATTTTTTTATTTTTAACCAGTTTTATTATGTAATTATTTATTCAGTTCCCATTTAGAATTTTGATAATTATAGGCAATTAAAGCATAATGTAGACCTAGGTACTTCACATTATGGGGCGGTTTCCTAGACAGGTCTCATTCTACTCCTAGAATAAAATGCACGAGTAAGCTGCCTTAATTTAAAAACACCTTGCCCTGCATACCTTAACACAGCTCCGAAACTTTCAGAAGTGTACGCGGATCTGGAGCTACCTCTACCATCATTTAAAATCAACTCCAGACACAGAAACGAGACCCGCCCTCCCTTTCACCCTGATTGGCCCCGACCTGACCCTGACTGTATGAAACAACTAATCAAACTGATGATGGCAGTTACATTACCCAATCAGAGGTAGAGCACGAGTCTTCACAGGATGCGAGTGGTAATGTTTTGTATGAATAAAGGCTGCACAACTTGAAAATACGGGGAAACAATGTTCCGTGTCGATTCAAAATGACGCGCTTATTCACAAATTCAGGACGACTTCAGAAATGTTTGGAAAATTGTAGCTTGTGTGGAAGCTACCGCACTACTTGGTCAAAAAAGAGCTTAGCTACTAAAAAGCTATTTGATTTAGAAAGCAGCTAAGCTACCGCCAAGCTACTGAAAAATGTAGTTAAACTACTAGCTTAGCTACTTGTAGTGAAGCTACTGCCCGGCACTGAGTATAACCACACGTTTTTAACCCACTGAAGTAATGCCTCTCTGCATTTGCATGCCATCAAAGTTGGATTTCTTCATGCATCACACAATGGCATCTGTGTCTTTAAGTGCTTGATGGCTGCGCATCTGTGCTGCCATTAGCATTAGCCAAGTGCTGCTAGAGTAGAGTTAACAGATGCATCAGCGGGCGCGGGTTGGACTGCAGCCCATAAAGTGGGGCCGCACGTCAAAAACCATTAGACGGCACGCTTTGATTAATGTTGTAAGTGATTGTGTGAATAGCACTCTGGGACTGCAGGAGAGAAAGGTTATCCTCTCACAGAGGAGCAACACGAGAATGTCACAGGAATAATGAATATGCCCGTCATGTTATTTCCCTCTCTCTTTCTCTCTCACGCCTTCTTTTCTTCCCTTCCCTCTCTCGCTTTTCTCATTCTATCTGTTTTGTCATTCACTGCCGCTGGTACCTCGGCTGCTGCAATGTGGGCTTGCTTTCAGCTTCCTGTGTGTGTGTTTGCATGGCTCCTCCCTTACCTCTCTGTGTCTGGTGTAAAGACGCATGAATTATTGATTTGCTGTGATAATAGAAAGAGATATGTCATATCTTTTGGGCTATATGCCACTATCATATGTGGGTATTAGGCATCGTTCCATCTGTAAATATTGGATAAATATATATAGCTACGTCAGAACACAAATAGAAAGAATATGGAGAATGTGTTGATGATTTTATCTGAGAGACGCTGTGACCTATGTGAGGAAGAAATTTAGAGGGAATTTAATTAATCTATGTTTAAATCCCAAACCTTTCTAAAGTATGCAAATCCATTCCATTGGGGATTTTCTGCACTTACGTGTCCTTTGGTAAAAGTGCTTCATACATTTTTTATGCAGAGTTTATTTATTCACATATCTGTTGGTATTTAAAAACAAAAAAGTGCATAAAACTAAATTAAAATTAAATGAAGTAAATTTAAATGAAGAGAATCTTATTTTTATATTTAAATAGTTTTAATATTGTCTCAGTTTCTTTAACTATTTGAGCAGCCACATGCAGTCGAGACAAAGATCCTTTGACATTCAGGAAATGTAGTCATACTTTAAGCACCATTTCCATTTGATCTGTTACGCCATCTTCGGGTTTTTCCAATTTGATAACCCCCCCACCCGCCTACCCCAAACTCCTGTTCTCCCATAACATGTTCAGATGAATCCATCTGCTCTCCTTGTCTTCTCACCCCACGTTCCCCTCCTCTACAATGGATCAATAAATGAAATGCTATGTTTAAACTGAATCAAATTTTCCACTTGTAGGACCAGGCTTGCTTTCATTCCCTATCCGTATCACTCCAGTGGCCTCTGTCTCGTCGTGTCCCCACATCCAACCCAAAGCATTTATCTTCCCCATATATACAATTAAACGCACCAGTAAGTTCAGTCATTTCATTAGATTGGACCTGTTAGAATGCGCGTGGGCTAGAGGCCCCTAAAAATGACCGGCGTTGTAATTGCATGGATTGTGTTTATGTTCATTCATGAAAAGCAGACCATGCGCCAGGCATCCACCTGTCACTCTTTTGATTGGCAGGGCAGCAGTCAAACGCTGCACGAGGAAGTAACACACACACACAGACACACACGTCCACCCACATTTGATTTCTCTTCTCTCAGTGATACACGATTAAGATTTCATGCATTCTTTTGACCAAAATCTGGGTGCACTCAAGCACGCCCTGTATTGATTACTTTTAGCGCAAACACTAGGCCAAGTGTGATATACATAATTGGGAGGTTGTCAGGGGAAAAGGTAGGCTTTCCTTGCGATGAAGAATTGCGGACACCTTGATATGTACACATGGTGCTTTGTTTTGTACAACATGGATATATTTCAGCCTAACAGGTTTCTTTAAACCAGAGGTTCTCAAATGATGGGCTACGACTCAAAAATGTCTGGTCGGTTTTGATAGGAGAGGAAAAACATACTACATACTGTACAATGCAAATAACAGAATAAAACTAATGGCACTTTTTCATTGCATAGTACCCCACAGGTTGGGTCGGGTCAGTTTATTTTTGGGGGCTTTTCCACTGGGTGCAGTACATAGTACCCCATACTATTTTTAGTACCACCTCGGTTGTCCAGGCGACCTAAGATGATACATAGGGTGACCATATGTGCCATTCTTCCCGGACGAGTCCTGGCCAGGATTTCGGGTGCGTCTTCCAGAAGTTGTATTTGTCGACCACATACGTCATAGAGGATTATTATTATGATTACAGAAAAGCAACCGTTACATTTTAAGGTAAGAATGAAACTACGATTGTATGTCTTATGTTTTTAACTGAATGACATATGCGGTCAACAAATACGACTTTCGGAAGACGCACCGAAATCCTAGCCAAGAATGGCAAGTATGGTTAACCTATGATACCAAAACGTGACGCAAAAACACTTTGTGTCACTGATTGGTCTGAGAGAATCGTCACTACCAGCGTCATTGCTATAATGTCTTTTATAATACTATAAAAGATTAGCTTTACCTTGGTGCTAGCTTGCGCTGTCTAGAGTAAACCTGTTGCCATCTGTGCTTTGCTGTAAGTTCCCAAACTCCCTTTTAGCAATAAAAACATCCACAGGTTGAGAATCAGGAACACCATATCAGTTTTTTACAGACTTGCATGTTCTGGCGGCACATTGGCAATGCACACGTCTGCATATATGCTTAAATGCAACTTAAATGAGGCTCAGCGGGTGTTTTTGTACAGAATTTGTCATGTGAAACAGAGGTAGTGATAATTGTGATGTGCAAACATCTATTTGTGGTGGTCAATTTTAATTTTGTGGCATACTGAGAAATAATTGAATGTATGGGGATGTAGTGCATTCCACCACACTCTCACTTGTATGATGTCACAGCAATAGGCAGCGCAAATATAACGACACGCCTATAATCCCTCCCACTCCTAAGTGTTACTAAACTCGATGGAAAAGCTAACCAAGTTAAAGTGAGGTGAGCTGACCCGACCTAAACCGTGGGGTACTATGCAATGAAAAAGGGCCATAACTGTCAGGTTTTTAAACTTTTAAATTCCTTACCAAATCAAGTGTACCAAACCACCTGTACAGAACTTTGGCCAAATAGAGTACTGTAGAGTCCAGAGGTTGAAACACAGACGGATGACATAACATCCCCTCATCCTTGAAAAAATAAAACCAAAGTCAACTGCGGAGAGGATAAACATTGTGGATAGGGATGCAACGATAAATGCCAATATACACTAATGATACCTGGCCGATAACTATTCTGAATCGCACAGCCGATATAATGCACAGCTATTTCATGTACTACGAATTTTGATCAGTAAGTCCTTATCGATCTGAAATCACTGTTAGTTTCAGTTGTTTATAACATGCATTTGAAAAAGCAACAATTGTCAAACATAATCATTATACATATTCTTTCTTATCATGAAAATACCTGAAAAGGTTTGAAGAACAGCAATATAAATATGCTTAAGCCATTACCTGGAGCTGCATGTGTAATGGTTCTTCTTCTGCTGCCCATATTGAGTTTCTGCACAAGAGCGCCCTCTGGCTCTTGGATGTAGCGGCATTTCACCGTAATTCATTGAAAGGCATAGCAAGCATCATCGGACTATATATCGGTGCACCCCTACTTCATGTAAGAGCATTTAATCTGAAGACATATATAGAAACCAAATTAGTTGTTGAGCATATAGCTCATGAGGTTCAAGGCAATATCAATAAATAACAAAATTTGATTTTGAGAAAACATTTTTGTTGACTTTCAAATTTAGAATAAACTATTTGGGTACTGTTTCGTATAACTACTTGTTTATAGATCATTATCCAGAATCCTTCTTTAAACCACTAAAATAAATGGAAATAGTGTAAATGTGATCATGGGGAATACATTGCAATCCTTAATCTCTGTATACAGCGTATTGTATTTTCAATGTATACGGTTAGAACATTGTTTGGGCTACATAAATAGTTCATCTCTAAACATTAGGTTAAGGATGAAACATTGCTCCTTTGAGGGACAGGTTTCTAGCAAACATTACAGTGTGTTATCATGTCAATATTTTGTTAGCATCTAGATCCATCGCAGCAGCTATAGTGTGTTTCTGAATTTGGAATGTGTTGTTTTTTTCCCTCTGAGACACTGAAGATTGCACTAATCAAGCAAGAGCAAACTTTACACTGCTGATAATGGAGCCAAGAATCTCCCCGACTTGCTTTCTAATGATGAAAAACAAACATGTGTGCTGAGCTGACCTGACACCGGATCGGCTCTCTGATGAGATGTGTGGACAAGAAAGCCAGTTATGCTTCTGCATCCCTCAAATCCCATTCGGTCAAACATGAATGCAAGGGAACGAACACTGGCAATGTGTAATATCTCTATAAACTCACGTCCTCTGTGTTGACATGGCTTTTGGCAAACATAGAGATCTGACCTGGAATACCAGATTCCCCCACACACACACACCCTTAGCTGTGCTTGTTTATAGCTATTCCCAGAGCATACTGGGTCGTTTTCCCATGTTCTCTCCTCGGGCAATCAAACAGAAGTTTCGCTTACTAGCCCCTGCCTCCACTCCTGGGCTTTCCCATTACAAAAAACATTCACTTACAAGGTGCGTGCTCCTGTGGCGCAATGCAAATACTCTATTGGTCGGCCGGGATTGGAGAAGGTGGGGGAGGTAGGGCTGCCACAATCCTGACCCTAAACAACATCTATTCTTAATGCCTGTACTCAACAAGACTCCGGTTTTGAAACAGATCAATAGCAGCAAGTGGTCAAATACTAGCTGGGCTTAAACAGTGATGGGTTTTTGGAAGGGATTCACTTAGTGAATGAGAAAAGCAGAGATCCCACAACACAAAAAACCAATGGAGACAGCTTGCCTCAGTGCGCTTGGTGAAGTGTTCATACAGGAAGACCTGAACACATTCAATAAGCAGCGATCAGGCGCATTGGAAGAAGAGTGCAAATGATCTTCACCGATCCAAATGTGGGTCTGAGTTCACCGTTCATAGGGCACATTAGTGCAGCTAACTTTCTGATGTTGCGGGTTCTAGTCCTGCCACAGCTGAATCTCTGCTTGGCAACTTTTTAACATAAGATAGATAAACCTTACAATATTTTTCCAGTTAATTCAGATATTCAGTATGGTTTTTTTGGGCATTTTTGCAAATGTGCCTTGTAATAGAGATGCTATATTCAGATGATTTTTTAAATGTTATTGAACATTCCTTCATTGAGAAGTTTATTTACAGCATAATACTTAAGTGGCTTTGTCAACTTCCATGCTTTTTAAGTGCCAAGTGCTGTTTTTTGTATTAACTACATACATTACAATTATGCATTTTGCAGAAACTTTCATCTAATGCAACTAACAGTGCATTTAAGACATACAGTCCATTTAATCAGCATGTGTGGTTCCTGAGATTTGAACCCACAACCTTTGTGCTGCTAACGCAATGCTATATCAGTTGCGCTACAGGGAAAACCAATGCAATCACCAATACCAATCACCAGGCTAGTCCTAGAATAAGACACATGTTGGAGGTGTCTTAAAAGAAAACAACTAGCACTGACAGATCTTAAAATATGCTAGTGCCATTGATTTGTCTCAAGATACATACCAGTAACATATTTTTCTAAGGCATGTTTATAAAGATAACACCTTAATTTTCACTAAGGGCTAGTTCTGACTTTAGCTAAGACTTGTCTGTGAAGCCAGGCATTGAAGTACTTAAAAAAACAACATTTTTGTTCTGTCTCTACCTTCAATACCAAGAGAGAAATGATATTTTTTTTGTAGAATTTCAACATTCATTGATCTAAATATTCAGCCTGGTCTCACTGTTAATACATAGTAAACTTCTTGTACATTTAAATAGATGCTAAAGCATACAATGTAGACGTATTTGCAACATTTTATCGTGACATTATTGCGTTTTTACAGCTAAAACGTAAAACATTTACGAATCTTTAAGTGATCATTTTCACGTTTAGCGCCACGTTATTTAAATGCATTTGCACCCAATTTTGCGCCCATGGGCGTTCTGGTCTGAAAACGAGATCTGTTCAGGTGCATTGCTGGCGCGTTGCTATTTTGAGGCAACTAAAATAGACTACGCAATATTGTTTTTGTTATTTAATTAGTGCGTTTGTAATACGGGATGACGATGTCTTGCTTATCACACACATGGATGCGCAGCAGAACACAACCCTTTTAATAATATGAAAAATTAAAGGATTAAAATGTAAACGATTATTATTAAGTCTCTTGGACATAAATGAGGACCTATTACGAGACATTAGAAGGCATAAAGAGCTGCTTTACCTGTAGTCAGGTATAATTAAATCTTTTGCTTTAAACAAATGCAAATATTGCTCTATTTTTAAATGTTTTTTTTTTTTTTTAATGCTACCCCATTTATTGTATATGATAACTGTACCTGTGGATATGGTGAGATGAGAAACATTTTAAAGTAATGCTTTAAAAAAAACTCACTGCGCTGTCTGAGTGCTGAAACGGCTCTCCGCACGTTTTTAAATTCTTTATCTCCTGTTTGTTACAAATAAGGTATTTTTAGAGTAAAAACCTTTTCTTACATAATTTTAAATATTTTTTGATGATGTTGGATATCCATACATTTACAGCAATCAAAACCCTGCTATTTTACTTTTTTGACTGAAAGAAAATGACTTTTAAAGGTATTAATAAAAAAAATAACAATTTCAATAAAAATAAAAACAACACTTTTTTAAAAAAAAAAATTAAACTGGTGGTCTTCTTTCTTAGCTTAGTTTTTCAGTTTGCAAATTCCGCTTTCTAAATAGGGATTAGGCCTGGTGCCAGGCACAACTGGCTTTTAAAGGCAGGATAGGCAGGAATTATCTAAAAAACTTTTTTACAAATTTGTTTAAACTGTCTTTATATACCAATACATAATTAAAATGTAAGTACTCTGAAAAAGAGAGTATAAAACTTGAGTGTCTGTAGACCTCTCACGACTGTTTTAAACATAGCGAATTATTTCCATGCGGGATGAAACAAATGGAAGTGGCTTGCGCGACTATCACTCTCTCTCGTGACCATGGCACCACCCCTGTTGCTACGGGATTTGCCCACACATGCGCACACCCGATTGATTTAAACGTGCACAAGGCACTCTAGGAAGAGCAAAAGTATGGCAGAGAAAGAGCATTCAGAACGCACAGTACCTGCATATGCAGTCAGCGAAGGCAAACGAGGCAAAAAAAAGGATTAAACGTAGAAATCAAACAAGAGTAAATATCGCGTGGCTTTTCCTCGAGTCGACGATGCGGTAGCGGTATTGTCTCCGGAGTGTAGTCCTCATCAGAGTCAACAATGCTTTCATCACGGAAACTCTTATATGCAAAACACTGTATATGTTATGAATCTTCCACGAAATTCACCTTCATCACAGTGTAACTGATGGTAATAAAAAAAACTTGTATCAATGCAATCTGTTTTTAGCTTTGTCTTATAAATATAACTAGCTCGTTTGTTACCGAATCAAACTAAATATATTTCAAACTTTACCAGTATCAATATGCTAGCTTAATAGTGAGTACTAAAAGCCATCCTATTTGTTTATATTCATAGTGATAAAGTTACGTTTATTATTACATGTGATTGTGACATGATGTTATTGCACCACGCTCCTTCATCTCCACTCATCTGAGGTAAATGCTTCTCCCAGCAGAGCCGGTCAGCGTTGCGCGTTCATGTGTTTTGGGGCGTTGCTTTAGAAGAAACCCAGAAGGGAGGGGGTGGAGTGAATGGAAAAATTAGCTGTATTTAAAACAGTCGTGAGAGGTCTACAGACACTAAATTTTTATACTCTCTTTTTCAGAGTACTTACATTTTACTTATGTATTTGTATATAAAGACAGTTTAAACAAATTTGGAAAAAAGTGTTTTAGATAATTCCTGCCTATCCTGCCTTTAAAGGGGATGAGAGCTGAGACTCTCATTGGTTTATTGCACGTTACCCAAAACACACCCATTACTCATTAGGAGAATAGGAACAACCCTTTTAGGCCATGTGCTTGGCGCATAAAACATTTTTCCTGCCATCAAATTAGCAAAAGTGGACACGGATACGCCCGTTTAGATCGTGCGCTTTAGACAATGCGCTTAGATCGTTAAAATAGAGCCCAGTTAATAATCCATAAGAATGCTAATCTACTGCCGTAAAAGGAATGTGTCATAAATCATCTTGAGGCACAATATTTCAATTAAAATTCAAAACGAACACAAGATTTGACATTTACAATGGCTGATAAGAAATGGGATCAAGATCGCTGGATAAAGGGCTGAATTTAGGTCTGTTCCTAGCAATCATATGAATTTTAAATGTGGATTACAGCGAATTAATACAATCAACATCCTTTGTGAATTACTGTTGTGTTTTTGTTTAATATGAGTATGAAACGCCAATGCCCACAATTTTAATATTTATGAATAATACGTACAAATTTGTACATCTGTAAAGCTGTTAATACATAAATAATTAACATATTAGTCCTGTCAACATGTCGATATTATACGTTTCAGTGTGTATTAAAACGTAAGTAAGTGTATGTGTGGTACAACCACACTTTACCTAAACATACACACATATTCTCATGAGATCACGTCGAAATAACACATTTAGATTTGTTCTTTGTGATCAACAGGATTTATCTTTTCAAGTTTTAAACTTGATCTGTATTGCAACTGAACCCATGATCTTGACATTACCAGCCTAATGCCCTACCAGTTGAGATACAGCAAATTAAACTGAGCTGTTTCTTTTAGAATGAACCACTTACTCAAAACCTTCTGCATTAGAAATTCCAAATAATCAACCATCAGGCTGTTGTTCTACCACTCTTCCATTCTCACATATCAAAGCCTGTCTTTCTTCACAACCTCATATCGTCTCGTACCTGCTCCAAATCATATGAGATGTACCGGTGTTTCTCAGCATCATACAGTATGTATTACAGCAACCGAAAAGCCACCACTTCTGAGAAACCGCCTTACCCATCACACCGTCAAGGGTTAAGATGTACTTTGTCTGAAGCAATATTCAGTGGATCTCTGGCCTCGATTTCTCAGCAGGCTTTGCTAATGACTTGTAGCCTACAAATTCCTTGCACTCTCAGGTGGTTTCCTCCGAGCCGGGCTCTGCATCATGATGAAAAGCCAAAGATAAAATAACCTGACAGTTGCAACTCATTGCAAGGAGCCAGCAGTACCCTAGCAGCTGAGACCCCGGAGCCCCAGTTGCTCTTTTTTTCTTTCCTCTCTTCTCCTTCACACACACAGCGTGTGAGTCTCTTCTCTTTTTGCTTTGTATTTTTAAGACACACTGCTCTATTACTGCTGCAAGTGATTTGCAAATGCAGACGGTCCGCCAGCTGGTGGCCGGAGATGAAGTGTAAATGCCTTTGGTGCCTTTGGAGGGAAAAGCAAGATGCACGACAACTGTTTCCTAATTAAAGCTCATTCCCACCTAATTTATTTTAGTCCATTAAGCAAAAACAATCCGCCCCTTCACTGCGTTTTTACTCATGACACCTTCAAATCAATACAACTACTGACTGTCTTAGTCTAGTTTGGACTAGGGTGAGCACCCGTCCCGCCTAGCGCGTGCCCGCACAGCGTTTAAAGCACAATTCATGCGTCCTGCAAATTGAGACCGTGTCACGTGTAATCAATGCTTGCTATAAATTTTAAAAAAGTTGGTCGCTCTATATCCTCAAGCCCCAGGCAGCCAAACGAACATTAGTTGACAGTTCAGGCTCGCTTTCCACTCGCTACTCGCACGCTACTGTTGCCCCTAAATTGAACTGCTGACTTGTTGTCAACTTTTTCGTTGTTGTCATGACTTTTAGTTGCGCGCTTTCCAATTTGAAAAATGGAGAAAGAAACTGAGTCTGACTCTGCACCGCCATCATCAATTAAAAAGAGAAATTGTGAGTACAAGAAAGACTGGGAAAATAAATATTTGTGTCTGAAAGTCCATAAACTGTCCCCAGAACACCGAACAGTTTTTTTCCTGCGCTTGCCTTTACTAACATGCAAGTTCACCATTCTTCCTCCCCCTTCTCGTTCTGTGAACCTCTGGAGTTGTGAGGTTTTTTTAACTGTTCCAGTGTTGTTGAGCAACTACAATTCGTGTTAATCCTAAAATTTTATATTATAATTTATTTAAAGTGAATAAATTGTAATGAAAAATAAATTAAATTAAATAGGCTAGCTAAAGTAAATCGTAAGTGGAAGTGCATCTGTCAATTCATTGAATGTTCAAAATATTATGAATCTTTATTTAGAAAAAAATACACATTGGTTGGCCTATTCATGAGCAAACATCATGTTTAGAGGAATAGTGCATTATTAATATGCCATGTACACTGCAAAATAACAAAAATCTGCCAATTAATTTTTCTTGAACTTGGTGTTTAAGAAAAATGTTCAAGTGTTTTTTGCTTACCCCATTGGCAGATTTTTTTGCTTGTTTTATGCACAAAATCACTTTAATTTGATATTTTTGGTCTAAAACTAGATTTATATTCTTGGGTCGTTTTGCTCATCAAGAAAAAGCATCTTAATTTAAGAATTTTTAGATATTTTTACTGAAATCAAGACAAAAATACTAAGAATTAAGTAACACCACTATCTCATTAAGTGCACTACATTTCTTCAGTCATGCATCCCTCTTTACAGTAAATACATTACAGCATATTTGATTAAATATGAGGACAGTGAAATTGCACACTTATTATCAATCTTATAATGTACTTAAGCTACTCAGGCAGTCAGTATAGGACATAATTAATTTTGTTTTTTTAATGGTTTATTTTGGCTTATATAGTAAGTTGTATCAAGTTTTGTACCAGCTTATGTTAGCTGATAAAGTAGCATCAGTATATAAAACATCTGTGCTTGCTTTTGAGGTGCGGGATGACCCTCTTGCAATCGCGCTTCACGTTTGTTTTGATTGTAGCATCACAAGTTTAACAAAGGGTCCCTTGACAGAATCAAATGTGAGATGCATCCATATGTCTGCTCTTTATCTCTTCTCTCAGACGAGACGCTAACCTTTCTGTACAGTTTATGACACACAGCAAGCTGATGTCTTGCCGAGTAGATATTTACCTCTGCCCGATGTTATATTTTGCACTGGCTCAACACAAGCCCTTCAGCGTTTGACATCAAAGTACCACGAGACCAGACTTCTGTATGTGGGTCAAAGACGAGACGTCACCATTTTGGTGTCCGCATCAAATATAATTTACAAAAGTGATTTTACATACAAAAAAACACCTATAAAATGAAAGTAAAATGTCTACTTTTATGTTTCAAATAACTTTTGTGAAAATACAATGACCAAATATGAGTTTAATAATGATCCAAAGTGTAAAATCGTCATTCAGCGTAATGGTCCGGACTATGATTTTACTAATAGATTTTTAAATAAACGTATAAAATACCATGTTAAAAAAATATTTTCTTCCTTGGCATGTTCACATAAGTGTTGGCTGTATTATATTAATAGGACTATGTGTTATTTTGTTCGTTAAATATTGAAACAACTAGGGGACTTTTGTCCCGAATATGCAGTTTGTCAGAGGTCATTCAGTGTAACGTGATCAGGAAACCATTTTGAAATTAAATAAACAAACAATAGTCATCAAGCAGTCTGTGACATCATCAAAAGGCTCCCTGAAGACCATGTGGTGATTCAGCAAGGTAAGTTTATTGCTCTTAAATATTTGATAATTTCACCTTTTCATAGTGTGGTATCTTGAGTTACAAAACCGAGTGTCATTCAGTGAAATGCAAAAAAACACTTTTATTGTTAGATTTTTTGAAAAATAAGTAGATGTTGTGAATAATGATGATAAACCTTTCTGGTCAAGTTCACTGTTTGATATAGGTATCTAGTTGTTAACTACTAATATTAGCTTAAGTAAAAGTTTCGTCATTCAGGGTAATGTTTTGTCATTCGGTGTAATGCAAATTGTATGTTACACCACAGTGTCATACATTACACTGAATGATAGTGTCACTGTTTAGATAACATTTTTAGCATTTTATTTCTATTTCAGATAAATGAGGGATGTTTAGCACAAAAAAATATATCAAACTTTATCAATATTAATGTTTTAATGTATTTTTGTCGTTTTGGTACTGATTTCTTTTAGATGCCCACAAACAAAGAGATAGTTTCTTGGCACTGGCAGAAAGTTAATGCAGACCCAGTAGCTAGGGCAATGCATTTAGCAAGGAGACGAGAAAGGTATTGAGGAGTGCAATGTAAAAATAATAGGGCTGGGTTTAAAAAGATAGATTTCTCGATTTTAATCAATTCTAATTTTGAAGAAACAATAGTGATTTGTAAATCCCAATAATCAATCTTTCAGTCTATGCTTGTGTCCAAGCCTAGCCCTACAGAATAATAGTTTACTGCTGTTTTTAGATAGAGACTCCACCCTACCTATACCACAAGTTAAAGGGATAGTTCACCCAAAAATGAAAATGTGGTCATTATTCACTCACTCTCATGTTGGTAAAAACCTGTATGATTTTTTTTTTGTTCTGATAAACACAAAGGAAGATATTTTGAGTAATGTTTGTAACCAAACCGTTCGTGGACCCCATTTACTTCCATAGTATTATTTTTAGTATCATAGTGTATGGGGTCCACGAAGGGTTTGGTTGCAGACATTTCTCAAAGTGTCTTCCTTCCATTTATGCGGGTTTGAAACAACGCGAGAGTGAGTAAATGATGACAGAGTTGTCATTTTTGGGTGAACTATCCCTTTAAGAGAGGCCACTGAGGGGATTCTCCGCCCATAATACAAATCCTGATAACATGTCATTTATGTTGCCAAACAGAAAGTATTTTTAATTAATAACACGTTTTATATAGATCTGTGTCAATAATTTTATGTCAATAATTACATGGAATCTGTATTTCAGCAACCAGAGAAGAAAGCAAGCTGCCTTGGCTGCAAATCCTGATCATCTGTCAATCAGGAATTTATCAGATGCTGCAGCTGAGAAGAGGCGAAAGCAATGGCGGGAAAATCAAAGAAAACACAGGGCAGAAGCTAAACGTATAAGGGCAGTTCTGGATCTTATTATACAGTATTACCACCTGTTCAGTTAATTTTTACGAATATGATATGCATTATGGAATAAAAATGATTAATAATTTCAGCATCTACTTCTGTGATTTGTTAAGGAATAAAATGATACAGAATAATATTCAAAACATTGCAATAATGGAAACAATGACACTATTTTTGTCAAAAATGTCATTCAGTGTAACAAACCATGGTCATTCGGTGTAACACATATATTTATGTAGAAATGAAACAATATACTTATTCTGAGCTGTACTTATTAAAATATGTATAATAATGTGTGATCCTTCAAAAATTTTATTTTATTTGAATTGATTTTCACTTCCTTACAAAAACTTCTTGCTGACAAATGGGTAAAACCT
Source organism: Misgurnus anguillicaudatus (assembly GCF_027580225.2). NCBI lineage: Eukaryota > Metazoa > Chordata > Actinopteri > Cypriniformes > Cobitidae > Misgurnus > Misgurnus anguillicaudatus. Next base: position 21,350,295 of record NC_073339.2, read on the forward strand.
AATGGTTTAAAGGATATTGGTGAAGTAAAATGCTTTAAAATGACAAATAGTTAGTATTTGGTGTCTGCACTGTGATCTATAAATAGAGTCTTGTAATGTGTCATCAAATAATAGTTTTTCTAAAAATGTCTGATAATATTTTTTTGCATAAAAATATTGTTACACTGAATGACATTTTAGTTGGTGTCTTCTGTACAATTCCAGTAAAAATGTATGGTAGTAATTATTTTTTGCTCAGAAAAACATATAGTTAAACAGGACATATTCTAATGTATGTGAAAAAGACTAAATCTAAAGCTCTTTTACACTTTTATTTTTTTATGCTTTAAACCCCCTTTTCGTCTTTGACCCACATGCATTTGATTTGCTCTCGCAGTACTTTGATTTCATACGATTGCCCTGCGTAGCGCCACATGAAGTCCCTCAGTTGTGTTTGTGTGTCTAACCTCGCAACCACAGATTCTATCTATCACCCTCTGACACTTTTGTCTTGTTTATATTCGTTGACGAATAAACAATGTAGCGAGTAACGGTAAGTGTCAGTTCAAATGTAGTGGAGTAAAGAGTACAAATACTCAAACAAAGTAGCCTGAAAAATACATAAGTACAGTAACGAAGTACATTTACTCAAGTACTTTACACCTCTGTTGCTCACATAATGCCTACCAAACCAGTGTCTGTTCACATCTGCTCAACCAGATCCTGCTCATGTCAAGCCTGCTATGCTAGTGGTCCTAAGTCAGGAATCCCTACAGGCATCAGAGATATATTCCCTGTCTGGAGTGCTACCGGTGGTGGCTGTTGTGGTGTGTTTAGGCCACACACTGCAGTACAGTTCCCACAGAGTTCACTGCAGGCCATGAACCTGAGTTTCCTGAGCCACCTGCCACACTCAAGATGGCCGCCACCACGCTTGAACTTGTTCCCAAGATGGCCGCCACAACATCTGAATTTGTTTCCAAGATGGCCGCCACCATGCCTAAACTTGTTCCCAAGATGGCCGCTGCCACACCTGAACCTGTTCCCAAGACGGCCATTAAACCTGAACCTGTTTCCAAGATCCAAGAGTCCACAGCCAAGATTTTCGCTCCCTTAAATATTTTTGGTAGAGGGTAAGAAGGGATAAGGCACAGAGCACAGAGGATTGCCAGTGTGTCTGAGCCACTGCTCCATGGACAAGGCCCGCCACTGCCTCACAGTCCTGGACCAAATGGACTCATATTGATATTTTTTAATTGATTGACTTTGTTGTTGGGCGTCTGGAGTTACCCTTAAGAGGGGGGTTATGTAAGGGTTCTGTCTTGACTTGTCATTGTTATGTCTTTTATTTTGAAGTCATGTCTTGCCATGTTGTCTCTTGTTTCCCTGTTTCCTTATGTGTTATTAGGGCCCGAGCACACCGGGGTGTGAGGACCCTATTGTTTTTGAGATACGAAATTTGGTAGGATCATCTATCAACCCAAGATCTACCAAAAAGTTTTTTGGAGCTAAGCTCTAAACTTCACAGGAAGTCGGCCATTTTGAATTTTCTCTGTCATTTTTTTACATTTCCAAGCGTCGTACTTTAACGAACTCCTCCTAGCGATTTAATCCAATCATTATCATATTTGGTCAGTCTCATCTAAAGGCCTTTTAGATGCTAAATTTTGGAGCTTTTGACTTTTCGTTGGAGTATGTGTCCGTGGCAGCCTGACAAAGTTTGGCATTTTCGCCATGAAACAGGAAGTTGTTATAACTAAGGCATACAATGTCCAATCTGCCCCACGCTTCACATGTTTGATAAGGGTCTTGGCCTGAACACATTTCAATGCCAATATTCAGCTTCAGTCATAGCGCCACCTAGAGGCAGCAGGAAATGCCTTGTTTTACGCTGTGCCTTACTGCTCTTAGAGATTTAATCAAATCATCATCATATTTGATCAGACTGATGATAAGCCCTTTGCGGTATTTCATCACTAAAATGTCGAGCTCTGGCCTGCCATCTCAGTTTCTGAATCAAACTGTTCCCACACAGGCTTGTACACATAGAGTGCATAATGTGACTATGTTTAGTTTAGTTTAATTAATTACATAATTTTTTATTGTATTAATTAAACTAAAAAGTAACTTGCATTACTTTTTAAAAAAGTAACTCAAATATTAATGTGTAGATTTAAAAAGTAATGCGTTACTTTACTCAATACTTCAGAAAAGTAATATTATTACGTAATGCACGTTACTTGTAATGCGTTACCCCCAACACATTCTTATGCACAAGAAACTGGATTAAGCAACAGGTTTGACATAAACACAATACAGTAGGTCTGCATACTTGTTAAAGTTAATATTGTAAGTGATTATGTGCTAACTTATCTCACACCAAACCTTTTTATCCTAAAAGGGATAGTTCACCCAAAATTGAAAATTCTGTCATAATTTACTCACCCTCAAGTTTCTTTGTTCTGATGAACACAAAGGAAGATATTTTGAGAAATGTTTGTAACCAGACAATTTGTGTACCCCATTTACTTCCATAGTATTTTTTTTCCTATTATGGAAGTGAAAGAGTTCCACGAGCGGTTTGGTTACAAACAATTTGCAAAATATTTTCCTTTGTGTTCATTAGAACAAAGAAATTTATGCAACATGAGAGTGAGTAAATGATGACAGAAGTTTCATTTTTGGGTGAACTATCACTTTAATATTAACTTTTAGCATTCCAACAATGTGATCTTAAATGCATATAAACACATACTGATAAATGTTACCCTGGACCACAAAAACTGCAGCACGGGTATATTTGTAGCAAAAGCCAAAAATACAATGGAAGGGTCAAAATTATAAATTTTTCTTTTATGCCAAACTCATTAGGATATTGTGTAAAGATCATGTTAAATTAATATATTTTGTACATTTCCTAAATATATCTTGTGAGTGGATGCAGTTACTATGAACTTCACTGGAACAACTTCAAATGCAATTTTCTCAATGTTTAGATTGTCTGCCCCTAAGATTTCAGAATTTCAAATAGATGTATCTCGGTCATATTGTCATATCCTAACAAAACATACCTCAATGGAAACCTTATTTATTTAGTTTTTAGACAATGTGTACATCTTAATTAATAATATCGGTAACGCTTTAGATTACAGCCCGGAAAGTACTGCGTAAGTACAGCAAATTTAAAGTGTATGTTTCTGTAATTATAGTTTACTTATGAAGTACGTACGTGTAATTATAAGGGAACAATTTAAAATATTTGGGGAATAAAGGGGTAACAACCAGGAAAAATACAAATAATATATGCAGTAAAGTACTGTGTACGTAGAGAGAATGTACAGCATTCATTTCTGTAATTATAGCGTACTTATAAAGTATATACGTGTAATTTTATGGGAACAATTTATAATATTTTGGGAACAAAGGGGTAATAAGTGCCACTTTAATTTACAGCCCGCAGATGTTGTATTTACTCTTTAACTATGTGAAACAAGGGGGTAACAAGTGTCACTTTAATTTACAGCCTGCAGAAGTTTGTATTTACTCTGTAACTACGTGAAACAAGGGGGTAACAAGTGCCACTTTAATTTACAGCCCTCAGATGCTGTACTTACTCTGTAACTACGTGAAACAAGGGGGTAAAAATTTGACTTAGACTGTAACAGCACAAAACAATGGTATATTTACACAGTAACTACAGAAAACAGTTCTAGTTTTGCTTGCTTTGTTTTCACCATAGTTGCCTTGCCTATTTTTAATTTTGCTTGATGACCCAACAAATTCCTGTACTCTTTTTCTTTCTTAGGGTAAATAACCTTTATTGAAAATTCTAAATAAATTGTATCGTACTAATAAATAGCATAAACACATTAACTGAATTTCAAGTTTTGTTATTTAGTAATCTCCATCATCATGCATCATGAAATGATAAAATATGTACCCCCCATGGTTAAAAAAATACTTAGCCTATGCCTAAATATATTTTAATAGCCTACCTATATTATTCCAAAAATATATGTGGTGTATGACTATGATTGAATGAAGACCCACAGTTTGCAGAATCCATGTGAAAGCAGCCATGGTATGACCTTATATACCCTGCATTTGATTTCTGATGTTTTACTACCCTGTTTTAACCAGTGTCAAAGCAAATATCTTAATGCAATTTCAAGACAAACACACACAATTATTTATTAATTAATCCCTACTCACACCCTCCTTATTAGTGTTAGGAGCCTGTTAGCTGGTGGGTCTAAGCCCAGAGAGAGCGAAAGAGAGAGCTGGCAGATGGCCCAATCACAGGCAGTCAGTGGGGTCTGACTCAATGGAGCTGCCCTGCCCCTCTCCAGCAGTACCACTTTAAGGGTCAGTGCTTTTCAGCAGAGTTAACATGCCATCTCATCTGACATTTATGTGTGCTGTGTTCTTCTCCTGTTGCTCTCCACCTCTCGAACCTTTTCGTTGTCTCCTTTCTTTCTGGTTAGCTTTACTTTGAAATGCATTTTAGAATACTTAATTTTCCTCACAATGCTTAAAATTTGTCATTTGATGCCAGTATGATGCCAGTATAACCTCCTAATACCTCTTAATCCCCTTAATTGAATTAAACAGCCCTGTTCTTGTATTTTAATGCAAATGCTTTACTGCCTGGGCTAAGTGACCACAGCAGCTGCAAGCCTGCTAATTAGAGTAGCGGCTAAGCAAATGCGCTAAGGCAAATATTTAGCTAATTATCCATTTTTAATGCCTTTTTCCAACACCGGGCCCTTTCCGAAGGTCCAGCAGATGCCATTAAATTTCACCCCATAGATACACAGTTATGACATGTAATAACTACATGAATATAAAAGAGATTAATAATTTAAAAGGAGCTAACAAATTAGGGCCATCATTAAAAAGGAGGAAAGAGACAGTAGGAAAAAAGGGTCCGCCTCATACCATTTGCATTAAACACCAAATCCAAGGTAATACCGGGCTCGTCTCTCTGTCTCTGATAAAGAATTACTGCATTAATTCTGCAAAGTGAACTTATTGCGCCTATTCGTTTCAGGGTTCCCTGGAGCATTCAAAGGCCGCGCAATGATAACTGCATTTCTGGGGACAATAACTCTCATATCCATTCTAACATCAGACTCATTTTTACTTCAACCAAAAAGGGTTTGTGAATGGTAGGAAGGGGAATTATTCTGCGCGTCTGGTTGACCGTTTTTTCCCTTATGAGCAAGAGAGCTGTCGAGCATAATATGAGCACAGGCATTTCTTTGAGCACTTCCCCTTAAGGGACAAAAGGCTACTTATCTGCTATTGTTACGATGTTTATACACACTGACCTCTCTTAGCTTTAATCGGAGGAAACGCCGACACCATTTGTTTCTGAGTTAACATCTACCCTAAAAACCCTTGTTTTTATTGTTTAATCCACTAAAAACATGGCCATTTATATGTGCGTAAATATCCTCATGAGAGGCGCATGGATGTTAAATATTCCTGGTTGGGTTGCACAGTTGACGCATAGCATGCGTACAGTGTCATTTGCATAATGGCAAATAGTATGTGTTTATCTTAATGTTCTGCCAAGCGAACATAGTCAAAGAAAAGTATCTTATACACCTTTAAATGCTGACATGAAAGTGAATTCAATTTCCCATGTGTAAACATCACCTAGGATGATTTAAAAGAGCAGAGGTATCTTGTGAAAAACACTCTGTTAACAGTGTGCATCGCTGGAGGCACTGTCTCAAAATTGTGATATTGCAATTTCTCCCCCCACGGTTCAGAATTTCAATTTGAATTATGATGAAAAGGATCAGTCAAGGTGTACGCGTGCAGTTGTTGTTTAACCCCAGGTTTCCTCAACTAGCACTCTCTTTTGAGACCTGCCAGGTGAATTGACACAGCGCTTTATACTTTCGGAAGCCTTCTGGGAGAAAACCTGTGCCAGGAAAAAAGCATTCTCCCCAAGGATATGCATGCAAGTGGGTGAAAAACATCAAGAGGCTATCATTTGAGCATTCAGATCCCAGGCCTTTGTGGATTTGACGTCAAATAGCATTGTGGATTTGATGTAAAAAAAAATGGGCTGGTGTTGGTGAATTCCACTTTACACAGATCAGTTAGTACTTCATAGGGCTTTTAAAACTATGCTTAACCCCAGGTTACTTTCTTACAATATCACAGCCAATTGTTTAGCAACAGTCAACCCTTTATAAATTGCCTAGATGATTATCATATTAAGTATTATTCACAGATTATTAAATCTGGTTGTAGCACAAACATAAAGGGAATTTTGACAGATTTTCTTTTTAAAATTGACCCAATGCTGGGTTGTTTTAACCCATCTGCTGGGTTATTATACCCCATGGTTGCATAACAACAACCCAACATTGGGTCATTTTTAATCCAGCATGTGTTTTGTCTAATATTTACCCATTATGGGTCAAAAACAGTAACGCTTTAGAAGTAATGCGTTACTGTGATCCGATTACTTTTTTCAAGTAACGAGTAAAGTAATGGAATACATTTGCAAAATCAGTAATTAGATTATGTTATTTAACGTTATTTAACCTTTATTTTGTTTCGTGAGACTGTCTCGTGTCGTGACGTGAGTCGAGTGACAATGACGTTATTAGCGCCGCGCCGTCAGTCAGTGTAGTGTTGAACATGAAGAGACAACATGGAGCGCGGAAGAGAACAAGACTATGCAGCGAGTTTAACCCACTTGACAAAAACATCAGCGTCCGCAGTACACTCTGCGTAGGAATAAAACTTTTATCTACAGCGAAAAATTCCACCAAACACCTAACAAGCCGGCAGAGGAATGTAAAATTTACTGGAAAAAAAACCTGAACCCCCAGCTGACATGACCGCTGCGACTCCATCTCATACACGTTCACGGGAAATCTCATGTAAACAACAGACTATATATCTATACTTTATGGATTATACGCATTTGTGGACAAAAATGGTCATTTGATGAATTCTAAAAGACGGCTTTCATGGGTTATTCACACATCTGAAACAGACTGGATTCGACTTGCGATCGTTATATTAACACCAAGGTAAGAAGTCCCGTTTATATTTTGTATGTTGTCATCTGGACTTCTGTCACAAAATACTACATTTATCATGCTAGAGCATCTGTATCTCAAAACAAAGACTATACACTGATGCTAAACCTGTAGACCTTTTAAACAATGTATAGTAATATTAATATTATTAATGTTTGTAGAAAGTAGGCTATATAGATATTGTTAGCAGCGTTAAAGCTCACGTAACATAGGCTGTTTCTGCATTTCTGATATTAATCTGGTGTACCTTTAGAGTAGTATTACATTCTTTTTATCTCCAAAGAGTCTTTAGTTTAATCCGATTTATAAAAAAAGATTCGATTTACCGAATCTTTCCGATAACGTGCAAAAAAATGAAGAAGGAGGAGTTATACCGCGGGAGGAACAAGTACGAGTCATGCAACACTATACAACACTGTTTTAACTTATGATTCACTAAATGTTTGTGTCATTTATATAATATGCATGCGCCTATTTCAAACATAAGACAGAAGTCTTACTTACCGCATGCAACTCGTCATGACCCGGCGCATAAAACACACGCGCAAACTCCGCTGCTACCCTGGATTTTTTTGACACTTTGACTACGTTTAGCATGAGGAAACAACTCTATAACTGTGTTAATAAGTCAGAATACTTGAAATAGCATTGAACCCTTTAAAACATAGAATGTTTCATTTCTCGCATGCTTGTGCGGCAACCAACAGCAAGACAATGTTTTAGCGTTTTAGGTTTCGTTGTTATGTTTGTTGTTTGTTTTTGTTTTGTTTTGTTTTATAAAGTGAGGAAAGTTCTAACCAAGATCCTTATTCTTACTTTAAATGTACATTTTTAATGTATTATTAATTGTTCTTTTATGTGCTGGTCTTGCTGTACAACCAGTTGCCCTTAGGGGACATAAAGAAAGAAAGAAAGAAAGAAAGAAAGAAAGAAAGAAAGAAAGAAAGAAAGAAAGAAAGAAAGAGAAAGAAAGAAAGAATTTGATTCAATTTTAGATGATAGAATATGCAGAAAGAATAGAATTAGGCTGAAAGGTCTTGGCCCGGTTGCATAAAGCACCTTAAGTTCCCTTTCAGTCGGTCACTACGACGTCACGTCGTGACCGACGAATTAGGAACTCGCTTAGAGAGACCAATCTGCTTCAAATACTACTAAAACGCCAATGAACTTGGCATTGAGATATTTGCATAATGCTGGCGCCGCCCCGCCAGGTGCGTATATAAGGAGCACGTGCAAATAGGGAAATCAGCTTTTTATCGCTTCGAAAGCCGGCAGTATCTGCTACTGAGAAGCTACTTTACTCTGTTGGGATCGATTGCGGAAGTTGGTTGGACTGGCAGTACCACAGCGGACGCTTCGCAGTATTCCACAGGCTCTACATCTTTTTTGTTTTGAGTTTAGTGTGTGCGTTGCCTTTCCCTGTGCGCATCATCAACTGAGCATCTGAGTGAATTTCCCTAAAAGAGTGATACGGAGAGCTTTGTGCCTTGTTAAAGGCAGCCACTCTCTCGTATATCTGGAGATTAGCGTCCTTTTCAGGATGGCTTTTTGTTCGTGCGATCTTGGATGCGGGAAGTATATGGGTCCGAAGGACGGTCACGAGCGTTGTCTCTCGTGTTTGGGCATCGAGCACGCGGAGGCAGCGTTTGCTGCGGGTAAGTGTTCTCACTGCGAGAACATGTCCCTTGTGGATTTGCGGAGACGGTTGTCTTTCCTCCGGGAAAAACGCAACCCGCGTCCGGCCAGTTCTGAACGCCGCCACGGAGCGGCCGTGAAGCTCTCAAAAGACGATCTCCGCATCACTGTGCTGAACCGGTCGGGGGATTCGTCCTCCGGCTCTCAGCCTCCTCATCCACAGCCGGTTGATGTGCCGATGGAGACTTCAGCGTCGTGTTCTACGATGTCTGTAGGATCTGTCGTGCCTCCCTCCGGGTCCACGGAGACCGCAGCATCCGAGGGTGGGCCCTCTCCCTCTGAAGACCCTGACGTCCTTCCCCCCTCCGGACGGGTCGTGACGCCGGAGTTTGATTCAGAGATGGTGGCCGTGCTCGCTCGAGCGGCGGAGACCGTAGGGTTAGAGTGGGTTCACCCCCCTCAGCCCGAACCGTCCCGCCTGGATGATTGGTTCTTTGGAGCTGCCCGGGTTTCACAACCCTCTCCACCGGTGCCATTCTTCCACGAGGTGCACGAGGAGCTGACTAGAACCTGGAAGTCGCCGTTTTCTACCAGATTACGGCCGTTTCAGCCCTCCCCCCTCACCTCCCTCACTGATGGAGCCGCTAAGGGTTATACGGGGATCCCCCCCGTGGAGCGTGCAGTCGCGATGCAATTGTGTCCGGCCACCGCTCCCTCCTGGAAGGACTGCCCAACCCTCCCCTCCCGTGCTTGCAGACAGTCTTCCGGTTTAACGGGGGCTGCCCACCAGGCATGCGGAGAGGCGGCTTCAGCCCTGCACGCAATGGCGTTGCTGCAGGTTCATCAGGCTAAGGCTTTGAGAGATCTGCACGAGGGAGGACAAGACTCGCCTGTCCTTTCGGAGCTCCGGGCCGCTACGGATCTGGCTCTCCGCGCTACTAAAGTCACAGCGCAGGCGATTGGTCGTGCGATTTCCACGATGGTGGTCCAGGAACGCCATCTATGGCCATGTCTGGCGGACATGTCGGATGCGGAGAAGAACAAGTTCTTGGACGCTCCCGTGTCCCAGGCTGGCCTCTTCGGTGAGTCGGTGGAGTCGTTTGCCCAGCAGTTCTCCGCCGCCCAGAAGCAGACGGAGGCGATCGCTCAGATCATGCCCCGGCGCAAGCGACCTGCATCTCGCCCTCCAGCGCCAGCGGCCCCGCCTGCTTCTCGCCGAGGGCGCCCTCCAGCGGCTGCCTCCGCCCCCCCCCGCTAGAACATCTTCCAGGCCACGGAGGGGGAACAGCCGTCGGCAGCCCGCCCCGCCCGCCCCACCCGCTTCCCGTGGTAAACGGAAATCGAAGTGGCCCTGAGACGGGCGACCTGGAATTGGATGGGATCATTCAGCGGGAGACGGTGATGGCACCGCTCCTTCCACCGGTAGAGGGCCGGGTGGAAAATCTTTGGTTTCGTTTTGTTTCTGTTCCGCCGGCTTCTCAGCCGGCACCCACAAAACCACAAAAAGATTGCATTCCTTTTCCTTCTCCAGGTCTCCAGAGGATCGAGAGAGATGTGAGCGGGCAGTCAGATGCTCTTCCTCCCTCTCCTCTATCGCCAGCGGGTGTTCTGAGGAGTTCGAGCTCTCCACTGCGGAGACCGGACCACCAGCACCCCCTTCGGAGTCTCGGTATGGAACTGGACTCGATCGATTTATCGGCACGTTTGACGGAGGAGCGCGTCCAGTCAATTCTGACTTGCCTCGGTTCATTCCGAGGGAAGAATGTGGTCCCGCTGAAACAATTTCAGAGACTCCTGGGGCGTATGGCAGCAGCAGCGACCGTGACACCGCTCGGACTGCTCCATATGAGACCGCTTCAGCATTGGCTTCACGATCGAGTCCCGAGGAGAGCGTGGCGCGCTGGCATCCATCATGTAACCATTACACCTGCATGTCGCCTAACATTCCCCCCCTGGTCAGACCCCGCGTTTCTCAGGACCGGCGTGTCCATGAGACAGGTCTCCCGGCATGCTGTTGTCCATACAGATGCCTCCGACACGGGCTGGGGAGCCACGTACGACGAGCTCACGGCTTCGGGGGTGTGGACAGCACCCCAGTTGCATTGGCATATCAATTGCCGCGAGTTATGGGCAGTATATCTGGGACTCGTACGCTTCACTACGGAACTGCGAGGGAAGGATGTACTAATACGCTCAGACAACACTGCGACTGTAGCGTATATCAACCGTCAAGGCGGTTTGCGCTCCCGTCACCTGTCGCATCTCGCTCGTCATCTCCTCCTTTGGAGTCAGAAGCATCTGAGGTCCCTTCGTGCCATGTACATCCCGGGCTCGCTTTTATATCTTCAACATAGGTTAGACTGTAGGCTGTCACCCTTCACTATTAAAGTTGATATCGCCGCTATATCTGCTCATCACTCACTTATTAACGGCAGATCAGTTGGCCAGCATGATTTGGTTATTAGATTCCTGAGAGGTGCTCGTAGGCTAAACCCCTCACGCCCTCCTTCTATTCCTCCCTGGGACTTGTCCATGGTGCTGAAAGCACTCCAAGGACCGCCATTTGAGCCTTTGCAGTCTGCGAGTCTGAAGTTTTTATCAATGAAAGCTCTGACCCTGCTAGCATTGGCCTCAGTGAAAAGAGTAGGGGATTTACATGCATTCTCTGTTGACGATTCGTGCCTTCAGTTTGGTCCTGCTGTCTCGAGCGTGACATTGAGACCCAGACCAGGCTACGTGCCCAAAGTTCCCACCACTCCCTTCAGAGATCAGGTGGTGAGCTTGCAAGCGCTGCCCTTGGAGGACGAAGACCCAACCATGGCTTTGTTGTGCCCCATACGCGCACTGCGATTCTACGTGGACCGCACGCAAAGCCTTAGGACCTCAGACCAGCTCTTTGTTTGTTATGGTGGCCAGCAGAAAGGGAAAGCTGTCGCCCTGGCTTATAATCTTCAGGGTATTCCTTGCCCCTTTAATTTGAGAGCGCACTCCACACGGAGTGTTGCTTCATCTTGGGCTCTCGCCCGTGGTTCCTCGCTAACAGACATCTGTAGAGCTGCTGATTGGGCCACACCTTATACGTTCATTCGATTTTACAGTGTTCGTATCGAGCCTGTATCCTCTCGTGTCCTTTCCTCTCCAGGGAGGGCACGGAGAGCAGACTCGCAGGTCGGCTTGCAGCCTCCGACTGAGGCTCCAAATTGAGTTTCAGTATGGAAGGCCATCAGAGCAAAAATGCTCTTCCTCCACTGCCTTGGCAGCCTTTGTTGCGGAGCATTGGCTGTCAGCCTTTCACTAGCTGTATTCTTACGAACCTACGTGTTTGGCCAGGGGCCCCACATTGTGTCCCATCGGGTTCTTTGTGAGTATTATTCCGTGGGGTTAATCCTTCCAGCCCACGTTTCCCTTAGCAGAGCACTGCTTTGCTTACACAGCCACGGCTGTCATTTACCTCAACTACGGTTGACTTTCGCCCACCATTAGCCCTTAAGAGGGGCGGTGGCTTCCGCAGCGTTCCTATCCCGCTCTGGTAGGGCGCTTCCCAGTCGCTGGCACTACTGTGGGGTTAAAGGAACATCTTGTGCCCGGCCTTTCTGCCTTATCCTATTCTCCATTCCCTTAAGGGGATTTGGAGGGCTTTTGGCAGACACTGGAAGAGGTCAGCCCCTAGTGGCGTTTTGGTAGGGATTCCCAATTCGTCGGTCACGACGTGACGTCGTAGTGACCGACTGAAAGGGAACCTGTCGGTTACGGATGTAACCCTCGTTCCCTGAAGGAGGGAACGGAGACGTCACGTCCCGTCGCCACAGGTGCTGCCACCTGCTGTTACGGCCGGTCATCTTTCCGGCTTTCTCAGCGAACAGAAGCTGATTTCCCTATTTGCACGTGCTCCTTATATACGCACCTGGCGGGGCGGCGCCAGCATTATGCAAATATCTCAATGCCTAGTTCATTGGCGTTTTAGTAGTATTCGAAGCAGATTGGTCTCTCTAAGCGAGTTCCCAATTCGTCGGTCACGACGTGACGTCTCCGTTCCCTCCTTCAGGGAACGAGGGTTACATCCGTAACCGAGACGTTTTTCCCTTAACACTTTACCTACTGTAAGAGAATAACTTAAGGATGTTGCATATTATCCCTTAAATGGTTCTCTTAGGTAAGGGTAATCGTTAAATGTTTCACGACAGCGACCCAGGTTTGTTTTTATAAAATACTATTGTTGCCATGGAGATGCAACAGGAAAAACTTACGTTTTTTTTGCAACACCCTTAAGTTTAAGGGAAGCATAAGGGTGAACTTAAGGGAAAATTACACTGAAGGTGCTTTATATAACTGGGCCCTGTTGCTTTATACTGTAGCATTCAGGTCGTGCATCATATTTTGGAAAAGTAACTTAGTAAAGTAACTAATTACTTTTGAAAATAAGTAATCAGTAAAGTAACGGGATTACTTTCTTGGATAATTAATCAGTAATCAGGTACTAATTACTATTTCCAAGTAACTTGACCAACACTGGTCAAAAATAACTCAGCCATTTTTAGAGTGTGATCTAATGGGAAAGCAGATTGTGACACTTTTACTTTTATTTTTAATATTTACATGTGCTAGCTTGTACGCTAGCAGCTTTCTGCATTCACTTGGTGTGTTTAATCTGAGACAGTTTCTCCTCAGCACTTGTATTTGACAAAATGGTTGTGATATGTTTTCACGGACGCATTATTTAGGCAGTCGTGTTGTTGTCACACTTCCACAATCTGTTTATCTGTTGTCTACTGGACCCATACAGGAGCTTGCTTTGCGGATGTTATTTCAAAAGGTCTTTTATTCCCCTCCATCTTTTATTGGCTACATTGTCAGAAAAAATAATCAAAATTGGGGTGGTAGCCTTTCAAAAAGTACACCTTTGTACCTAAAGATATAGCTATTATTAAGTTATAGTACTTTTTAAATATTGTTTTGTGTTGTGCTTTTTAATACATGCGTCATTTTAACACATTAAGGGGCGGTTTCCCGGACAGGGATTAGACTAGTTCTAGACTAAAACAAATGTAAGAGCTGTCCAAACTGAAAACAACTTGCACTGACATATCACTAAATACATCAGTGCCCTTTGTTTTGCCTCAAAATGCACACAAGTAATGTTTTTATTAAGGCATGTTTGTTAAAAATAGTTATATTTCCTAATTAAACTAAGGCCTAGTCCTGGCTTAAGATAATCCCTGTCCACCCCTATGTGTCATGTTGCGTTTAAATAAATAAAGGGGACAACACAAGAAGTGTTAAAACAACACAAAATGTGTTGTGCCAATAATAACACAGAGATGTGTCTAGTTAAGGATAATATATTAAATTAGACACAAAATGTGTTGTTTTAACACAACTGTTTTAAGAGTGTACCAAATGTATATTAGGACCTTTTAAGGGTACTGCAGTGACAGCTTGATGTAAAATCCTAAATATCAAACATTTTTTATATTATCAGGGCACCCCCATCACACATTACCACTTTTCTCTCGGATTCTCGGGAGAAGAAAATCTAGTAAATTTGTAAATTTGTGCCGAAAATCATGTAGTGTGTGCCCAGCTTAATAGACTTTGGGCCCTATTTTAACGATCTAAGCGCATTGTCTAAAGCGCACAGTGCAACGTCTAAATGGACATGTCCGAATCCACTTTTGCTAATTTAAAGACGGGAAAAATGGTTTGTGTGCCGAGCGCAGGGTAGAAAAGGGTTGTTTTTATTTTTTAATGAGTAATGGGAGTATTTTGGGCGTAATGTGCAACAAACCAATAAGAGTCTCAGCTCTCATCCCCTTTAAAAGCAAGTTGCGCTGGCGCTATGTTTAATCCCTATTTAGATGACAGACTTTTTAACTGAAAAACTGAGCGGAGGAAGAAGATACCCAGTTTAAGATTATTGTTAAATAATTTTGTTGTTTTTCACTTGTATTGAAATTGTTTTTTTTTTTTTATTAAAACCTTTAAAACCCAATTTCTTTTAGTCATAGAAGTAAAAAAGCAGGCTTTTAATTGCTTTAAATGTATGGCTATCCAATATCATAAAAAAAATAATTTACAAGTATGTAAGAAAAGGTTTGTACTCTAAAAATACTTTATTTGTAACAAACAGGAGATAAAGAATTTACAAACGGCTCCCCGCACGTTTCAGCACTTGGACAGCGTCACAAGTTTTTTTAAGCATTACTTAAAAATGTTTCTCATCCCACCATATCCACAGGTACAAAGTCATCATATACAATAAATCCGTGAGGTAGCATAAAAAAAAACATTTTAAAACAAATGCATTTGTTTAAAGCAAAGCATTTATTTACTTACCAGGGTACAGGTGAAACAGCTCTTTGCGCCTTCTAACGTCTCATAATTAGTCCTTTCATTTATATCCAAGAAACTCAATCTCTCTATCTATAATAACAAATGTCATCAAAGATTGAAGGACAACATTTAGCGGTAAGGACAGTAACTGTACTGATTGCTACTGGTTCTGTTATGGTCCTTTAAAGCGCCACCGTTCCGTGCAGTGTATGTAAAATCTGTGACCTTTTTGTGCTTAGCTGGAAGAAAACCAGTTTTGTACCTTCAGGCATTTCCTAATGTCATCCCACAGTTGTCCCTGTTAAAAGCAATGACTCTTGTGAACATTAGGGAGAGGATATTTGAGCACATATCTCTACAGATTTAGTTTGAGCTCACCAGAACAACAAAAGGACTCCTAGAAAGCAGCCTAAGGACATTACTTTTTGTTATTTCACTAGAGTATGCACATCACTACAAACGCTTATCTTCATCTGTATGTCTTGGAGCATAGCTCTCTCAGAAGACTTGAGACGGAAATCAAGATTAAGTGTTTGGTATCCTCTGTGATAATAACTTTATTACTGTTTGAGAGCTTTTAAATGCCATGTCAGTGGGCACCAATGGAAGTCTAAGCACCTGCCCCACTAGATTGAATTAGATGAAATGGTGCAGTGGTTCTGTTATTTACAGTCAGGTTAATGAAATGGTATGTCATTTTCAACAAACGTGTCCACATACAGATAGATGTTTTGGTTTTGTTTTTATTGTAAAGTCTTTGGTCATAAAAAAATGGTAGTGAGAATTTTTTTATGCTATGATTTAACGTGTCCATTTTCCTTTCCCAGATGATGGTCCTGATCACATGAATATATTTTCAATAAAATAAGTAGAATTTTTAAATATATACACATGTCTTAAAATGAATCCATAAGGGATGTACTAATGAGACAAAAAAATTAAATACACAAGGTCGTCTCTCGAAAATTTCATTGCTGTGGGACATAAGAGACAGAACTTTTTGTTTTAGTAGACTGCCCATCAAATAGACATAATTACCATCAGAATTCACATGGCGTTCATAGACTCCTGAAGGCAATCGGCTACACTCGAATTAGCAACTACGATAAATCACCATTAATTAGCTAATAAAAGCCAGCAGGTGGTTGGGAGCCCACAGCCATTCCCTGGTTGTTTGAATTATGTATATTACATTGTTGCGGCAGTGATGAAGTAAATGAGAGTGTGGGAATAACAGACAAGAGTCTTTGAGGCCCTTGTGAATGAAAGGGTGATATTACCTGCTTCTAAATCTCCCACAATTCCCAGAATCCCACCCAGAGGACTACAAGTTCCTTTGACCCCTGCTCAAATAATGAAGTCAGCTGGGCTTTTAGGCACTAAGCATATTTGAGCAGTCATTATGTGCAATGATTCTCAAGTCTTCAAAGTAGCACGCCACCATGAGTGACATAGACATGTTAATTTCTTCATATAAAGAAATATAATTCAGACATGTTACAATTGGTTACTGGGAAAGCAGGACTGCTTTCGATTTTTTTACAGTAGGAATAGTGGAAAGCAAATATTTGAATCAGTACAATGAATCTAAAGATTGAATCAAGATGACAATAAGAAAACTCCTGCAGAATGACGATGGATTGACCATTTTGGCATTTAATATTCCAAAATATTACACTCTTATTGATCAATACGATTTTTTAATAACAAATAGTTTGTTAGACTAATTTCATTTTCAAAGATGATAATACTTATACCTGAAAAAGTGATTATCACTTTCTACTTTAATATTGGTAATTTGAATAATGCAAATATAAAAGCATCATGTGTCTTTGATTTTTGAGCCGAGTGTATTTTGATAAAAGATAAGAAATAAAGTGACACAGTTATTACAGACAAAATTGTTAATGTGAGGCTTTGTATACTGTCAGGAAATATACACTTACAGGTATATTTAACATAATACAAATGATGGACTGTACCTTTTTGAGTAAATTATTGTACCTTAAGAGGATATATTGTGTACCCGAAAGGTACAGTTAACTGTTTTGTATCCCCAAAATGGGTACACAATGTGTATAATATTGTACCCCAAAATACAACATTTCAATCTGTTGTATAAACCTATGAGAGTACAACCCCAGAGACAGAAAGATACAGTTTTGCACCTTTTTCTGACAGTGTAGCAGATTGTTCACTTTTTTTGGATTTATGTCTTAAAAAAGTACACTTCGGTACCTTCTGTTTTCTAATAATTCGTTTTATCATCTACCTACTCTTCACATCCCTCAAATCTTAGATCAGGATTTGAAATTGGGTCCTTTACATGCTAAACAAAGAACTTACCAGTAGACCAATAAATCACATTTTTTTTTGGGGGGGGGGAACAAAAAAATAAAAATTACTATGTTACCTATAGGACACAAATTAAGCCAGGAGTACAAATATTTTCCCTCCAAAATAAACAAGATCATGATGCCCCATAATGTGTCTAAGATATGGAAAGATGTGCTTACCGTTCACTGAGTTGACCATTAACTCTGACCTCAATTAATTTAATCTAAGAAACATGTAACATAATATTTGCTTAAATAAATTTTTTGAAGAAATTTTGTAGTTTTGATGAGTTTGCATAAGTGTTTATTTACATATACTTTGGCGACATATTCAATTATATAAATTATTG
This sequence comes from Misgurnus anguillicaudatus, assembly GCF_027580225.2. Taxonomy (NCBI): domain Eukaryota; kingdom Metazoa; phylum Chordata; class Actinopteri; order Cypriniformes; family Cobitidae; genus Misgurnus; species Misgurnus anguillicaudatus. The sequence continues at coordinate 21,367,992 of NC_073339.2, forward strand.
ATATATATATATATGAAGAGTTTGGTTCCAAAACGCAATAAATCCATTTTGACAAATTTTGGTAAAAACGTGTTTTCTATACCAAGAAAGTGACAAGATGAAAACAACTATTTTCTGTTACAAACTTTCACACAGCATCTTTAGGTTATAAAAACATAAAAAATTCAAATCCATAAGTTGATTTTCAAAGATTTATTATAAAAACTGATTATTTTTTCCACAAAATGCAATAAATCCATGACAAGTTTTTATTCAAAATGCTATAAATCTATTGAATCAATAGCCTATATAAATGTGCATTCATCTTTGCCATGTTATATTCATTTAGTTGACTAGTTGTACACACTAATTAAAAATATAAACATTAATGTTATTAATCAAAACACTTACTTTGTCATTTTAAGAACCCTGTCATTGCGGTTACTTGACGTCTTCGCTTAACGTCTTTCACAGCGATCAGCTGTAAAATGTTTTTGGTCCTGCTCGATTTTCGTTGACTTTGAGTAAAAAAAAGTTTTTCATAAGATCCTCTGGGGTCAATGTGTTAGCATGAGAAGCTTGATGCTGTCGGAAGAACAAGCACCCGTCTCCCGAGTGCCTTTCAGGGAAATTATTAGATGTTGATGGCTTACTTTTCTTTCCCATCACAGAAAACCATCACAGGTTTATCAATGCAATTAAAGTATTATTTTGTTTTGTTTGTTGATCACAAAGTACAAAGTAGATGAGGAAAACTAGGACTCCATGTACTCAGCGCGCCGCCATGTTTGTTTACATTGTGTGAATGGTGCGCTGTGGGATTTATTGCATTCTGTAAAAAAGGGGGAGTGGCGTTTATCGCATTTTGGGAAAAAAGGGAGAAAAGATGACAGAATAACACGGCGGATATTGGATTTTGCGTAAAATTAAGAATTTACTTTTAACTACTGACCTGATATAATGCTGATTTTGGCAGTAACTCATTTTTTTCCAAAAATGGCGTTTATTGCGTTTTGGAACCAAACTCTTCATATATATATATATATATATATATATATATATATATATATATATATATATATATATATATATATATATATATATATATATAGCGTGTTTTTTAAAGGTACAATGGTAAAATGCTTTCTGTAACCTGCCTCAAAGACTTTGGGTTTGATCTTTGTTTTGCCAGCTCAGAGTATTGCTACACAATGGTTCATGCTAGTCATAAGATACGCAATGACCAGATTTGGTTCTTGCATGTCTTATGATTTGAAGTTACAGACATGCCATCATTTAGCTATGGTATGCATTTGTTTTGGTTTCAATATTGCTCAAATGTTAATTGTTTTCTCACATATTCTTAGTGTTTCACTTCAGAAGACATTTATTAACCTGAAATCGTTTGAATTACTTGAATTATGGATGTACACAGTGGTGTCTGGAGAAGTGGGTATACTCTTAATGTATGCCCCCAGTAGAAGTGGGTATACCCCATGCCATCAAATTAAGAGGTGGGTATACTCCGTATACCTGCGTATACCCTGCACTACACCACTGGATGTACAGTTTAAAGCTTCACCATTTTTTTGCTGTATGAGAAGAGAAAATGAGGGCGTTTTGATATCAAACCTATTTTATTGTGTTAAGGGCTTTTTTTATTTTATTTTTTTGGCGATCTATTCCTTTATATCTCACAGTTTCTCAAAAAGTAGTGTGAAATATGTCACAGTGTGTATATATTTACACTGAAATTAACGTACACATGTTGTCATTTAATTTTCCTCCTCAGTGTAAGCCATTATTTGCAACGGGAAGCAATGAGAAAGAATTGTAAATTAGCATGTCTTTGAGGTGGCTGGCTATTTTCTTGCCGTAACAACTTTTTCTCTCTTCATTTTTCTTCCTGGAAAATGGGTCCTTTTCTTGGGGACCCGTGTCCTCAGGCACTTGCTTGGCACAGAGTAAAAGAAGTGGCGACATACGTTAGTGTAAGTGGGCCATAGTAGCAGATGGGGCACTGATTGCTCTGTTGTTTACAGCTGTTTGTGCCTCTTCATGTGACTGGAACTAGCAGCAAAACAAGGCAATGTTGCACCCTAGTGCAAAAATTATTTGTGGCCCCCATTATGAAGTGGGCCAAGTGCTCCAAACAGTAATGGACCTTGGCAAAGTGATCTTTTACATTTGAACATTGTAAGTATTGCTGCTGATATAATTACAGAATAATAGTTTCAAAGTGACATAATTTCCAAAACCCATCATGCCATTTCTTTAGCCTTTTTCTAATGCATGACCACAATTTTAATGCGTATGACTCATTTTAAGGGCATTCGTGGAGTAAAATCATAATGGCTGTGAATTACTCCACAATATGTCATGATATCACAGAAATCTCCTCGACTACGGCTCAGGAGCACTATAGCATTGATAGCCCACAGCTATCCGTTGATGTATTTCTAACAGTAATGAACCTTTTGGAAAGACACTTCGGAGACCTTACACTGCTCCAAGGACATAATTCAGTTTAAAACACTTCATTGTTAAAATATCAGTACATTCAGTTCTGTTTTTATTTTCTAAAATTAGTCCTTCTGTAATTTCAATCTGCAAGAACACTGACATCTTAATTTATTATATGTTTTTTTGCAATGTTTTGTGGATCTTAAAATGTTGGCTGTAATGGCAATAATATCACACCATCTGTGTAGTTTTATATAAAAAAATCATTACATCAACAAAATGATCAAATAATGTTTATAAATCCAGAATGCTTAATTGGTTCACTTTCTGTTTTAACCACAAGGGGCAAAGCTTCTTGAACCATGTTGGTATAAAAAATTAAATATGTCAAAATAAGCGTGGAAATTGGTATCAGGTATTAATTGGAATAGAAGCAGTGTTGTGTAACCATACAATTTCAGTCTGCCCCAAGTACAGACTAATATAATACTGGGCATGTTTATTACTACTAAAACTACTATTTAATTAATAATAATAATAATTATTATTATTATTATAATTATACTACTACGTCTACTACTACTACTACTACTACTACTAATAATAATAATAATAATAATAACAGTTTATTTTTAGTGAGACACTTTCAGTTCTCACAACGATGCAATGTTGTACCTCGGGCTACAGTTAGTCAATGGTGGTATGCTTTTCTTTTCCAGATTCAGTAGTCAGCATTTCCAGCATCGGTGATTAGTGATGTGAGCAGAGAAAGAAAACAAGGGGAAGGGGGCTGGGGTACAATAAAGCCCAGCTAATAGGTAGCCAGGTAAACCTGTAGTGAATCTCATTAGCGAGAAGAGTTATCAGACAGAAAAGTGAAAGCTCTTTTAACACGGCTTCTCATTTTTTCGCTTTTTCGCTTTCTCTGTATCTTTCTTTATGTCCCCTCTATTATCCTAGATCTCTTCACTCTTGAATAAAACACTCCCTCAGTGTCTAAAACAATTACATTATTTGGCCATGTGAAATAGCTAGGCACTATGATGTTGACAAGTTCTCGTTGCAGTTTATATAATCAATGTATAGTCTATAATAATAACAAAAATAATACAATTTGTATTTTTAAAAATATGTTGATTTTTGTAAAGTGAATATTTGGGGCTCAGCTGAGACTCCAAGCAGGCCAAGAGAGAAACAATAATATCTCACACTTAATGGGACACTACACAAATTAAGAGATGCTGTGCGTTATATTGCACAAATACGTCAATAACGGTTCGTTCACACGGTGCATCACATGCATGCATAATGCAATATACTACGAAATGCTTTAAACCCGTTTCAGGCTTTTTGTGCTATTAGTCGAAGTCATTTAGTCCATTGCGCATGTGGTCTGTCACTATAGCCTCGGGCCCCTGGCACTTGCCCGGGCGTCGTGTCATCACACCAACTGGGTTTCTGATGAGAGCCTGACCCCAGCGCCTCAACTCTCACCACTGTCTCATTGCTTTTATTTACATCTGTCTTTAGCATTGTAATTACGCGCTTTATTGCTTTAGCCCGGAGGACAGGACGCTTGAGTTTTAACTAATAATAAAGACCCGCTAAATCCCACCCACGGGCAGACAGACAGCACGTGGCACATTGCCTAATAATGGACAACAAATCTTTGAACAAATTACATATTGATTATACAAAAAAAAAAAACATTTTATATTTCTGATGCAGCCCATATACCATGTTAAAAGTTACTTCACCTGCCAGATTTGCCTAAAGAAAAAATATTGTTGATTCTCATATTTTTCGCAAGAGTTTTACACTATTTAATATAAATTTTAGGATGCAAAAGATTAATTTCGGCTAAATATCTGTGGTATTGACCAAAAAGATACACTCCCAAAAACCTAAGGAACATTCATGCGTACTGTTTAGCAAACCCTATATAAGAAAAACTTTTAAACAGCCCTTCACATGCAGAATTTTATAAAACAGCATCAATACCAGGGCGCAGAGTCTTTTAATGAGCTCTCAACTTTAAAGACTTGAAGGATATTAACAAGCTGCTTGACAAATGGTGCTTAGAAGCACATTAAAGACGCGGCTAATGGGGCGCATAATGACGGCTAATTTTCGATCAGATATAAATTAGAGCCCCCAACAGTTATTTGCCTTAAGGACTTTATGTAAATGATTCTGTTCTGTATAAACTGAGGAGAGAGAGAGAGAGAGAGAGAGAGAGAGAGAGAGAGAGAGAGAGAGAGAGAGCACTCCTTGCGGGTATGATGAATAGATCTGCAGCGGAGCACGGCTGTCAAAGCCCAATGAACACACACATCCAGCAGACAGCTCTACCACCTTCTCATTATTGGCAAATGCGTGTTATAACTGCGACTTGCTCATTTGGAACGGCGCAACAGCGTATGAGAATAAGAGAACGCAAAGATCCGCGACTTCAGGCCTAAACGAATTTCATAGTAAGCAGTAAAACCAGAACTGGGCGATAAATATTCAGACTCATCCTAGACTCTTTAATATTTAATCACCATTGGCATCTTTTGAAGACACCAAATTTGAATCCATTGTACGTATAGCGAAATACTCGTAAATAAGAATGGTGGTGGTACACCTTGAAATTGGTATCCGTTAACTACAAAACTATCGGAAGATTTATTTTCTCATTGTGGATATTTTGGTTTTAATGTGAATTTTGATGAAATAAACCATCTGGTGTATAATTTCGTTAAATATGTGAATAAGATGTTTTACAGGTTAATGTCTTGTTTTTGATGTTATACACGTAAAATTCACAAGTTAAATCTATTACATTTGTTGCAATAAATATGTAATGTAATTCTTATTAGCTTAATGTTTAAACACTACTAAATAATGTTACTATGTAATTAATATTAAGTTAAATGTTGTAATAACGTTAATTTAATTTTATTCTGAAAACAAATCATGCAAGGCGTAGGATTGTTTAATTTTTTTTTAGTCTGCAATTGATTAAATAATTTTAACAAATATTGCAAGACAGGCCCCATTGGAATGAATGCCAACAAGCAGTGATATTATTGGTGTTTTAAAACGTGTTATAGCCTAATAATATACTTTTAAAATTATATTTTAATTATTTAAAGTAGGCTAGTTTTTGCGGTAGTATCGGTTATATATTTTTATATATTATATATATATTTTATAAGCTATTTTGCGTTTATTTATTGTCGGTTTAATAATTTTAAACATGCCGTTTGCTAATTTGCTATTGTTTATTACAATTTGGTGATTTTTTTCTCATTATTATCACGATGATTTTTTAATTTATCCAACTCTTCGCAAACAGTATAATTTAGCAGTATAAGTGAATATGTGTGTCATAGAGTGCTCAAATCTGGTCACAGCAAGAGACATTTGTGATTTCGCCTTTTTATTTGTAACTTGTTTTAATAGATCAATTTAAAACATAATAGAGAAACAAATTTATATTTTAGGTTCAATCATTTCCTTGTTTTTTGTTATTGTTTTTATATGTAAATAGCAACTTTCAGGAGAAATACTTTCTTTAATGCCGCATGTCCTTGTCAACGAAAAAGAAAGACTTCAAATGCAATAGATATCAGTGTCAATTCAATAAACAATAACGCACTAAATAAGGGCTCCAATGTCTCCAACACGTCAGAGGCCTGTGGTTTGCCTTAACGTGCTTTGATGGCAGACACTTGGGGTAAATGTACAGTTAAAATATTCTATTCGCAGGTCCCCAGGCGGAGCACCGACAGTCCCTGGCTTCATTAAAATTTCATCACTATCCCTGTGAAATGGGGGAAATGTTCAGGAGGAAAGAGAACGAAAACAGAAGACCTAATTACAACAAAGGAAAACAGCGCTGCCCTTTCCTTTTTGAGTGTGACCACCGTGTTTTTAAAGCATGTGAATCACATGTATGCAAAACAGCTAACAGGTCAGTGATCTCCCTTGGATCATTCTGTTAAAAGAGGCTAGAATAAAACGACAAATTCACATTTCTAAGAAACAGACTAATACAGCATAATCAGCGTATATACTTTGGTGTGTAATGACCTTATTTGTGTATTTTTGCAAGCAAAAATAGCAATCGATAATTTCGTTTAACAGTAAATGGGATAAACCGTTTATTCTATGGTGTGATGGTTAAACATTGAGATTCATACTCCTCTCCACGCCCGGCCCTCCATGACTGTAATTAACAGCTCCAGTTAATGATTACTTATCTCAGTGATGGTAATTATCTGATTTTCATAACTCCATGTGTAATTTAATAATTCGTTCATATTAATTTGTTAAGTGGTCGGCTTGTTAAAGATAACTGATTTTTCAGAGTACACTATACAGGTTTGGCTAAATACAAATACAGGTTTAAATAAACTCTATTTTCCAAGATCCTTTTGCAGGCATTGTAGACTGTGTTTTGAAAGAATATTGTTTTAGTTAAAATGTAGTTTAAATATATTTATTTTTAAAAATATATTTTACTATTATTACTTCAAATAAAAAAAATGAAATTTCACGCATGTATTGTTCATTTAAAAAAAATCTCTTTGAAAATGGTAAGCATACATCAATGGTGAAAATCTGGCGGCTGTCCGTGGTGCTGAAAGCAATCGGTGCGTTTCGAATGCCACGACATTGGCGGCGCTACTAAGATGACACTCCTGTCGATTTTTTTTTTCTTTTCTTTATCATACGGCCTAACAGTGAACTGAGTCGGTCTTCAAAGAGCTGCCTATGTCAGTAGAAGAACGTGAACCATCGACTGTGGATTTAAATGGAGCCCGGCACGTTGGCAGGCGAGGTGTTTTTCTGGCTGCCTGACATCTGGCAGCGCTGTGCTCCAGGGACCTCCCCAGATCTCTATAGACTTCATGATTAGACTCTAATAGAATATTAGCATTTGCTCTCAGGTAGGCTTTCACTGGTTAGGAAAGCAAGCAGTACCATAAACTGATCGTGGAAAAAGCTGAGCTCATGAAGAAGTCTACTTTTCCTTTTTGACAGCAGCAAAATAAAAAACAGACGAAAGAAACATTTGTGTCTTGAATCACAAATATGTCATTTAAATTTGTCAGAATTATGTTACAGACCCATGTTCCCACATATTTAGCCGAGGTAGAGAAAACATCTTAATTTAAATACTGTAATAAAGCCCATAACATGTATGTGAAGCAATTTGACGTTTTGTATTCGTGTTAGGCCTTTGTATATAAATAAACCCATTGAGAACGTTCAATAAAATGTTAAAATTTTGTTCTTTAATGAAACACATAGTTCAATTCAATTATCAAATAGTAACTTAAATATACATTGATGTAATAAATTAATGAATTAATCCGACAATTAAACCTAAAGCAACAGACATTACAGTTACCGCAGCTAAAACAGCAATACAGCAAATACCTGTACGGATATCTTATGTGTATGTCCAAATGAGATATATTTACATTTTACGTGAATGCTTGCATGAAACTAATATTTTTTTTTCAATGAGAAAACATTACTAAACATGGTGAATTTACCAAGCAACGACTCCATAATTGTACGCGTATATTTATACAAAGAATTACCAGATAACATACATGAAAATAATTTCAAAGAAAATGTTCTCATATAGCTCTCGATTGTGCCTTCTTGGTCGTCATAAGAACAACGAAATAAAAATAAAAGTGGTTTGTTTCAAGCAGTTTTCCCTATCTGCAGAGGGCCACGTTTTCCTTGTTGTCTCAATATGATTTTCTCAAGCAAAAACGTGGAGGGAATCCCAATAAATATGTAATGAAGTAAACATTACCTCACGTGATAAATAGTTCATAAGAAACACAGCGTTAGCGCGCAGGCGTATTGCAACAAATATTTGGCTGGACAAATCTCATCACTAAAAATAACAATTTAACCTCTCGTTATTTTCAGTAAACCCACTATGTTCTATTTTAGTAACTAGAGGTCAGTTATTTCAAATTAACTTTCTAAATCCATATGTCTTCACAAGAAAAACATGGATATTCTCATCATCCATTGCCTAATTGTAGGCTATGTTTATCATTATTAAAATCACAGAAGTGCAACTAAGAAGACGACAGACAAAATAATGCATGTAACAGTTAAATTAATCATTTACAATAAGCTGTTTGGTTATTATCAAATAATGCTTTCTGAATAGTTGATGGACTTCGTGATGTCCTCCTCTTTCTGTTGGACCCTGAATTAATATCAGATTGGAGTGTGCCATGCTGAGAATTAAAACACTGAATGACACTCGCAACTTTTTGACATTAAGATTTTCTTAGAGTTGGCCAGTTTATAATTACTGGTGCTGTTTTTAGCATTCATACAGAAAACTTTTGGGCAAATTACTGAAATATGTTTCAGGTAGACTGTCTGGCTGAGGCTTGAAAAGTCTTACTCCTCAGAAATAGAAAGGTGCGCTATAATAAGTGAGGAAAAACGAATGGTCTTACTTGATCAGTCAAACGATCCTTTAAATGATTCCACATCCCGTAATACGTGACAGTGATTTGGTATTTCAGTCTCTTTTGAATGTCATGATATTCTGGTTCAACGCACAAGTTATTGATGATTGAAAAAGGTGTGAGATACGAAATATTTTACAAATCGTCTCTAAACAGTTTCATGAGTCTCTCGACGTCTCTTGGTCTTCTGATCCGTGTTTTTTTAGCTAGACGCAGGCCGAGTATTTCATACGTTTTTGTTTCTGCCTCTGGTTGCAAAACCAAACCCGTACTACGTTCTTTTTGAGGTCCAGCTTCTCTGCAATCGCTGCGATTTTCTCTGATGATGGACGCGGCTGAATGGCAAAATACGCTTCGAGGGACCTTTTCTCGGGGGCCGCGATCGAGGTCCTCTTTCTCTTCTTCTCGGCCCCATTGAAGAGCTCGGGTTTATTCAGTTTCTCACGGTGTGACTTCTCAGCCTCCTCGAGCCAGGCTTGCAGGATGGGCTTCAGAGCGATCATGTTGTTGTGAGACAACGTGAGAGATTCAAATCGGCAGATGGTACTCTGACTCAAAGAGCCGACGCCAGGAATCTTCAGGTTGGCCAGTGCTGACCCTACATCCGCTTGGGTCACACCGAGTTTGATCCGACGCTGTTTAAAGCGCTCGGCGAAGGCTTCCAAGTCCCTGGGATCTGCGTCGACGTCGCTCATGCAGCCCATGTGGGATGGCAGCCCATGGGCGTGAGCCATGTTGATGGCAGCTTGGTGCATGTGGTTCATCCCTGCCATGTGGGCAGGGTGCGCAGGCGTGGAGACCACTGAGCCGTCTGGCCCTGCCATGGCCCCAGCTAGTGCCAGTCCAGGGGTGATGTGATCCAGCAGGTCCCCTTCCAGTGCCTGGTGTGGTTGGTGATGGTGGTGATGATGGTGGTGGTGGTGATGGCTTCCAAGAGCTGAAGGGTGCGAGATAGGCACGGACGACGCCGACGAGGTGCAAGGAAGCGTGTTCATGGTGTGGTACGTTGCGTCCGGCTTGAAGGGGCTGTGATGAGGTGGGTGATGATGGCTTTTAGTCTGCGAGACTATATCCACCGCCGCCAGAGCTTCCGCGCGGGCCAACAAACTCTCATCCAAACCGCCGAATATATTGCTCTGCAATTGCAAATAGAATGCACACATAACTGTCAGCAGGGAATTCACGCTCCACTCCGCGGTTTTAAAACATTTCCAGCATGTAAAAAAAGAAATCCTAAAAAAGAACACACAAAACAAGACACATGCAATATCCCAGGTCATAAAAATTAATACCAAAGGCAAACCCGACTGAATACATAAGTTGGGAGGGAAAAATGGAGGTGTTGGGTGATTTGCTGTGCAGACATGAAAAAAACATCAAGCAGAAAAAGTGGGCTGTCAAAATGTGCCTTTAAGCGGTGATTATGCAGAATACGTACCGGTGGGGTTGGGAGACATGCTCGGCGCATCGCCTCGCTGCCGCTGCTGCTGATCGTGCTGCTGTGTCGGGACGACGAGCAGGAGGACGAGGGCGCGTTGGAAGTTAAAGTGGAAGAGGACGAAGTAGAATGCAAACTGGAGTACTTGGGCTCGGGTAAACTGGTGTGAGGCATGGCGAACGCCTGCTTGCTGCTCAGAGACATCATCATCATATTTGCGACCGAGCCTCGGCGAGTTCCTTTTAATAAGTTAAGACCCCGCCTCTTCGACTGGAGTTCAAGCCCAGTCGCTGCACGGAAGTCTCAAGTCGCTGTCTGATACGAGTGGGGTTGCAACCAACGTAAAGAGGATGATGCGCCGACTCTCTAGATAGCACATCTATTACTGCCTAATTACCGGTCTTCTGATCGCTCTGTCGCGTGGCTTGAGATGTGTCGCCAGCATCAGCACCAAAAGCCATGCAAGCCTGTGCGTTGAGCGCGCGCCGTCGGTAAACTCCTTCAAAGATATCAGACCAACTCTTATCAAAACGCTTCGCTGAATTTTCAATCGCCTTTTTCTCCGCCCTTACAAAACATGTTACATTTGCCACAGCGGAGGGTGATGCCTTTGGTGAGTTTGTCTTTGCTCACGTTTCAAAGCGAGTAAAAAAGTTTCTTCTCTGTCCTCTTCTGGCAAATCTCCAAGATGACGTTGCTAAAAATAATGTCGCGTATTACCATTTATTCCAATTCTTGTTGAATTTTGCTGTAAGATAAAGGTGACGTTCAATGCTGCGGGGACTCGATCTGTCT